>NC_090371.1:78090210-78400143 GCF_036365525.1 Heterodontus francisci | reverse complement strand
ATTGCACATTGAGAGTTAAAGTTCTTGTCATAGAGTTCAGTGCAGTTTTCTTTGAGGGCTGCAGAGAAAACCCTTACTTTACCACTGACCACAAGATCTGAGCCAGAAAACATAGATTTATGGCACAGAAGGAGGCCATTAGGCCCACTCTATCTGTGCTAGTCAAAAAAGAGCTATCCAACCTACTCCCATTTTCCAGCTCTTGGTCTGTAGCTCTGTAGGTTACGGCACTTCAAGTGCATATACAAGTATTTTTAAAATGCTATGAGGGTTTCTGCCATACCCACCCTCTCAAGCAGCATGCTCCAGACCTCCACCACCCTCAGGTTCTTTTAATTCATTCATGGGATGTGAGCATCGCTGGCAAGGCCAGCATTTATTATCTATCCCTAATTGTGGTGAGCTATGTTCTGGAACCATTGCAGTCCATGTGGTGTAGGTAGACGCACAGTAGGTAGTGCTGTTAGGGAGGGAGTTCCAGGATTTTAACCCAGGGACAGTGAAGGCATAGCGATATAGTTCCAAGTCAGGATGGTGGTGTTCCCATGCGTCTGCTGCCCTTGTTCTTCTAGGTAATACAGGTCGCGGGTTTGGAAGGTGCTGTCGAAGAAGGTTTGGTGAGTTCTGCAGTGCATCTTGTAGAATGTACCCACTGTTGCCATTGTGTGCCAGTGGTGGAGGGAGTGAATGTTTAAGGTGTTGGATGGGGTGCCGATCCAGCGACTGCTTTGTCCTGAATGTTGGCGAGCTTCTTAGTGTTGTTGGAATTGCACTCTTCCAGGCAAGTGGAGAGTATTCCATCATACTCCTGACTCATGGCTTGTAGATGGTGGACAGGTTTTGGGTAGTCAGGTGGTGAGTTACTCACCACAGAATTCCCAGCCTCTGACTTGCTCTTGTAGCCACGGTATTTATATGGCTAGTCCAGTTAACCCCCAGGATGTTGTTGGTGGGGATTCAGTGATGGTAATGCCATTGAATGTCAAAGGGAGATAGCTAGATTCTTGCTTGTTGGAGATGGTCTTTGCCTGGCACTTGTGTGGCGCCAATGTTATTTCCCACTTATCAGTCCAAGCTTGAATGTTGTCCAGGCCTGGCTACATATGGGCATGGAATGTTTAATTATCTGAGGATTTGTAAAAGGTATTGAACACTGCCGTCGTCAGCGAACATCTCCACTTCTGACCTTATGTTGGAGGGAATGTCATTGATGAAGCAGTTGAAGATCATTGGGCTTAGGATACATGCTACCCTGAGGAACTCCTGCAGCGATGCCCTGGGGCTGAGATGATTGGCCTTAGCAACCACAACCATCTTCCTCTTTGCTAGGTATGACTGCAACCAGTGGAAAGTTTTCTCCTCGATTCCCATTGCCACACTCAGTCAAATGCTGCCTTGATGCCAAGGGCAGTCACTCTTGCCTCATCTCTGGAATTCAGCTCTTTTTTTGTCCATATTTACACCAAGGCGGTAATGAGGTCTGGAGTGGAGTGACCTGGCAGAAGCCAAACTGAGCATTGGTGACTTGAGAGTCGGCCGATGGGGTGGTAATTGGCCGGATTGGATTTGTCCTGCCTTTTGTGGACAGGATATACCTGGGCAATTTTCCACATTGTCGGGTAGATGTCAGTGTTGTAGCAGTAATGCAATAGCTTGGCTAGGGGCACAGCTAGTTCTGGAGCACAAGTCTTCAGTACTAAAGTAGGGATGTTGTCAGGGCCTATTGCCTTTGCTGTTCTCAGTGCCTTTTGCTGTTTCTTGATATCACGTGGAGTGAATTAAATTGGCTGAAGACTGGCATCTGTGATGCTGGGGACCTCAGGAGGAGGCCGAGATGGATCATCCACTTGGCACTTCTGGCTGAAGATTGGTGCAAATGCTTTAGTCTTGTCTTTTGCACTGACATGCTGGGATCCCCCATCATTGAAGATGGAGATGTTTGTGGAACCACCTCCTGTTAGTTGTTCAGTGTCCACTGAGGTTCATGACTGCATCGCTTTGATCTGATTCGTTGATTTTGGGATTGCTTAGCTCTGTCTGTTGTATGCTGCTTCTGCTGTTTAGCATGTCTGCAGTCCTGTGTTGTAGTTTCACCACGTGGACACCTCATTTTGAGGTATGCTGAGTGCTGCTCCTGGCATGCTCTCCTGCAGTCTTCATTGAACCAGGATTGATCCCCTGGCTTGATGGTAATGGTGGAGGGAAGGAGATGCCAAATCTTGAAGTTACAAATTGTGGTTGAATACAATTCTGCTGCTGATGATCCACAGCGCCTCATGGATGCCCAGTTTTGAGCTGCTAGAACTGTTCTTAATCTGTCCAATTAAACACAGTGGTAGTGCCACATAACACGATGGAGGGTATCCTCCGTTTGAATACGAGAGATATAGTCTCCACAAGGACTGTACGGTAGTCACTCATACCAATACTGTCATGGACAGATGCATCTGTAACATGTAGATTGGTGAGGGCAAGGTCAGTTAAGTTTTTCCCTCTTGTTGGTTCCCTCACCACCTACTGCAGGCCCAGTCTGGCAGATATGTCCTTCAGGACTTGGCCAGCTCGGCCAGTAATAGTGCTACCAAGCTAATCTTGGTGATGGACATTGAAGTCTTCCAACCAGAGTACATTCTGTGCCCTTGCTACCCTCAGTGCCTCTTCCAAGTGATGTTCAGCATGGAGTTGTACTGATTCACCAGCTGAGGGAGGGTGGTCAATGGTACTAACATAATAAACCTGTTGGTGAAATTGAAGCACATGGGATTAAAGAGGTAGTGGCTTCAAGGATGCCACATTGGCAAAGGGACAGAAATCATGGAGTAATGGTGAATGGATTTCAGACTGGAGGGAGTATACACTGGTATGTCTCTCACAATCAGGCATGGACAATAAATACTGGCCTTGTTAGCGACGCCCACGTCCTGTGAATGAAAAAATAAAAAGGGAGAAGGTTAAACTTGGCAACTGCAGGCCAGTCAGGCTGATGGTGTTGGGGGGACATTTAGAGACAATAATCCAGGGCAAAATTAATTGGCACCGAGACAATATGGGCTAATTAATGAAAGCCAGCATATTTGTCAAAGGCAAATCATATTTTACTAAGTTGTTTGAGTACATTTATGAAGTGCTGGAAATCGTTGACGAGGTTATTGCAGTTTAAGTTGTGTATTTGGACTTTCAAAAAACATTTGATAAAGTACTTGAAGCACATGGGATTAAAGAGGCAGTGGCTGCAAGGATGCAAAATTGGCAAAGAGACATGAAGCAGAGAGTAATGGTTAATGTTTACTTTTCAGACCGTAGGAAGTAAACACCGGTGTTGCTCATAAATCAGTATTAGGACCGTTGTATTTTTGATGTAGATCAATGGTTTGCATATACAGGCCATCATTTCAAAGTTTGCAGATGACATGAAACAGTGAGGGAGATAGCGTTGGATTTTAGGAGGACGTAGACTGATGAAATAGGCAGACATGTGGGAGATGAAATTTAATGCAGAGAAGTATGAAGTGAAGAATGAAGAGAAGCAATATAAACTAAATGTTTTTTTTTTAAAAGAGGTAGAAGGTGCAGGAAGAGAGACCTGGGGGTGTATGTACACAAATCTTTGAAGGTGGCAGGACAAATTTAGAAGACTGTTAAAAGGGCATGTGGGATCCTTGGCTTTATAAATGGAAGCATAGAGTACAAAAGCAAGGACATTATGCTAAACTTTTATCAAACAGTGGTTAGTCCCCAGAAGGGACATTGTGGCTAATTATGGGCACCACACTTTAGGAAGATGTCAAGGCCTCGGAGAAGATGTGGAGGAGATTTACTAGACTGGTACCAGAGTGCAAGACTTCAGTTATGTGGAGAAGATAGAGAAGCTGGGATTGTTCTCCTTGGAGCAGAGAACATTAAGGGGATATTTGATAGGGGTGTTCAAAATCATACAGAATTTTGAGAGGGAAAATAAGGAGGAACTTTCCAGCGGCAAAAAGGTCAGTAACCAGAGGACGCAGATTTAAGATAATTGGCAAAAAAAAAGCCATGTGGGAGACGAGGCTTTTTAAAAATTCATTCGGAGGATGTGGGCATCGCTGGCTAGGCCAGCATTTATTGCCCATCCCTAATTGCCCATGAGAAGGTGGTGGTGAGCTACCATCTTGAACCGCTGCAGTCCTTGGGGTGTAGTTACACAAACAGTGCTGTTAGGAAGGGAGTTCCAGGATTTTGACCCAGTGACAGTGAAGGAACGCGATAAAGTTCCAAGTCAGGATGGTGTGTGGCTTGGAGGGGAACTTGCAGTCGGTCGTGTTCCCATGCATCTGTTGCCCTTGTCCTTTTAGGTGGTAGAGGTCACGGGTTTGGAAGGTACTGTCGAAGGAGTCTTGGTGAGTTGCTGCAGTGCATCGTGTAGATGGTACACACTGCTGCAATTGTGTGTCAGTGGAGGGAGTGAATGTTGAAGGTGGTGGATGGGGTGCCAATCAAGCGGGCTGCTTTGTCCTGGATGGTGTTGAGCTTCTTGAGTGTTGTTGGAGCTGCACCCATCCAGACAAGTAGAGAGTATTACATCGCACTCCTGACTTGTGCCTTGTAGATGGTGGACAGGCATTGAGGAGACAGGAGGTGAGTTACTCGTCACAGAATTCCCAGCCTCTGACCTACTCTTGTAACCACAGTGTTTATGTGGCTTGTCCATTACTATGCAGTAGGTTGTTATGATGGAATGTGCTGCCTGAAAGAATTGGAGAAACAGATCCAATAGTAACCTTCAAAAGGGAATTAGAAATTTGTTTGAAGAGAGATAATTTGCTTGATTATGGAGAGTGAGTAGGGAAGTAGAGCTATCCAGTTAGTTCTTTCAAGGTGCCGACACAGGCATGATGTGCCAAATGGCTCTTTCTATGCTGTGTTAGTTAATTAATCTATGATTCTGTAATTCTAGGTTACCAAAAGGGTATAGAGGTACTGGAGCAGGTGCAAATAGATTTCAAAGGATTAGACCAGAACTGAGAGGTTATAAACTAGCAGTATAGAGAGAACAGGCCAAGTTCTTTTCTCCAGAGAAGGGTGGCTGGTGGTGGGGTAGTGACCTGGTGCAAGCCTTTAAAGTTATGAAAGATTTTTATAGAGTAGATGTAGAGAAGATATTTCCGCTTTTAGGGCAGTCCAAAATGTTAGTCAGTTGCTCATAAATGCAATAAGGAATTCGGGAAGAAATTCTTTACAGAGCGTTAGAGGTTAGAATGCAGAACTTGCTACCACAGGTAATTGAGACAAATCACACAGATGCATTTAAAGGGAAGCTGGATAAGTACACAAGGGAAAAAGCGATAAAAAAGATATGCTGATAGGGTTGGATGGAGTAGGGTGTGGAGCATAAGCACTGGCATAGACCATTAGGGTGGAATGGTTTCTTTCTGTTCTGTAAATACTAAAAGAAAATGCTGTTAAATTAAGATAGGAGAGTTGGTGTTGTAGCTTTTTTATCCTTTATTTAGCTTGTGTTCTTACACAAGGATAATTGTGCAGGATACAAAATCTTACTCAAATAGGTATTGTACGGGGAGTGAAAGAAGGTGATAATAATAGAGGAGTCATGTATATTTCTTTTCCTTTTTCCAGATTCAACATTATAAAATGGTTACATGTCCCACAAATGTAATACTGAAGTGGCTCGAACACCTGAATAGCTCCTGGGCCTTGGAAGACAGTGAGACTGCAGCAACAAGGGAAGGTGCCTCTGCATTATTTGAAAAGCTACTTCATAACAAAGAAGTGGTAGGAATATCTCAGCAAGCCCAACATCTGATTGGTCCTCGGTTGCCAGATTTTGAACATGAGTCTTCAGCTGTGGAAGAACGTGAGCAGTACCTCTCCGCACTGCTCAACAGCCAGCAGAATTTGGCCAGGACAGTCTTTGGAAATTCACCTTTTGCTGTTGCCTTACACATGCGATTGTTGTCACTTCAGAGAATATTCCACGCGCTTTCTAACAAATATCACGATCGGTTCAGACCAGGGCGTCAAGTACAAAGGCAGAGTTCTGACAGCAAATTAGATCTGAGAGATGCATTGGCCAGGAATACGAGAGTAAAATCGGGTACTGATGTTCTAATTGAGATGGGAGTAAAGACTGGCCTAAGCCTACTCTTTGCACTAATTCAACAAAACTGGCAACAGTCAAGGCTAGATCCGAGTTTGAGCCTGTGCAATGATGTTTTGTGCACAGCCTGCACAATTATCAATTCTTTACCTCCACTTTCTCTAGCAAATGAAAATAAAATCCCGCAAGTTGGCTTGGACTGCCTTGCGCAAGTGACGACATTTCTAAAGAAGATGACCATGCCCAGTTCTGGAGCTGACAATGAGGGGCGAAGATTGGCTTCAGAGCTACTGTTGGGACTTGCAGTACAGCGTGGGTCCTTGAAGTTTCTACTTGAATGGATTGAAGTAGCATTAGCTGCTTCAGCAGCTGCTACTAATATACCTTTTGCACCAGAAAAAGAAGGAATGATTGGATATGATTGTTTTATAAAGTCTTTGGAGCAACTGAAACATTCTTCAGTGAGTTTGATTTACCAGTTTGATTTGGGCAGAGATTGATTTGCATGTAAATATGTAATAGTACTTAATGTTATTTTACTGCTCTGATTCACAAAATGTATTGTTTTCCCACACTTAGTTTGAAAATGTTTTCTAAATACTGTACCAGAACAGCAGAAGATTCTCTATAAACTGTAATTAATTCTAAGTAGCACTGTACTATTGAATTAAAACTTAATAGCTAAAATAAAAGCAAAATACTGCAGATACTGTAAGTCTGAAATTGAAACTAAGTGCTGGAAATATTCAGCAGGTCTGGCAGCATCTGTGGAGAGAGAAATAGAGTTACCTTTTCAGGTCTGTGGCCTTTCATCAAAACTAATGAAGAGTCACAGACCTGAAACGTTAACTCTGCTTCTCTCTCCACAGATGCTGCCTGTCCTGCTGAGTATTTCCAGCACTTTCTGTTTTTATAAAAAATGTAAAACATTGTACTGGTGTCAAGCTCTCTTCAGTCTATTCCGATTCAAAGTTGATTTTTGTTTAAAATATATTTCCAGTATTTCACACTAAGCTTTTAAATGGACTACATAGAAGGTTCTCTTGACACAATTTTAATTCAAATCAACTAATTAAAATTAAAGAACTTCCAATTTTGAGTACAGGCTACTGCCTATAACTTGATATATTTTAGCATTTAAAAAAATAAATTAACCCATCATTTGAATGAAGCCAAGTAAATATTTCTGCAAAATGGGGATTTAGTGCCAACAGAAATGTAACATATTATTTGAATTAATTAACTTTGTATTAACACTAAACATCAAAGCTGCTCAGTGGACTGCATAGGCAATAACTTGGTCATATTCTACCCAACAAAGGGGAGGGTAAGATTTGGAGAGAAGCATTTTGTTTCCATTTTCTCATTCGTTCACCTCTGCTAATATTCCTTCTTTCCATAGTGTTCTTTCAGTTCTCCTTTTAAGCCTCTTTCCCCATTGAATTTAATTAGCTTAATGCTTTCTATATGAAAAATGCAGCTAATGTTATTTTATGTTTATTTCACTGAAAAAACCCAACCCAATCATGCAAACCCTTCTATAATTATAGCAAATCACTTATGCTGAGCTTTCATTGCTAATTCAGACTGCAAAGAAAGAACTTTGCCATTATCCATTCCTATAGTTTATTTCTGTAATATACATTCCTAATGAAAAAGATGTTAATTACCCAAGGCATTGATTATTTGATCTGTTTTTACTTTTAGAATACATATGTAGATAATCTACAGAATCAAGAGCTGAAGAAAACTCCAGATGGGCTGTGTTCTCTTTCTCATGCTGCAATCTGTCTTTTTGAAGAGGTTTGTCATTGTCTGTTATCCTAAATTGCACGTAAATTGTTCCAACCATTTGTTTATTGACGTTCTTGTAATATGGATAATTACAATGTTTCATCTGTTTTTCTGTTCTCTTTATTTTATTATGATTCATAGAATCATAGAATGATTACAACACAGAAGGAAGCTATTCGGCCTATCGTGTCCATGCCAGCTCTCTGCCAGAGCAACTCAGCTAGTGGCACTCCCCTGCCCTTTTCCCCGTAGCTCTGCAAATTTTTTTCTCTTCAGGTGCTTATCCAATTCCCTTTTGAAAGCCACGATTGAATCTGCCTCCACCACACTTGTAAGCAATACATTACAGATCCTAACTCCACACTGCGTTTAAAAAAAAAATTTCCTCAGGTTGTCGTTGGTTCTTTGCCATTGACTTATATTAGTGTCCTCCATTTCTCAATTCTTCTGCCAATGGGAGCAGTTTTTCTTTCTCTATTCCACCCACAATAGTTAATTGGGGATGGGAATCCTGAAAATGAAGATAATTATGCCATCAATTGTTGTTGAAACACTACTCGGTCTCCCATCACATTGCAGACAAAAGGTAATAGGAAATGGTGCCTTTTGAGGAAATGGCTATAGTGTGGCACTGGGAAGTGAGAAGATTGATTAATTCACATCTCATCTTATCCCCAAAATTATATTTTTGTCTTAGTTCCTCATTAATACATTAATTTGTGCATGGCATGCTCCTCTCATAGTTGCATCCGCATTTACTTAGAGAACATTTACTGAATTAATTCATTCCTTGGTAGCCTATTTTTATCTTTCGGACATCCTCCATTACTTTTGTCTTCCATTAATTTTTAAACCGTTAGTTAAATTTCAAAATACCCAAATAATTTAGTATTTACAAGCAGGTGTAATAAATTTACAACTGGTGAGTTCTCGGGGGCCACAAATCATACAATTTCAAGTTTTAATTTCACTTGTAAGCTAAGCAGCTTACAAAAGAACATAAGAAATAGGAACAGCATTAGACCATACAGCCCCTTGCGCTTGCCCTGCCATTCAGTATGATATGGCTGATCTTCTGCCTCAACTCCACTTTCCATCCTGCTCTCCATATCCCTTGATTCCCCAAGAGATGAAAAATCTATCTATCTCAGCCTTTACTATACTCAATGTTGGAGCATACACAACCCTCTGGGATAGAGAATTCCAATGATTCACAACTGTCCGAGTGAAGAAACTTCTCTTCATCTCAGTCCTAAATGATCCACCCCTTATGCTGTGGCTGTGCCCCCATGTTCTAGATTCTCTAGCCAGGAGAAACAATCACTGTGTCTATCCTGTCAAACCCATTCAGAACCCTTTATGTTTCAATGAGATCACCTCTCATTCTTCTAAACTTCAGAGAATATAAGCCCAATTTACTCAGTCTCTCATCATAGGACAATCCTCTCATCCCTGAAACCAATCTAGTGAACCTTTGCTGTACCACCTCCAATGCAAGTATATCCTTTCTTAGATATGGAGACCAAAACAGGGCACAATTGTGGTCTCACCATCTGTGGTCTCACTAAAGCCCTATACAATTGTAGCAAGCCTTCCTTATCCTTGTATTCTCCAATCCTCTTACAATAAAGATCAACATGCCATTTGTCTTACCAATTGCTTGCTGTACCTACATGCTAACGTTCTGTAAAAACAAAATACTGCAGATGCTGGAAATCTGAAATAAAATCAAGAAATGCTGGGAATACTCAGCAGGTCTGGCAGTATCTGTGGAGAGAGAAGCAGAGTTAATGTTTCAGGTCAGTGAGCTGCCTTCTGTTCTGAAGAAGGGTCACTGACCTGAAACGTTAACTCTGCTTCTCTCTCCACAGATGCTGCCAGACCTGCTGAGTATTCGCAGCATTTCTTGTTTTTATTGCTAACTTTCTGTTCCTTGTATGATCACAATCTCTGAACATCTACATTTAAAAGTTTCACGCCTTCTTAAAAAATATTCTGCTTTTCTATTCTTATTACCAAAGGAAATAACCTCACGCTTCCCCACATTATGTTCCATTTTCCACCTTGTTGCCCATTCACTTAACCTGTCTGTACCTCTTTGCCACCTCTTTGTGTCCTCCTTACAGCTTACATTCCCACCTGGTTTTGTATCGTCAGTAAACTTGGATACATCACTCTTGATCTCTTCATCCAAGTTATTAAAAAGAAAAATAAAGTCTTGCATTTATACCACACCTTTCAAGAGCACTGGATATCTTAAAGCACTTTGCAGACAGTAAAGGCCTTTTCAAAGTTTAGTCACTGTTGCAATGCAGGAAACATGGCAACCTGTATGCACACAGCAAACTCCCACTAACAGCAATGTGATATTGACCAGATAATCTGTTTTTATTATGTTGATTGAGGGATGGATATTGGCCAGGATACTGGAGATAACTCCCCTGCTCTTATTCGAAAGAGTGCCATGGGATCTTTTACACCCATAGCAACAAGCAGAGGGGGCCTCGGTTTAATGCCTCATCCGAAAGACAGCATCTCTGACAGTGCAGTAATCCCTCAATACTGCATTGGACTGTCAACTTTGATTTTTGTGCTCAAGTGCTGGAGTGGGACTTGAACTCGGAATCTTGTGACTCAGAGGCGAGAGTGCTATGAACTGAGTCACAACTGACACATATAGATATAGATTTTAAATAACTGTGGGTCATAGAGACATTACATGGAAGGAGGTAATTTGACCCATTGAGTCCATGCCAGCTGTCTGTTGAGCAAACCAATCAATCCCATTCCCCCCCCTCTATTCCCATAGCCCTGCAAATTTATTTCCCTCAACTGCCTCTCCAATTTCCTTTGGAAATCATTCATCGTCTCTGATTCCACCACCCTTGTATGCAGCGAGTTCCAGGTTATTACCACTCGCTGTGTATTTTTTAAAAAAAGTTGTTCCTTATACCTTCCTGTATGACTTGTCCAAAACCTTAAATCTGTGTCCTCTAGTTCTTGTACCATCAGCCAATGGAACAGCTTTTCATTGGCCATCTTTTGTAAACCTGTCATAATCTTGTACACCTCTGTCACAACTCCTCACAACCTCCTTTGCTTCAAGGAAAATAACCCCAGCTTCTCCAATCTAACCTTGTAGCTATATTCCCTTATCCCTGGAACCATTCTGGTAAATTTCCTCTGCCCCCTCTCAAGGGCCTTCACATCCTTCCTATAGTGTGGTGTCCAGAACTGGATGCAATACTCTAGTTGTGGTTTAATAGAGCTTTGTAAAGGTTCAGCATAACTTCCCTGCCTTTGTGCTCAGTGCCTTGATTAATGAAGCCCAAGATCCCATACGCTTTGCTGACTACTCTCTCAATGTGTCCTGCCACCTTCAAAGATCTATGCACATGAACCCCCAGGTTCCTCTGTCCCTGCACACTCTTTAGAACTGTGCCATTAAGTCTAAATTGCCTCTCATCTCTTGCCAAAATGCATCATCTCCGCTGCATTAAATTTCATCTGCTACTTGTCTGCCAATTCTGTTAGCCTGTCTATGTCCTGTTACAGTTGATTTGTATCATCCTCAAACTTTGCCACACTTCCAAGTTTGGTATCATGGCAAATTTTGAAATTTTATTCTATCTTCCAATATCCAAGTCATTTATTTATATGTATCGAAAAAAACAATGATCCTAACACTGAACCTTTGGGAACACCATTGTCTACCATTCCTCCAGTCTGAAAAACAACCGTTTACCACGACTTGCTGTTTTCTCTCCTTAAGGCAATTTTTTTTTTTGTCTAAGCTGATACTGACCCTCCGACTCCATGAACCTCAATTTTGTTAAGGAGCCTTTTATGTGTTACTTTGATAAATGCTGTCTTAAAATCCATATAGACAGCATCCACTGCATTCCCTTCATCAAACTTCACTGTTATTTCATAAAATAATTAGTTTAGTCAAGCATGATTTGCCTTTTACAAATCCATGCTAGCTATCCTTAATTAACTCAGACCCCTCCAAGTGCCTGTTAATTTTTTCCCCTGATTATTGTTTCTAAAACCTTATGCACCACTGATAAACTGACTGGCCTGTAATTACTAAAAATGACCTTACGCCCTTTGAATGAGGGTGTCATACTTGTCACTTTCCAATCCTCTGGCACCTCCCCTTATCCAGGGACGATTGGAAGATTATGGCAAGCCCTTCTGCTATCTCCACCCCCACTTCCTTTAGCAACCTTGGATACAAGCCATTCAGACTAGGCGACTTAGCTACTCTAAGCATAGCCAGCCTTTCCAGTGCTCCCTGCCTATCAGTTTTCGCACCATCTATTACCGCTACGATTTCCGCTTGTACTGATATTTTATCAGCATCCTTTTCCTTAGTAAACACTGATACAACGTCCTCATTAAGTGTTCAAGCCTTGCCCTGCGCCTCTAAGCACATATCACCTTTTTCCCTGTCATGCTTGGCCCCCTCCTGCCAAGAATGAGGCACATTAATTTTGTCATGAACATTGATTTTAAACCATTACTGGAATGAAGAAAGGACTTGTTAAACAGATCAGCCGTGGCTGGAAGGACATTTGCATATGAACAGATGGTGATTGGAAGGACAAAGGACCATTCCCTGACACATTCAACACACAATGGACCTTGATCACAAGGGATTATATGTAAGAGGAGCATTCCAGGGACTGCTAAGGCGATACAATCCAAGACGTGGTCAGACCAGTTAGTCATATGACTAACCTGCTTGGCAACTTGTTTTTTATCTGAATTGTACAAACAGTTTTAAGAGAGTGTCTGCTTGCTCCTGGACTGAGAAGATCTCTCCTGTCTGCTCTCATCTTTCTCACAAACCTCTGAATCCAATGAAGACACATGAACCCCAAGTGAGAAAAGTCTGCTACAGTGAACAAGGTTTAAGAAGAATACTAGGCCCCAACGGAAAGCAAGATCTACCTACAATCAAGGACTCTACAGTGAGCTCGAAGAACCGTAACAAAAACTCCAGATATTGCCTCAAACTGTTTCACTTTATTTTTCTTCTCGTTTGTCTATTTGCATGTCTGTATTGTGTATACATGCTAGCATGGGCGCGTCGTGTATCCGTAAGCGTTAACCGAATTGGAGTTTAAGTTAAATAAATTTCAACTTTTCTTCTTTAAACCTAAGAAAGCCTGTTTGTGTTCGTTTCTTTGCCTCATAATTGGAAAGTGGTGAACAAGCATTCACCAAGGGAGAGCTAAAAACACCGTGTGTTTAAAATTAAACCCTGTTATGGTAAGACCAGGTGAAGGCTGAGAGGGAACCCGAGACACCTTTCTCATCTGGTTGTAACAGTCCCTAATAGGTTCCACCCTGCCTCTTACTACCCACTTACTATTTACATGCTGGTAGAAGATGTTATGTTAACTGCCATTCTATTCTCATAATTCTCTCTTTGCCAGTCTTATTTTCCTCTCACTTACCCTTTCAGTTTATTGTATTTGGCTTGGCTTTCGCTTGAAGAATTTGCCTGACATGCATTATACACCCTCGTTTTTTTTGTTTCATCATATTCTCTATCTTGCTTATCATCCAAGGAACCCTGGCTGGTGACTTTCTCTTTTGATGGAATGCACCCAGCCTGTATCTGAAGCATCTTTTCCTTAAAGATCACCAATTGTTACGTTATGGTTTTTCCTGCTGCACTGATCCTTGCGGCACTCTATTCGTTATAGCCTGCCAGCTTCAAAATGTCTCTTTATCCCTACTGTCTGCTTCCTCTGTGTTAACCAATCCTCCATCCATGCTAATATATTACCTCTAACTCCATGAGCCCTTATCTTGTGTGGCACCTTATCGAATGCATTCTGAAAATCATTGACTCAAAGCGTTAACTCTGCTTTTCTCTCCACAGATGCTGCCAGACTTGCTGAGTATTTCTAGCATTTTGTTTTTGTTTCAGATTTCCAGCATCCAGTATTTTGCTTTTGTAAAAATGCTGGAGGGTTATTTTTCTCTCCTGTTTCTACGAGCACAATGTAAGGGAGGGAGGAATGAATGAATGAAATATAACTATATAGCACAGGACTGTTGTATCTTTCATTAGGTGCTACTTTATTTTAATCCATCTGCTTTTCCTGCCTACAGATTTGCAGGTTAGCCTTAGACTGCCTATGCAGCACCAGTTCTCAGAATTCTCAAAGCCGAGACAGTGAAACAAGTGCAGTATATGTTTGGGGTAGTAACAGTAGCCATCAGTTGGCAGAAGGAACACTGGAGAAAATTTTACAACCCAAATTAGCACATGGATTTTCTAATGCACAGACGGTAAGCAAGGAGAAAATTATTGGTTAATTTATTGATAACTAGTTATACTACTTGGGAGCTAAAATTAAGACAATGCATACATAGCAGCTTTGTTTGTTAGATATGGTTTATAAAGCTATTACATATTCGACCAATGGATTTAAACCATTAATTTTTTTTGTTTTGACTGTTTACTGCTTAAATGTTATAGCTACAGTGACATGCAATGATTTCAAAAAAAAACTTTTCTTTATTCTTTCATGGGATGTGGGCAGTGTTGGCAAAGCCAGCATTTGTTGCCCATCCCTAATTGCCCTTGAGAAGGTGGTGGTGGTGAGCTGCCTTCTTGAACCACTGCAGCCTATCTGGTGCGGGTACACCCATAGTGCTATTAGGAAGGGAGTTCTAGGATTTTGATCCAGCAACAGTGAAGGAATGGCGATATAGTTCCAAGTCAGGATGGTGTGTGGCTTGGAGGGCAACTTGCAGGTGGTGTTCCCATGTGTCTGCCAACCTTATTCTTCCAGGTGGTACACGTTGTGGGTTTGGAAGGCTCTGTCCCCTCACTAACTTAACTACCTGCATCCTGTTTTTGGACAGGTGAAAAACATAGTCCTGTTTATGATGATTTCCATGGTTGACATAAGTAGTGGTCTACAAATGTAGGATAGGATCATTTGCTATTTATTTTCTTCTATAGACTTTTAATTTACTGTTCTGGCTCTTGTATCTTAGCATTCAGTTCGCTTTTTCCATTGCATCAACACATTTTCTGCACATTGAAAGTGAAACTGAGCCAATAACCTTGGGTCCCTTTTTAATTATTCCTGTCTTCATTCAATTTTGTTCACTGCATTTCAAATTTCCAAGATGGCTCCTGGGCTGGAAGCTCCCTAGGAAGCTCCCTTGCTGTTCAACTCTATCCATGGCCATCTGCTCCCATCCCTAACGTTTTCTCCCCCAATCTGCCCTCTTAAACTGTTTAAATTCCCCTGGCTCTTTAAATCAGTTCATTTTAGCCCTATCTAAAAGTTAACAGTTAGTTTAGTGTATGTTACCTGGGCCCACTGCCCTCCCCCAGCCACACCTGCTCTTTGTTTTCTCAATGAAATTGATCCGGATGAAATTGACGAGAACAGCTGCCGATACTTCAATCTCCGATCCTGCTGTCTTCACAGTCCAGAGTGTCTGCAGCCACGGCATGCGGTAAGTCCATTGAGGTGAAGAAGGAGCTGCGGGACCCGAGAGAAGTCCTGTGAAAAGGTGCCCCGAACACCCAAAACATCCACGAACGGCCCCCCCGGCCGCAACTTCAAAGCGCCCGCGGGAGATGGCTCGGAGAGCATCTGCAGCGCACTGTCGGCAATGCTGCATGCCTTTATTTAAACCACTGCAGAAAAAAAAACCCTTAGCAAATGTAATCACCTCTAAGTCTGCCAAATGATGCTTCACCTCCCGAAGGACATGGATGAGCTTTCCGGACGTCGATGGTGGGCACTGAGGAAATGGCTTATTACCTGCACCAGATTCCACCCCCCCTCCCCCCCCCTTTACCCCCCTTCCACCCCCCCCCCCCCACCACCGTCCCCTTCCCTGCTCCACCCTCTCAGCTCACCCCCTCACAACCCCGTCCCAGCCCGCCCCCCCCTCGCACCATCTTCACCCCGCACCCCCTTCCCCTGCACCCCCCCCCACCCCCTCCCTCTACCCCTCCCCCTTGCATCCCCTCCTCCCACCGGCACCATCCGACACCTGTGTAGGGGCCCCAACAACCCCACTGCCTTGTGGGCGTCTCGGGAGAGACCAAGGCTAAGGGAGTAAACCCTAACAGAAAATCCGGAGCGGAACCCCGTAGGCGGTCATGTGTCACCTTTGGCATGTTTCCGGCAGTTCCTGCAGCCATACTGGTGCCAAACGTCGTGTCCTGCACTCCTTTGGACCCCACCAGAAAGGCCGAGAGGGGGGTTTTGACGACTGGGCAACTCTCAACCTCCATAAATTTGCCCAGGCATGCGCCATGGAGAGGTCACTCCATAGTTGCCTCACAGCGACTAAAACAACACGGAAGATACTTGGCATCAGGTGGCAGGACTATATCTCCAACACAGAAGTCCTTGAAGCGGCCAACACCCCCAGCTTATACACACTACTGAGTCAGCGGCGCTTGAGATGGCTTGGCCATGTGAGCCGCATGGAAGATGGCAGGATCCCCAAAGACACATTGTACAGCGAGCTCGCCACTGGTATCAGACCCACCGGCCGTCCATGTCTCCGTTATAAAGACGTCTGCAAACGTGACATGAAATCGTGTGACATTGATCACAAGTCGTGGGAGTCAGTTGCCAGCATTCGCCAGAGCTGGCGGGCAGCCATAAAGACAGGGCTAAATTGTGGGGAGTTGAAGAGACTTAGTAGTTGGCAGGAAAAAAGACAGAGGCGCAAGGGGAGAGCCAACTGTGCAACAGCCCCAACAAACAAATTTCTCTGCAGCACCTGTGGAAGAGCCTGTCACTCCAGAATTGGCCTTTATAGCCACTCCAGGCGCTGCTTCACAAACCACTGACCACCTCCAGGCGCGTATCCATTGTCTCTCGAGATAAGGAGGCCCAAATATTTCAAATTTAAAAAAAATTATAATTGTGTTCTTAGTGTTTATTTTGCATGTTTGCAGATTTACAGCTAATCCTGATGCTTGAATAAGATTATTTCTATAATTACTGTTTGTTTTTCTACCCATTCACTTTCTTATCTTCAAAGGTATAGGTGATATTTCTATTTTTCCTACCAAAATGTATCCACTCATGTTTATCTCCTGTTAAAGTTCATTTGTCACTTAATGTCCCAGTTTGCAAGTTTTTTTAATATTTATATTACATTCTTCCTCATTGTCAGCTATACCCCACAATTTGGTGGTATCTGTAAATTTTGCTGGTTACTTGTTTCTATATCCAAATCATTAATGCAAATAAAAGAATAATATCAGTCCCAGCACTGATCCTTGTGGAATATTACTTCTTCCAATCTGAGTGTTTTATCCATATGCTTTCTATTATTTAGCCAATTTGCTATCCCTTTAGCTATTTGTCCATTGACTCCATGTGCCCTAAAATATGTCAGGAGCCTACTGTGTGGTATCTTATGAAATTTATACTAATATTAGCATCATAATTCATGAGATAAAAATCTTAGAAAAATGTTAGGTCCACGGAAGAGAGGAATTTCTATGGACTGCCTGACAGTCATTTCTCCATTACTTAGCTGTTGAACCAGAGGTGGCTTCGTCGAATGCTGACTGTTTTCTCAGTGCTTCAGCTAAAAGTGAACTTCTGTTTCAGTGGTGAAAAGAGGGATACAGAGGCAGAAAAGAAAAAATAGTTGGTCATTTCTGAATATAAATTTATATAATAGTGTTAGCTAGATGTATTTTCTCATACTTTTGGAGTCAAAATTCAATACATTCATAAAGAAAAACTTTACATTTTCTTTTAAACTTAAACTTTGTGAATCTGCTGTTTATATATAAAGTGTTACCTGATGTGAAATTTAGAAAACTGTCTTTAATCATGTTTTCAGATTGAAGCTGGACAGTACTGCACATTTGCAATTTCAGAAGATGGTTCTGTAAAGGCTTGTGGCAAAGGTAGCTATGGCAGACTTGGACTGGGTGACTCGAACAATCAGTCAGCACCAAAAAAGCTTGCGTTTGAACCTCAGCGCAGCATCCGTAAAATTTCATCCTCGAAAGGTTCAGATGGACACACACTAGCAGTAACTACAGAAGGAGATGTATTCAGCTGGGGAGATGGCGATTATGGGAAGCTCGGACATGGAAATAGCGCAACACAGAAATATCCCAAACTGATTCAAGGACCGCTATTAGGAAAGGTACTGCCTAAAAGTTAAAGTACCCTTAGAGAAAATGTGTCTATTTTCGCAAAATTCTGCATTTGACCTACACATTTTGTTACGCGTCTGTCATAGAATCACAGAAGGAGTCTGTTTGTCCCATAAAGTCTGCACTGGCAATCTGCAAGAGCAATTTAGTTAATCCCACTGCTTCTCCCTATCCCCGTAGCCCTGCAATTTTTTTCCCTTCAGGTATTTATCCAATCCCCTTTTGAAAGCCATGAGTGAATCTGCCTCCACCACATTCCGAAACACTCGCTGCGTCAAAGAAAATTGTTTTTCCTCATGTCACCTTTGGTTCTTTTGCTAATCACCTGAAATGGTTCTTGCCAATGGGAACAGTTTCTCTCTATCTTCTCGGTCTAGACTCCTCATGACTTTGAACACTTCTATCAGATCTCCTCTCAACCTTTTCTAAAGGGAACAGCCCCAGCTTCTCCAATCTATCCACGTAACTTTTTTTATTCTTTCACGGATGTGGGCGTTGATGGCTAGGCCAGCATTTATTGCTCATCCCTAATTGTCCTTGAGAAGATGATGGTGAGCTGCCTTCTTGAACAGCTGCTGTCCATGTGGTGTAGATGCACCAATAGTGCTTTTAGGGAGGGAGTTCCAGGATTCTGACCCAGCGACAGTGAAGGAATGGTGATATAGCTCCATCTCAGGATGCTGTGTGCCTTGGAGCGGAACTTGCAGGTGGAAATCCCATACATCTGTTGCCCTTGTCCTTCTAGATGGTAGAGGTCGCAGGTGAAGGTGCTGTTGAAGGAGGCTTGGTGAGTTGCTGAAGCCCCTCATCCCTGGAACTATTCTTGTACATCTTTTCTGCACCCTAAGTGTGGTGCCCAGAATTGTATACGATACTGCAATTGAGGCCAAGCCAGTGATTTGTAAAGGTTTATCATAACTTCCTTGGTGTTGTACTCTATGCCTCTATTGCAAAAGTCCAGGATCCCATATGCCTTTTAACTACTTTCTCCTTACTGCCACCTTCAACGATTTATGTACATAATCCCTCAAGTCTCTGTTTCTGTCACCCATTTATTTTCTATTGCCTCTTCTCATTCTTCCTACAAAAATGACATTTCACCACACTGCATTATCTGCCTCGTGTCTGCCCATTCCACCAGCCTATACCTTCTTGAAGTTTATCACTATCCTCTTCACAATACTTTCAAGTTTTGAGTCATCTGCAAATTTTGAAATTGTGCCCTGTACACCCAAGTCTAAGTCATTAATATAGGTCAAGAAAAGCAGTGGTCCTAGTTCCAACCTCTGCGGAACCTCACTGTATACCTTTCTCCAGTCCAAAAAACAACTATTCACCACTGCTTTGTTTCCTGACACACGGCCAACTTATCTTTTTTTTATTTATTCATGGGATGTGGGCGTCGCTGGCTATGCCAGCATTTATTGCCTATCCCTAATTGCCCTTGAGAAGGTGGTGGTGAGCTGCCTTCTTGAACCACTGCAGTCCATGTGAGGTATGTACACCCACAGTGCTGTTAGGAAGGGAGTTCCAGGATTTTGACCCAGCGACAGTGAAGGATGGTTCCAAGTCAGGATGGTGTGTGACTTGGACGGGAAGTCACAATGCTGCCACTGTTCCTTTTATTCCATAGACTCCAACTTTGCTGGCAAGCCTAATTATGTGGCACTTTTGCTTTTTGGAAGTCCATATAGACCTCATCAACGTTCTCTGTAATCAGGTCAGTCAAACACGATTTGCCCTTAACAATTCCTTTCTGGCTTTCCTTAAATTAAACCACATTTCTCCAAGTGATTGTTAATTTTGGCCCAGATTATCATTTCTAAAAGCTTTCCCAGCACCAAGGTTAAACTGTGGCCTATAGTTGCTAGGTTTCTCCTTACCCACTTTTTTGAACAAAGGTGTGACATTTGCAGTTCTTCAGTTCTGGATCCAAGGAAAATTGGAAGATTATGGCCAGTGCTTCTGCAATTTCCACCCTTGCTTTCCTCAGCATTCTTGGATGCATCCAATCTGGTCCTGGTGACTTATCAACTTTAAATAAAGCCAGCCTTTCTAAAACCTAGTTATCTGTTTTTAGCCCATCCAGTGTCTCAACAACCTGCTCTTTCACTACGACTTTGACAACATCTTCCTTGGTAAAGACAGATGCAAAATACTCATTTAATACATCAGCCATAACCTCTGCTCCCCACGTAGAATCTCTTTTTGGTCTCTAATCAACCCCAACCTCCTTTTAACCATCATTTTACTATTTATTTGCATATAGAAGATCTTTGGATTCCCTTTTATGTTAGGTGCCAGTCTCATCTCATACTCTCTCTCTGCCTCTTGTATTTCCTTTTTTACTTTCCCCCTGAACTTTCTGTATTCAGCCTGGTTCTCACTTGCCATCTATCATACACATCCTTTTTCTTCTTGTCCTTTCATCTTCCAGGGTGCTCTGGCTTTGGTTGTTTTACCTTTCCTCCTCATGGGAATGTACTGCGACCACCTGAACCACTGTTTCGTAACTGTTTTGCCTGCCAATCTTTGATTCCAATTTACCTGGGCCAGATCTGTTCTTAACCAACTGAAATTGGCCTCCTTCAGGTATATGCTTTTATTCTAGATTGCTCCTTGCCCTTCTCCATAGCTAATCTAAACAATGTGATCTCTGTTCCATAAATATTCTCCGACTGACACTTGATCCACTTAACCCACCTCATTCCCTAGAACCAGATCCAGCAATGTCTCCTCCTTCCTTGGGCCAGAGACTTATCAAGAAAATTCTCCTGAACACACTTCAGAAACTCTTTCCCCTCTCTGTCCTTTACGCTATTATCCTAGTTTATATTACGATCATTAAAGTTCCCCATTATCACTAATCTATAGTTCTTGCATCTCTCTGTAATTTCCTGCAAATTTGCTCCTCTACATCTTTCCCACTAGTTTGTGATCTATAGAATACCCCACTAGTGTAATGGCATCTCTACTGTTTCTTAGCTTTAAACAAATAGATTCGGTTCCTGACCCCTCCAGAAAATCCCCTCTCTCCAGCGCTGTAATATTCTCCTTGATCAATATTGCCATGCCGCCTCCATTCCTTTCCTCCCCTATCTTTCCTGAACATCTTGTATCCAGGAATGTTCAGTACCCAATTCTTCCCTTTTTTGAATCGGGTCTCAGTCATATTCCCATGTGGGTATTTGTGCCCGTAGCTCACCCTGTCACTATTGCTTTCCCAATCTTTCTCCTGCTCATTCCCGCCACAGATGAGCTATCTGTGGTGCTGCGGACTTTTTTTTAATTTCACGGGTGTGTCGCTGGCAAGGTCAGCTTTACAGTGCTGTTAGGAAGGGAGTTCCAGGTTTTTTAACCCAGCAACAGTGAAGGAACAGCGGTATAGTTCCAAGTCCGAATGGTGTGTGACTTGGAGGGAAACTTGCAGGTGATGGTGTTCCCATGCATCTGCTGCTCTTCTCCTAGATGGTAAAGGTTGCGGGTCTGTAAGGTGCTGTCGAAGGAGGCTTGCCAGTTTGCTGCAGTGCATCTTGTGTATGATATACTGCCACTGTTTGCTGGAGGGAGTGAACGTTTAAGGTGGTAGATTGGGTGCCAATCAAGCAGGCTGCTTTGTCCTGAATGGTGTCGACCTTCTTGAGTGTTGTCTGATTATTCATCCAGGCAAGTGGAGAGTATTTCATACAACTCCTGACATGTACCTTGGAGATGGTGGACAGGCTTTGAGGAGTCAGAAGGTGAATTACTCACCACAATTCGTTGTCTCTGACCTGCTCTTGTAGCCACGATATTTATATGGCTGGTCCAGTTCATTTTCCGGTCAACGGTGACCCCCTCCCACTCCAGGATGTTGATGGTGGGGGATTCAGTGATGGTAATGCTGTTAAATGTCAAAGGGGGAGAGGGTTAGATTCTCTCTTGTTGGAAAGGTCATTCCCTGGCATTTGTGTGGTGTGAACGTTACTTGCCACTTATCCACCCAAGTCTGATTGTTGTTCAGGTCTTGCTGCATATTGTAACTTAATTTTGTAAGGATTTAATAAGTATTTGAGTATTTATTTAAAATTAATTTATTAATATGTGTTAGAAATGTCAGTTAGGGGGGTAAAGTGCTTCACCTGTGAGATGTGGGAGGTCCGTGATGCTTCCAGCATTCCGGACGACTACATCTGCAGGAAGTGTACCCAGTTGCAGCTCCTCACAGACTGCATTGATTGGTTGGAGCAGCAATTGGATGCACTTAGGAGCATGCAGATGGCAGAAAGCGTCATAGACGGGAGTTTTAGAGACGTGGTTACACCCAAGGTGCAGGCAGATAGATGGGTGACCGCTAGAAGGGGCAGGCAGTCAGTGCAGGAATCCCCTGTGGCTATCCTCCTTTCTAACAAATATACCGTTTTGGATACTGTTGGGGGGGATGGCCTATCAGGGGAAAACAGCAGCAGCCAGAGCAGTGGCCCCACAGCTGGCTCTGTTGTTCAGGGAGGGGCAAAGCGCAGAAGAGCAATAGTTATAGGGGACTCTATAGTCAGGGGCACAGACAGGCGCTTCTGTGGACGTGAAAGAGACCCCAGGATGGTATGTTGCCTCCCTGGTGCCAGGGTCAAGGATGTCTCTAAACGGACAGGGGGCATTCTGAAGGGGGAGGGTGAACAGCCAGAGGTTGTGGTACACATCGGTACCAATGACATAGGCAGGAAGAGTGACGAGGTCCTGCAGGGGGAGTTTAGGGAGTTAGGTAGAAAGTTAAAAGACAGGACCTCCAGGGTTGTAATCTCTGGATTACTCCCTGTGCCACGTGCCAGTGAGGTTAGAAAGATAGTGCAGCTAAACACATGGCTGAACAGCTGGTGTAGAAGGGATGGTTTCAGATATCTGGATCATTGGAATCTCTTCCGGGACAGGTGGGACCTGTACGAGAAGGACGGGCTGCATCTAACCTGAAGGGGCACAAATATCCTGGCTGCGAGGTTTGCTAGCGTCACTCGGGAGGGTTTAAACTAGTGTGTCGGGAGGTGGGAACCAGAGCAGTAGGTCAGCAGGTGAAATAACTGAGGGGGAACTCGTAAATAAGGCTAGTAAGACTAAGAGGAAGAGCAGTCAGGGAGATGTTGCTGAGCACAGTGGTGGTCTGAAGTGCATTTGTTTCAATGCGAGAAGTATAACAGGTAAGGCAAATGAACTTAGAACTTGAATTAGTACTTGGAACTATGATTTTGTTGCTATTTCAGAGATTTGGTTGAGGGAAGGACAGTATTGGCAGCTAAATGTTCTGGGATTTAGAAGCTTCAGGTGGGATAGAGGGGGATGTAAAAGGGGTGGGGGAGTTGCATTACTTGTTAAAGAGAATATCACAGCTGTACTGCGGGAGGACATCTCTGAGGGATCATGCAGCGAGGCAATATGGGTAGAGATCAGGAATAGGAAGGGTGCAGTCACGATGTTGGGGGTTTACTACAGGCCTCCCAACAGCCAGCGGGAGATAGAGGAGCAGATATGTAGACAGATTTGGAAAGATGTAAAAGCACCAGGGTTGTAGTGGTGGGTGATTTTAACTTCCCCTATATTGACTGGGACTCACTTAGTGCTCGGGGCTTAGATGGGGCAGAATTTGTAAGGAGCATCCAGGAGGGCTTCTTGAAACAATATGCAGATAGTCCAACTAGGGAAGTTGGACTAGGCCGTACTGGACCTGGTATTGGGGAATGAGCCCGGCCAGGTGATCGAAGTTTCAGTAGGGGAGCATTTCGGGAACAGTGACCATAATTCCGTAAGTTTTAAGGTACTTGTGGATAAGGATAAGAGTTGTCCTCTGGTAAAGGTGCTAAATTGGGGGAAGGCTAATTATAACAATATTAGGCAGGAACTGAAGAATTTAGATTGGGGCGGCTGTTTGAGGGTAAATCAGCATCTGACGTGTGGGAGTCCTTCAGACGTCAGTTGATTAGAATCCAGGACTGGCATGTTCCTGTGAGGAAGAAGGATAAGTTTGACAAGTTTCGGGAACCTTGGATAACGCGGGATATTGTGAGCCTAGTCAAAAAGTAAAAGGAAGCATTCGTAAGGGCTCGAAGGCTGGGAACAGACGAAGCCCTTGAGGAATATAAAGACAGTAGGAAGGAGCTTAATCATGGAGTCAGGAGGGCTAAAAGGGGTCATGAAAAGTGATTGGCAAACAGGATTAAGGAGAATCCCAAGGTGTTTTATACGTATATAAAGAGCAAGAGGGTAGCCAGGGAAAGGGTTGGCCCACTCAAGGACAGAGGATTTTTGGAGCCAGAGGAAGTGGGCGACGCAATAAATGAATACTTTGCATGATTATTCACCAAAGAGAAGGACTTGGTAAATGATTAGTCTAGGGAAGGGAGTGTAGATAGTCTCAGTCATGTCATTATCAAAAAGGAGGAGGTGTTGGGTGTCTTGAAAAACATTAAGGTAGATAAGTCCCCAGGGCCTGATGGGATCTACCCCAGAATACTGAGGGAGGCAAGGGAAGAAATTGCTGGGGCCTTGACAGAAATCTTTGTATCTTCATTGGCTACAGGTGAGGTCCCAGAGGACTGGAGATTAGCCAATGTTGTTTCTTTGTTTAAGAAGGGTAGCCAGGATAATCCGGGAAATTACAGGCCGATGAGCCTTACGTCAGTGGTAGGGAAATTATTGGAGAGGATTCTTCGGGACAGGATTTACTCCCATTTGGAAACAAATGAACTTATTAGCGAGGCAGCATGGTTTTGTGAAGGGGAGGTCGTGTCTCACTAACTTGATTGGGTTGTTTGAGGAAGTGACAAAGATGATTGATGAAGGAAGGGCAGTGGATGTTGTCCACATGGACTTCAGTAAAGCCTTTGACAAGGTCCCTCATGGCGGACTGGTACAAAAGGTGAAGTCACACGGGATCAGAGGTGAGCTGGCAAGATGGATACAGAACTGTCTCAGTCATAGAAGACAGAGAGTAGCAGTGGAAGGGTGCTTTTCTGAAAGGAGGGCTGTGACTAGTGGTGTTCCTCGGGGATCAGTGCTGGGACCTTTGCTGTTTGCAGTATATATAAATGATTTGGAGGGAAATGTAGCTGGTCTGATTAGTAAGTTTGCGAATGACACAAAGGTTGATGGAGTTGCGGATAGTGATGAGGATTGTCAGAGGATACAGCAGGATATAGATCGGTTGGTGACTTGGGCGGAGAAATGGCAGATGGAGTTTAATTCAGACAAATGTGAGGTAATGCATTTTGGAAGGTCTAATGCAGGTGGGAAGTGTACAGTAAATGGCAGAACCCTTCGGAGTATTGACAGGCAGAGAGATCTGGGCATATAGGTCCACAGGTCACTGAAAGTGGCAACGCAGGTGGATAAGGTAGTCAAGAAGGCATGCGGCATGCTTGCCTTCATCGGTCAGGGCATAGAGTATAAAAAGTGGCAAGTCATGCTGCAGCTGTACAGAACTTTCGTTAGGCCACACTTAGAATATTGCGTGCAATTCTTGTCGCCACACTACCAGAAGGACGTGGAGGCTTTGAAGAGGATACAGAAGAGGTTTACCAGGATGTTGCCTGGTCTGGAGGGCATTAGCTATGAGGAGAGGTTGGATCAACTCGGATTGTTTTCACTGGAACGACGGAGGTGGAGGGGCGACATGATAGAGGTTTACGAAGGTTATGAGTGGCATGGATAGTCAGAGTGGATAGTCAAGCTTTTTCCCAGGGTGGAAGAGTCAGTTACTCGGGGACTTGGGTTTAAGGTGAGAGGGGCAACGTTTAAAGGGGATGTGCGAGGAAAGTTTTTTATACAGAGGGTGGTGAGTGCCTGGAACTTGCTGCCGGGGAAGGTGGTGGAAGGAAGTAGGTACGATAACGACGTTTCAGAGGCATCTTGACAAATACATGAATAGGATGGGAATAGAGGAATACGGACCCCGGAAGTGCAGAAGGTTTTAGTTTAGACAGGCATCAAGATCGGCACAGGCGTGGAGGGCCGAATGGCCTGTTCCTGTGCTGTACAGTTCTTTGTTCTTTGTTCATATGGACACTGGCTGCTTCAGTGTCTGAGGAGCTGTGAATGGTACTGAACATTTGGTTCTAGCTGTGCTCCCCAGAGGAACCAATGCTATCGCCTGTCTTAAAAACTGAGTAATAGTTAGAGTGAGATGCACTCCGGGGATGCCTGCACTACCTGCCTTGACTGTCTGATCATCACCTGTTCCTAATCTGCCTGCACTTTCTTAAGCTGTAAGATGGCCACCTCCTGGAATGTGCTATACACTAAACTCTCAGCATCGCGGAGACATCACAGTGACACTAGCTGCTGCTGAAGCTCCAAAACCCAGAGTTCAAGCTCCTCCAGCTGCCGACACTTACTGCACCTATAGTTGTCTAGGACACAAGAAGTGTCCTAGAGATCCCAATGGAACAAGATGTACATTCCATGGGACTGAAGTGCCCTGCCATGATTCTATTTATTACACTATTAGCTAAGTTAACATAAATAAATTCAAGACTTAAAAAAAAAACTTACTAGATACTTACCAGTCACTTTTCTTGTACCAACGTCACTTTAGGTTTTCTTACCTCTCTCCCTGACTCATAGAAGTCATAGAAAGTTTACAATACAGAAAGAGGCCACTTGGCCCATCGAGTCTGCGCTGGCTGGAAAAACGAGGCACCCAGTCTAATCCCACCTTCCAGCATTTGGTCTGTAGCCCTGCAGATTGCAGCACTTGAGGTACATATCCAGACATCTTTTAAATGGGTTGAACGTTTCTGCCTCTACCACCCTTTCAGGCAGTGAGTTCTAGAGCCCCATCATCCTCTGGGTGAAAACATTTTTCCTCATCTCCCCTCTAGTCTTTATGCCAATTGCTTTAAATCTGTGCCCCCTCGTCACTGATCTCTTTGCTAAGGTAAATAGGCCCTTCCCATCCACTCTATCCAGGCTTGTCACAATTTTGTACATTTCAATCAGATCTCCCCTCAGCCTTCTCTGTTCCAAGGAGAACAGCCCCAGCCTATCCGGTCTTTCCTTATAGCTGCATTTTTCAGTCATGGCAACACCCTCGTAAATCTCCTCTGTACCCTCTCTAGTGCAATTGCATCCTTTCTTTAACAACGTGACCAGAACTGCGCGCACAACTCAAGTTGTGGCCTATCCATTCATTTGTATAGTTCCGGCATAACTTCCCTGCTCTTAGATTCTATACCTTGGCTAATAAAGGAAAAGATTCCATATGCCGCCTTAACCACCTTATCGACCTGTCCTCCTACCTTCAGGGATCTATGGACATTCACTCCAAGGTCCCTTACTTCCTCCACACTTCTCAGTATTCTCCCGTTAATCGTGTATTCCTTTGCCTTGTTTGACCTCTCCAAATGCATCACCCCACACTTCTCCAGGTTAAATTCCATTTGCCACTTTTCTGCCCATCTGACCAGACCATCAATATCTTCCTGCAGCCTATAGCTACCCTCCTCGCTATATACTACATGGCCAATCTTTGTGTCATCTGCAAACTTCTTGATCATGCCCCCTACATTTATGTCCAAATCGTTAATATATACCACACAAAGCAAGGGACCCAGTACTGAGCCCTGTGGAACGCCACTGGAAACAGCCCTCCAGTTACAAAAACACCTGTCACCAATTACCCTTTGTTTCCGGCATTGAGCCAATTTTTTTATCCACCTTGCTACATTTCCCTGGATCCCATGAGCTTTAACTTTTTTAACCAGTCTGCCATGTGGGTCCTTGTCAAAAGTCTTGCTAAAATCCATGTAGACCACGTCAACTGCACTACCCTCATCTATCTTCCTTGTTACCTCTTCAAAAATTTGATCAAGTTGGTCAGACAAGATCTTCCCTTCACAAATCCATGCTGACTTTTCTTGATTAACCTGTGCCCTTCTAAGAGATAGTTTATCCTGTCTCTCGGAATTGATTCCAATAATTTGCCCACTACTAAGGTTAGACTGACTGGCCGGTAATTATTTGGTCTATCCCACGTTCCCTTTTTAAACATTAACAGTCCTCCAATCCTCCGGCACCACATCTGTATCCAGTGAGGACTAGAAAATGATAGTTCGCTGTTCTGCTATTTCCCCCCTCGCTTCTTTTAACTGCTTGCGCTCCCTTGCCTCCAGGCTCCCTGAATCTCGAACTAAATAATCAGATGCTAAACATAATAAACTCAGAAGAAGTGTTATTGAGGTATTTAACCTATATACTTTAGATGCCTCAGGTTCTGCTGCTTCTCCCTCTGTATTGATTGTAATATCACTGATATCAGTTTTAAAATTTCTCTTGTGTTTGATTTGGCTCCTACTCTGACTTGGAGAGGCAAAATTTTATTAAGAATAGTCAGCATGGCTTTGTCAGAGGGAGGTCATGCCTGACAAATTTGATTGAATTTTTTGAGCATGTGACCAGGTGTGTAGACGAGGGTAGTGCATTTGATTTAGTTTTCATGGATTTCAGCAAAGCCTTTGACAAGGTCCCACATGGGAGACTTATCAAGAAAGCAAATGCACATGGGATACAGGGTAACTTGATAAGGTGGATTCAGAATTGGCTTCGCTGTAGGAGACAGAGAGTGATGACAGACGGCTGTTTTAGTGACTGGAAGCCAATGTCCAGTGGCGTACCACAGGGATCTGTGCTGGGTCCCCTATTGTTTGTAATTTATATAAACGACATAGATAACTATGTGGGGGGTAGGATCAGTAAGTTCGTGGATGACACAAAGATTGGCCGAGTGGTTAACAATGAGGCCGAGTGGTTAACAATGAGGTTGAGTGTCTTGGGTTACAGGAAGATATAGATGGGATGGTCAAATGGGCAGAAAAGTGGCAGATGGAATTTAACCCTGAAAAGTGTGAGGTGATACACTTTGGAAGGAGTAATGTGACATGGAAGTATTCAGTGAATGGCCTGACACTGGG
Source organism: Heterodontus francisci (assembly GCF_036365525.1). Taxonomy (NCBI): domain Eukaryota; kingdom Metazoa; phylum Chordata; class Chondrichthyes; order Heterodontiformes; family Heterodontidae; genus Heterodontus; species Heterodontus francisci. The sequence continues at coordinate 78,371,138 of NC_090371.1, read as the reverse complement.
AGGTTCCGAGGAACAAAGGGACCTTGGCGTGTTTGTCCATAGATCTCTGAAGGCAAAAGGGCAGGTTAACAGGGTGGTGAAAAAGGCATATGGGACACTTGTCTTTATCAATCAAGGCATAGATTTCAAAAGCGGGGAGGTCATGTTGGAGTTGTATAGAACTTTGTAAGGCCACAGCTGGAGTACTGTGTGCAATTCTGGTCGCCACATTATAGGAAGGATGTGATTTCACTGGAGGGGGTGCAGAGGCGATTCACCAGGATGTTGCCTGGGATGGAACATTTAAGCTATGAAGAGAGGTTGGATAGGCTTGGGTTGTTTTCGCTGGAGCAGAGAAGACTGAGGGGTGACTTGATTGAGGTGTACAAGATTATGAGGGGCATGGACAGGGTGGATAGGGAGCAGCTGTTCCCCTTAGTTGAAGGGTCAGTTACGAGGGGACACAAGTTTAAGGTGAGGGGCAGGAGGTTTAAGGGGGATTTGAGGAAGAACTTTTTTACCCAGAGGGTGGTGACGGTCTGGAATGCACTGCCTGGGAGGGTGGTAGAGGCGGGTTACCTCACTTCCTTTAAAAAGGACCTGGATGAGCACTTGGCACATCATAACATTCAAGGCTATGGGCCAAGTGCTGGCAAATGGGATTAGGTGGACAGGTCAGGTGTCATTAATGCATCGGTGCAGACTCGATGGGCTGAAGGGCCTCTTCTGCACTATTATTCTGTGATTCTGTGATATCCGGCCTCCAATCTCCTGCCGCTCTTTGAACCCCCGCTGTGCTCCTGCTCCTTCATATCCGATCTCCTTTTGCTAAACAGGTGACTGCTTTGGATATAACTTACTTTATCGTATATGTAAAATGAACCATGTTCAAACCAATTCATAAATAGTTCAACAGAAATAAGTGTTCGCTAGCAATTTGGAAAAAGGTTTCAATCAGCAAAATGTTGCAAATAGTTTTCAAAAGCTCCATGCTTAGCTCTGGCAGTGCATATTCTATTATGTTTTCCATGTATGTTCTTTTTTAATATAGGCAATGTTGGATGTGTGCAGTAGGTCAATCAGCATCAATAAAGAGAAACCAAGTTAACAAACTTAGTGAGAAAAAGGAATTTTTCCAGCTACAGTTACCAGAAATCTGTTGGATAATATAAAATATCATGTCATTGAGGAATTGGAAAGATATCTGAAGAATAATAATTTGCGAATCGCTAAGAGTATGAAAAAGCATGCAAGAGGCTCACAAATGAAAATGGTGGACATTTCACCCGCTTAACTATTTGCACATTCTTTTTTTTTAATGTCTTCCGTTGACTTATTGAGATGATTGTTTATCATCTAAAAGTTTTATACTAAACAGTTTGCAGGTCATTCAGTTCCCTCTCTGTGATTGGAATATTGCTATTGCTCCCTTCCTCGCTTTTTTGTTCTTCCCTCCCCGTCCAGCGGACAAATTGCTTGCCTATATTTCAGTGTTCATTTCTGATGAATAGCTGAAACCTTAAACTGTCTACTCTCTTGACATTTACTGATTGACCTGTGTTTGTCTGGAGTTTTTCATTTTTGTTTCCAGCATTTTTAGTGTTTTAATTCATATTTGAAATTGGGAAAGATTGTTGTTTCAGACTGGTAGTTTGTCATGCAATAATTTTAAAAATACAATAATCTCAAGAGTGATGAAAGTGCACAGCGTTAATAAAATGGGAAAAGCAGTTCCTGTAGCAGTTGTTAACATTGCATTAAATGGATAATAGTTGGAATGCTGCCAGAGAAATTAACCTTATTTTGGTAACTTGATCATCGAAAACTGTCATTGTGATTCTCACTGACAGTTTAAAATAACATAATCATGATGCATCATAATGCTTAATCAATATATTAGTATGCATGAGGTTCCAACCAGAACAAGAATAATTGCGCATACAATTTTTCTTTCGTAGATTGTGGTCTGTGTGTCAGCAGGATACAGGCATAGTGCATCAGTGACATCCGATGGAGAGCTTTATACTTGGGGAGAGGGAGACTTTGGCAGACTTGGTGAGTACTTAATGTACCCTGGATAGTTTTCTTACTTGCTGTGCAACATGATGAGTGAGATGCTTTCATAACCTGTGTGTAAAAGAAAAGTAAATACCCAGTTTAAAACCAGGCAGAGGACAATATCTGTTCAGATAAATACAATTTCAGTGATAACTTTCAGGCTACTTGAACATTCTCTGATACTTAACAAAAAAAAGTATAATGATTATTAGATGAAAATTCTTGATTTGTTATTTTCTGGAGAGTAGTGATAGATAAGGGAATGATTAAGAGCCTAATAACTTATGTTTAGTAACCAGAACAAAGGTAATTAAGTCTGATTTCTGAAGGAGTTTATTATAGTAAAATGACATTTCCCATTATGTAATTCCGTTTAAAAACTTAATGTATGTTAGGCATTTTTATTTTAAAAATCTCTAATCTGTTATATAAAAGGCAGTCCGTTGAATCTCATCATGGGATGTGAGCTCACACTCATTGGCGTACTAGTTATATAGAGATTGTACCACAGCAGTTGCCATTCAGTCTCTGCAATGGGAGTTGACTATTTTAAATTATTCTCCCCCTCCTGACTTGGATCTCACTAAACACTCTGTCCATATAGGCAGGCAATTGCATGCTGGCTTCTGCAGTGTCGGTCTTTATTATTTTTAGAAACAATGGTAGAGGCAGAATCCATAATAGAATTTAAAAGAAAATCAGCTAACTATTTGAAAAAGAAAAATGTTATATGATTTGTGGAAAAATCAAGCAGACAGCTCTTTCAGAGAGCTGGCACATTCATGGTGGGCAGAATGACCTCTTCTGATGTAAAAAGTTATGATTCAGACTTAAATTTGGGGTTCTCAATCTTCAATTTTCGAAGCTGTTCTGTTTGTTTAAAAATAATTAACAGATATTCTTTGACCTGCACATTTAAAATCAAGGGCACCATTCAATTCAGCAGGATTAGAGTGTGTGCGAATAATTAGACCAGGGAGGGGGGGATGAGGGCAAAGAGGAGGAAAAGCAGGAGGAGGGATGGGGTGATGGGAAGGGAAAGAGAGCTGGAAGAGGGAGTGAGAGGCTAGAGATGGAATGAGGAAGAAGGGAGTAGATGGAGAACTGAGAGGAGAGGGCAAAATCTATTCAGGAAGGGAGAATGGAGCACAAAGATATGCAGCTGGTGAGGAACAGCACATCTGAAAAATGCAAGGTCATTTCACAGTATTGGTTGCAACAGGAGCTGACTTTTTTTTATCCATTTGTGGGTTATGGGCATCGCTGGCTAGGCCAGCATTTATTGCACATCCCTAATAGCTCTTAAGAAGGTGGTGGTGAACCACTGCAGTCATTGGGGTGTAGGTACAGCTGGCCAGCCAATTACAGACTCATTGGCGAACTGGACACTGTTTGCTAGGAACATAGGCCAGAATAGGCCATTTAGACCCTCAAGCATGTTCTGCCATTTAGTGAGATCATGGCTGATCTGCATCCAACTCCATACACCTGTCTTTGCCCCATATCCCTTGATACCTTTGGATAACAAAAAATCTGACCTGTAGATAAGGCCAGCATTCCATGAGCCTTTATTTTCTGTACCTGTTCATGACATTTTAATCTATGTACCTGGACCCCCAAGTCTCTTTAGACCTCACTGTTTTTAGCTTTTCATTTAGAAGGTACTGTGTTCTTCCCTGTTTAGGTCCAACATAGATGAAATCCATTGCCTATAGTGAAATCCATTTGCCTCAGTTTTGCCCATTCCTTAATCTATCAATATCTCTTTTTGAAATTTTACACCTTCCTCTACACTGCTTACACTGTCCACCCACCTTTGTGTCATCGGCAAACTTGGATATGTGGCTTTCTATTACATTATCTAAGTTGTTAATAAGTGTGGTGAATAACTGAGGCCCTAACGCAGATCCTTGCAGCACACCACTAGTCACATCCTGCCCATTATTCCTACTCTGTCTGCTGCTGCACAGCCAATTTCCTAACCAGCTCAATAATGTGACTTCAATTTTCTTTTGCTTCAGTTGTAAAGCTGTGAAGAAATGCCACCATGGTGGTGAGGGGAAGAAGTCCAGGAAAGCTGTGCCGGTCAAGATGTATTTTTTCATTGAATTTACTTGTAAACATTAATATTTACCACCTTTACTTTTCTATATCAACAAACCTGCTGGCTAGCATCATGGAAATTCAAAAATTTGGCCTGATCATTAATGTTACTCTGTGGCCTAGCTTGCAACTGCATGCAAACTTAAACCTTTTTGGTTTAAACTATTAATTCTCTATGTTATGTAGCATTTATTTCAGCATTGAAGAACCATGTCACAGAGCATTGGCACAACAGGATACTGCAGCTAAATGGCAGTTTTTTATTGTAATGTATTTTGAAACAGACTTGGGAGTTTAGTTTGAAATGGAATATTGCAAACGACCTAGCGTTTTAATAGTCATTCTGGTTGGCATCCTTCCATCTATGAAAGATGATGAACACGCAGTAAACAATCCATTTAGATGGGATGTCTTCTCTTGATGCATCTTTGATGGCTGTGACGGTCAAACCTTGAGAGGCAGTTCTGCCACAAGTGCCGCATATGAAACTGCCAAGTGACGCTGTGAGTTGTTTTCGGGCATTGGTGCCTGTTGCCAATCTGCTGTAGCTGCTGTTTGTTGTAGTGCACGCCAGTGTTTTAATGTATAATAAATAATGCATGAAATTGAGGAACTACTGTCAGTAATGTTCAGAACTAAACATATAGGGTGAGATTTTAACTCATTCAAAACCTATTCATTTACACAGTTAAAATCAAGCCACAGAATCTGACTTCTGCTCTTAGTTTTCAGTTCCTGTTCTGGGGTTGGAAGACTGTACTTCCACTTGGATCCAGCCACAATGATGTGGTGAAGGAATTCAGCACCTTGGAAGAATCAAATCTTATTTGGATCACTTTGTTGCACTGTCCATTCGTGCTCCAATGTGCTGCCCTTTTTGCTGAATTAAAATAAACTAGAATTGTCAGCATTGCAATGCTTACCATTATCTCCAAGCACATTTTCAGATGATTGTTAGTTTGCTGTTGCAATCTTGATTTGAGGTCTGCTAAAGTTTCAATTGCAGAATATGTCCATCATTGCACAAGAGATTATATAACCTACTGGTATTTAATTTTTCTTGTAACCTTTAGGACACAGTGACAGCCATAGTCGTAATTTACCAACTCTTGTTAAAGATATGAGTAGTGTTGGACAAGTAGCTTGTGGCAGTTCCCATACTATTGCCGTGTCTCAGGATGGACGAACAGTGTGGTCATTCGGAGGGGGAGACAATGGTAAGATAAGTTCACCTTAATTCTTTGCTGAGCAGCAATGTTGGAACATTTGTAACTTGTGCACATCAATTTATACAAATCTTTGAAGGTGGCAGGACAAGTTGAGCAGGCTGTTTTTTTTTACAAAAATGAATTCGGGATCCTTGGCTTTTTAAATAGTGTGTTACGGCAAGGTGAGAAGCGGGTCTAGGAGTTCCCTCTCAGCCTTTGCCTGGTTTGACCGTAACAGGGTTTAGCTTTTAAAAACAGTGTTTTTAGCTCCCCCTCAGTGAAACTTTGTTCACTGCTCTCCAAATGTAAGGCAAAGAAATCAACCAAATGGGTTTTCTTAGATTTAAACAAGAAAGGTGGAAGTTTATTAACCTTAAAACTCAAATTCGATTAAAATGACCACGAATACACGATGCAACCACACAAGCATGCGTACGCAATAAAGACACATGCAGATAGAGAAGAAAAGTAGAAAGAATAAAGGGGAAAAGTTTGAAGCAATAGCTGGGGTTTATTTACTGCCCTTTGAGGTCGATGTAGAGTCTTTGATTGCAGGTAAATCTTGCTGTTTCGTTGGGGCCAATGGACGCTTTCAAACTTGTTTTGATGCAGGAGTCTTCTCTCAAGGTTTAAGTGTCTTCAGTGGATCTGGAAATTCATGAGAGAGGGGGAGGAGGGAGGCTCTTTCTTCAGGTTCAGTTGCAGTCTGACCCAAACTGTTGTGTGAGCAGTTCAAAACCAAACCTGGGCCAGCAGGTTAGTCATGTGACTAGTTGCTATTTCACAAACACTCCTGCTTTTTTGTGGATTCCTTTCATCTTAGTAGACACCCGCAGTGGGTGGGGTGGGGGGGAATGGAATGCTGGCTTGTTCCACATTCAGTGTCTGGTGATCAAAATCCATTTGGTTAATTGGATCAGGTAGCAGTTCTATTGTCTCTCTAGACAACTGTCTCTTAGTATGCAATTTTTTCCAGCCACTGCTGATCTCTTTAAACAATTCATCTCTTTGGTCCAGCAACAATTTAAAATTAATGTTCATATGACAAAATTAATTTGCCTCATTCTTGGCAGTTGGGGTCTTCATGACAAGAGGCATAGAATGCAAAAGCAAGGATGTTATACTTTCTTGTTTCTTTGACCTCCTTGTCTCGAGAGACAATGGGTAAGCACCTAGAGGTGGTCAGTGGTTTGTGGAGCAGCACCTAGAATGGCTATAAAGGCCAATTCTAGAGTGACAGACTCTTCCACAGACGCTGCAGATAAAATTGGTCGCCGGGGCTGTTACACAGTTGGCTCTCTCCTTGCACTTATGTCTTTTTTCCTGCCAACTGCTAAGTCTCTTTGACTCGCCACTTTTTAGCCCTGCCTTTACGGCTGTCCGCCAGCTCTGACGATCACTGGCAACTGACTCCCATGACCTTTGGTCAATGCCACAGGACTTCATGTCGCATTTGCAGACGTCTTTAAAGTGGAGACATGGACAGCCGGTGGGTCTGATACCAGTGACAAGCTCACTGTCCAATGTCCTTGGGGATCCTGCCATCTTCCATGCGGCTCACATGGCCTAGCCATCTCTAGCGCCGCTTGTTCAGTAGGGTGTATATGCTGGGGATGTTGGCCGCCTCGAGGACTTCTGCGTTGGAGATATGGTCCTGCCACCTGATGGCAAGGATTCTCTGGAGGCAGCGAAGATGGAATGAGTTGAGACATCGCTCTTGGCTGACATACGTTGTCCAGGCCTCGCTGACGTAGAGCAAGGTACTGAGGACACAGGCTTGAAACACTCGGACTTTTGTGTTCTGTGTCAGTGCGCCAATTTCCCACACCCTCTTGGTCAGTCTGGACATAGCAGCAGACGCCTTTCCTATGCGCTTGTTGATTTCTGCATTGAGAGACAGGTGATGGTTGAGCCTAGGTAGGTGAACTCTTGAACCACTTCCAGAGCGTGGTCGCCGATATTGATGGATGGAGCATTTCTGACGTCCTGTCCCATGATGTTCGTTTTCTTGAGGCTGATGATTAGGCCAAATTCGTTGCAGGCAGCCGCAATCGTGTTGATGAGTCTCTGCAGACGATCTTCAGTGTGGGATGTTAATGCAGCATTGTCAGCAAAGAGGAGTTCCCTGATGAGGACTTTGCGTGCTTTGGTTTTCGCTCTAAGACGGGCAAGGTTGAACATCTGATCTTGTGTGGAGGAAAATTCCTTCTTAAGACTTGAATGCATGTGAGAGCAGCAGGGAGAAGAAGATCCCAAACAGTATAGGTGCGAGAACACAGCCCTGTTTCACGCCACTCAGGATAGGAAAGGGGTCTAATGAGGCACCGCTATGCTGAATTGTGCCTTTCATATTGTCATGGAATGAGGTGATGATACTTAGTAGCTTTGGTGGACATCCGATCTTTGCTAGTAGTCTGAAGAGACCACATCTGCTGACGAGGTCAAAGGCTTTGGTGAGATCTATGAAAGCAACGTAGAGGGGCATCTGTTGTTCGTGGCATTTCTCCTTTAGCTGGCGAAGGGAGAACAGTATGTCAATGGTGGATCTATCTCCTCGAAAGCCACACTGTGCCTCAGGGTAGACGCGCTCAGCCAGCTTCTGGAGTCTGTTTAAAACGACTCGAGCGAAGACTTACCCCACTATGCTGAGCAGGGAGATTCCACAGTAGTTGTTGCAGTCACCGCGGTCACCCTTGTTCTTATAGAGGGTGATGATATTGGCATCGCGCATATCCTGTGGTACTGCTCCTTCATCCCAGCACAGGGAAAGCAGTTCATGGAGTGCTGAGAGTATAGCAGGCTTGGCACTCTTGATTATTTCAGGGGTAATGCCGTCCTTTCCAGGGGCTTTTCCAGTGGCTATAGAATCAATGGCATCACTGAGTTCCGATTTTGTTGGCTGTTTGTCCAACTCATCCATGACTGGCAGAGACTGGGCTGCATTGAGAGTGGTATCAGTGACAACATTTTCCCTGGAGTGCGGTTCTAGGTAGTGCTCCACCCAGCGGTCCATTTGCTTGCGTTGGTCAGTGATCGTTTCCCCTGATTTAGACTTGAGGGGGGCGATCTTCTTGATGGTTGGCCCAAAAGCTCTCTTAATGCCATCATACATTCCTCTGATGTTTCCGGTGTCAGAGGCCAGCTGAATACGACTGCATAGGTGTTGCCAGTAGTCATTTGCACAGCGCCTGGCTGTTCTTTGTGCAGCGCTTCTGGCTACTTTAAGTGCTCTGGATGTTAACTCGCTGGGGGCTTTCTTGTAGTTCAACAATGCAGTGCGCTTAGCGGCTATGACAGGTTCCAGCTCTTCAAAGTGAGATTGAAACCATTCTGCATTCTGCTTCTCATGTTTGCCAAAGGTGGTCATTGCTTAGTCATTGATGGCGTCTCTGATGTGGGCCCACTTCATCTCTGCATCCCCTGCAGGAGTGTTTTGAAGGACTTTTTCAAGTGAATTTAGAAACTTATGTAACAGCTGTGGATAAGAAATTCTTTTCGTGTTGATGCGCAGCGGCCCTTCTGTTTGGAGTGATGTAGCTTCTTTGGTTTGAGTTTAACTTTGCTGCACACCAGGGAGTGGTCGGTGTCACAGGCTGCACTGTGGAAGCTGCGTGTGATTTGGTCACTGTTTATAGAGGATTGCCTTGTGACAGTGATGTCCAGCTGGTGCTCTTGGGTGTCTCCATGAAACCTGATGACAGGGTTTAGTATGAAAGAACGAGTTGGTGATGCAGAGGTTGTGATAGGTACACAACTCCAGCAGTCTCTGTCCATTCTCATTCATCCTTCCAGTGCCATAGCCCCCAAGGCAGGAGGGCCATGAGTCATGCTCGACCTCAACCCTGGCGTTAAAGTCCCCCAGCAGGAACAAATGTTCGGTATTAGGCATGCTACTAATGATATTATGGAGTTCCTCGTAGAACTGGTCTTTAACTTCAGGTGGGGAGCAGAGTGTTGGAGCACAGATGCTGAGTAGGTGTACTGGACCAGAGGCGGTGAACAGTCGGATGGACAGTTTGCGTTCCGAGCCATTTGAAGCTGGCTCTATCGTGCTGAGCAAAGAGTTTCTGATGGCGAAGCCCCACTCCATGCTGTCTTGGTTCTTCAGAATCCCTACCCTGCCACTAGAAGGTGTAGTCTTGCTCTCCTAGAACTCCGCTCGCAGGGAGGCGAGTCTCCTGAAGTGCTGCAATGTCCACATTGAGTCTACTGAGCTCGTTGTTAATGATGGCAGTCTTCCGAGAGTCGTTGATTTGTGTAAGGTCTTCCGACAGGCCAGGACACGTAGTTCTGACGTTCCAGCTTGCAAAACGAAGGGTTGGTACCTTCTTTTCTTTTTCTGTCATGCTGTTTGGTGCGGGGTTACAGTCCACTTGTTGGGCAATGACCCTGAGCTCCAAGCACCCATTGAAGCAGGTGGACTGTGGCGGGATAGAGCCTTTCTGACCGGGGGCTGCCCGGTTTGAGGCAGGTGGTAGATGTCCAGTGAGATGAGATGATCTCTCCCACTGACAAAGGCAACCTGTGGCACCCTATCTCTATGCCAATTGAGCTGGACTTATAACCCGTAACTGCTGCCTTCCGTGTTGTTATGGTCGCTGTGAGGCGACTATGGAGTGACCGCTCCATGGCGCATGCCTGGGTGGAACGTATGGAGGTTGTGAATTGCCCAAGCATCAAAACCCCCCTCTCTGCCTTCCTAGTGGGTCCAAAGGAGGGCAGAGCAGGACATTTGGCACCGGTATGGCTGCAGGAACTGCCGGAAACATGCCGAAGGTGACACATGACCGCCTAAGGGGTTCTGCTCCGGATTTTCTGTTAGGGTTTACTCCCTTAGCCTTGGTCTCTCCTGAGATGCCCACAAGGCAGTGGGGTTGTTAGCTCCTATCCCTGAGCAGGGGCCCTAACGAGTAAACTGAATTCATGGAGGGAGAGGGTGCGAGGGGGGGGGAAGAGGGTGCGAGGGGGAAGGAGAGGATGTTATGCTAAACCTTTATAAATCACCGGTTAGTCTCTAGCTGGAATATTGAGTTTAATTCAGGGCACCGCACTGCAGGAAGGCCCTGGAGAGGGTGCAGAGCCGATTAGTTAGAACAGTATCATGGAATAATTATTTCAGTTATTTGGAGAGACTAGGGGAACTGGGATTGTTCTCCTGACAGCAGAGAAAGTTAAAGGGAGATTTAATAGGTGTGTTATGAAATCATGAAGGGTTTTGAGAGAGTAAGTAGGAAAAAAGGTAACCAGGATAAACAGGTTTAAGGCGATGAGCAAAAGAGTCAAAAGGGAAATGAGGAGAATTGTTTTTACACCAAGTTATGATGATCGGGAATGCACAGCATAAAAGGTTAGTGGAAACAGATTCAAGAGTCACTTAAAAGGGAATTGGGTAAATTCTTGAAATTTTGAAAGGAAAAATCTACAGGGCTATGGGGAAAGAACAGGTGAGTGGAACAAATTGGATAGCTGTTTCAAGGAGTGGCACAGACACGATGAGTGGTAGCGCCTCCTTCTGTGCTGTATGATTTGATTTATTGGATTAAATATAGCAACTTTATTTGTTGCATTTTGCTTTCATGTCTTGAGTAAAATTTCTGCCTACATACATACCTTTGCTAATAAAATGCAGCTGTATTTTAAATCCTGGAGAAATCAAATCAATGTAACATTAACTTTGCATCTTATACAATTTGGGAATTTTGTGTTTCTTGGGGAAAGAAATCATCCAGTGTCCTGGTGATGAAGGACAGACTAGTCAAACTGAGTATATTTTAAGTGGATGTTTATTTTCCTGTAGCATGATGTGAACTAAATTCTGATCAAACCACATGATACAATATCACTTTGATGTCTTCTGATTCTACCAACAGTTTCAGTAGGGAGAAGACTTTTGGTTCATCTAGTCCACCTCTTCTCAATTTATCCTAGCACTTCTAATAACCCTTTATTCTATTTTTTGGCAGGAACCTGTCTAATTCCTTCTTGAAACTCATTTAAGGTTACTTGTTCCACGTACTTAATATCCCTTAGTAAAATAATTCTTTTGCATTTCGTATTTTCTTTTGTTCTCTTTTTTTGTAAAATATGATCCCTTATGTTTAAATTCTGTATACAGCAGAATAGCTTGCTGGGATTGAGTTGGTTTAGTCATTTTGCTATCTAAAATGATGATTCGACTGGCAAAAGAAAGTAAAGCTGTGAACAACAGTATATAATGCTGAGCTTTTATGTGCTTTAGAATGTGTTCCAAGGTAGTCATCTAAGGATTCACATAATACCTGCTTTAGCTTTCCATCGGTTCATCATCTTAATGTTACACTTGCTTCATAGCAAGCTGCAGACTTTGTGTTAACAACTCTATGTATTTATAGCTTAATATACTTCAAAAATGTTGTCTATAGTGAATAAGTTCTAATAATCGTGCAGTGTTCATAATAAAGGCCTGCTCAGGTCAGGAGAAAGAACCTGACCTGAACCCGACGGATCCACAGCGAGCCCGACCCGGCCCGAGTCCCTCCAATTTCGCCCCAGGCCCAACCCCACTCGACACAACCATCCCTTTACTTACCTTGCGACTGGGCAGCTTCACAAAGTTGCAGCACATATGTGATGGTGTCATGGTCATAGAGAGATACAGCACTGAAACAGGCCCTTCGGCCCACTGAGTCTGTGCCGACCAACAACCACCCATTTATACTAATACTATACTGATGCCCTGGTGACATCACTCGTTCACTGTGCAGACTCAGTTTCGTCCCGGACTCCCAGCTCAGCGAAGTTTTTTATTTTTAATACTTACTGGCAGAGCAGTTAATGTGTGTGTCTGACCTGAGCACGACCCCACCCGAGCCCGAAAGCCGGACCCGGAAGAGGGGCCCGACCCAAACCGAAACCAACATATGTCGTCGGGTCCCGTCAGGTTCGGGTCGGGTAGCAGGCCTTTATTTCATATCACAAACTTAATCTGTGAGCTATCAACCATGAATGAATTTAATGGATATCTTAGCCATCAATATTTACCTTTTTTTTTCGTTTGACGGGTGTGGGCATTGCTGGGAAGGCCAGCATTTATTGCCCATCCCTACTTACCCTTGAGAAACTGAGTGGCGTGCTAGGCCATTTCAGAGGGCATTTAAGAGTCAACCACATTGCTGTGGGTCTGGAGTCACATGTAGGCCAGACCAGGTAAGGATGACAGATTTTCTTCCCTAAAGGACACGAGTGAACTAGCTGGGTTTTTACTACAATCGACAATGGTTTTATGGTCGCCATTAGACTATCTTTTTTAATTCCAGATTTTTTTAATTAATTGAATTCAAATTTCACCATCTGCTGTGGTGGGATTCAAACCCATGTTGCCGTGGCTTTAGCCTGGGCCTCTGGATTACTAGTCTGGTGACATTACCACTACGCCACCACCTCCCCCATGATACTGCAGGGCAAAGTCTTGCTCTGTCCCATTCCCAGTGATACTAATAAATTTTAAAGTAATACTCTTTGTGGGAGTGATCTCAATTATTAAAAAATTTACTTTTTTTTATAAACAAAGTTAGAAGGTTGTACAGAAACAAGTAACATAAAAAGTTTGGTATCATGTTCTGTTGTGTTGGTTTTCACTTCCTCATCCTTACCCTAATTGCAATAATCCTGTAATCTTAGGTAAACTTGGTCATGGGGAAACTAATCGAGTGTACAGACCAAAGGTAATTGAATGTTTGCAAGGACTGTACATTAGGAAGGTGTGTGCTGGGAGCCAGTCTTCACTTGCATTGACTTCTGCTGGACAGGTAAGACACATCTGGATATGAATAAGGGATGATTCAGTGGCTGATTTGTCAAAGACTCGTGGATTTTTACACTAATACTGTATATGTAAAATCTGTAGAGAATCACCATCGTCTTAGCAATACAGATAGAACCAACAGAAGGAACAAGCTGATTTCACAGAAATTTGTGTTTATATTATGTAACATCTGCATAATTATTTGCAGTCTGATCAAGCCATGTGAGAACAGTCATGTGAAATTGAGAATTTTTTTTACCGTCCATTACTCGAATAATCTAATATGAAAGGGATTACCACCAGCAACTGCAAAAGGGCAAATGACCACTGCTCAAATTTTAATTTAATGCTTGTGGATGAAATTTTAAAATCTAAATATGCAAACATCTGTGGCATGCATTTTTGTAACATTTTTCCTTCGAAAAGTTGAATCCAGATTTCAATGTAGAAGATTACTTCGTAGTTCCTACTGATAGGTGAATGAGAGTTGCTTTTGAGTGAAATGGTATGCATAGTATTTAATGTAAGCCTTTTTAAGAAGCGCCACTAGACAGTCTGTAAAAGTATTCTGGTTGTATTCTACAAGTGATTTGTTGGGATGGTAAGTTATAAAGATAGCATCTGAAGTTTGGTTTTGGATTTGGATTTTAGAAGCTGTGTGAAAACCATGAAGCTCAATTCCATCCTCCAAAGCTTCAAAAGCTTTCCTATTTTTGCATTCAAGTCTCATTCTGCTGGATATACAGAATGTTTAAAAAGTCCTTGTTCAGCTTTAAATTCTAATAACTTTGTACATTTGATAGCAAACTGTAAATGGCATGTGAAAGCATAATTCGTAAGTTTTTAATTTTAATGATATGGACTTAAATTCTGCTAGCCTCAACACAGGTCACCTTTTCTTCTTCTGTCACCATTTTCAATCAGTTTCAGCATCTGAAACAAAATTTAAAACATTAACACAGTATTAACATTAAAAACTGAGTAATGCTTTCATATGCTATTTACAATTTGCTTCTAGCACGTGCATCTCCAAAGTTACTAAAGTTTAAAGTTGCACAGGGACTTTATTGACACCCTGGATAAAATAAATGTGAATAGGACCTTATGTCTTAAATATCTGTGTTTTTGCATTGCTTTTGAAGGTCAATGACTTTGTATTGGTCTTCACAATAGAGAAAGAGGGTAAAGTACCAGAGATCCTAGGAAAACTAAAACTAAATCAAGGGGAGGAATTTACTAATTTAATAATGCAAGTATTTTTTTTTAAAAAAGTAATGGAGACTAAAGATAAATAAATCTACAGGACCTGATCATTTCCACCCCAGGTTATTTTGAAAGAAGTAGGATCGGACATTATAGATGCGCCAATCATGATCTTCCAAAACACTCTTGGTTCAGGAATTGACCCCTTGGATTGAAAAATTGTTAATGGCCTTCCATTATTTAAGAAGGGTAGGAGAAATAAACTAGCACATTATAGGCCTATTAGTCTGTTGTGGGGAAGTCACTACAATCTGTTATTGGGGACAGAGTGACTGAATAATTCAACATATATGAAAATGATCAGAGAGAGCCACCCTGAATTTGTAAAGGGTAAGTCATGTCTCATGAACCTGGATGAACATTTTGAGACGGTAACTGAAGTGGTAGAGAAGCGGGTGTCTGTGGATGTTATTTATATGGACTTCCAGAAGGCATTCAATAACGTTCCGCATAAGAGACTGTCAACAAAAATGAGAGAGCACGAATATGGGTATCACCTATTGACATGGTTTGGGAATTATTTAGGAGTTTGGAGATGGGGAGTTTGGATAATGGTTATGTATACAAATTAGCAGATGTGTGCTCCAGGGATCTGTATTGGGGCTTCAGCTTTTCAATATTTTTAACTAATTTAGATGAAGGAATAGAGAGCCATATGCCCAAGTTTGTGGACAGCACTAGGTTCGGTAGCACAGTATATAGTGTAGATGGCAACAGAAAGCTCCAAAGTAACATTTGATAGATTAAGGATTGATAAAACTGGCAGATGGACTTCATTGGGGTCAGAAGTGTGCAGTGATCCACTTTGGACTTAAGAAAGCCGGATCAGAACATTTTCTAAATGGCGAGAAGCTAGGAACTGTGGATGAACAGCGAATTAGGAGACCAAGTACAGAAACAGCAAAAGCTCTTTGGCAGGTACTAAAAATAATTTAAAAGGCTAATGGAATGTTGGCCTTTATCTTAAGAGGGCTGAAATGCAGAGGGGTAGAAATTAAATTACAGTTGTATAGAGCTCTGGTTAGACCCCACCTGGAGTACTGTATTCAGGCATCACAGAAAGTTATTATTGAATCTGTTTCCACCACCCTTTCAGCCAGTAGAGTCCAGATCATAACATCGCGCTGCGTAAAAAAAAAAATCCTCATGTTGGTTTTGGTTCTTTTTCCATTACCCCTTAAATCTGTGTCCTCTGGTTACTGACCCTATTGCCACCAGAACCAGTTTCTCTTTATTTACTTTTAACAAAACTCTTCAAAATTTTGAACACTCTTATCAAATCTTTCTCTCATTCCTGGTATCATTCTAGTAAATTGCATTTACACCCTTTCTCAAAGCTGACATCATTCCTAAAGTGAGATACCCAGAACAGCCCACAATAATCCTGCTTGGGGGCCTAGTAAGTGTTTTATAGAGGTTTAAATCCTTGCTTTTGTACTGTATGCCTCTATTTATAAAGTCAAGGACCCTGAAGCATTTTTATAGCCTCCCCAACTTGTTCTGCCACCTTCAAAGATATGTGTGTGTATACTCCCCCCTCTGTTCCTGCACAATTATACCATTTAGTTTCTATTCCCTCCCCTCATACTTCCTACCAAATATATTACATCATACTTCTCTGTATTTAATTTCATCTGCCCTGTGTCTTCTCTTTCACCAATCAGTCTATGTTACACAGAAACATAGAAAATAGGAGCAGGGGTAGGCCATTCGGCCCTTCGAGCCTGCTCCGCCATTCATTATGATCATGGCTGATCATCCAACTCGGTAACCTGTTCCCGCTTTCCCCCCATATCCTTTGAACCGTTTCGCCCCAAGAGCTATATCTAACTCCTTCTTGAAAACATACAATGTTTTGGCCTCAACTGCTTTCTGTGGTAGCGAATTCCACAGGCTCACTACTCTCTGGGTGAAGTAATTTCTCCTCATATCTGTCCTGAAAGGTTTACCCTGTATCCTTAGACTATGGCCCCTGGTTCTGGACTCCCCCACCATCAGGAACATCCTTCCTGTATCTACCCTGCCAAGCTCTGTTAGAATTTTATAGGTTTCTACGAGATCCCCCCTCCCTCTTCTGAACTCTAGTGAATATAATCCTAACTGACTCAGTCTCTTCTCATATGTCAGTCCCGCCATCCCAGGAATCAATCTGGTAAACCTTCGCTGCACTCCCTATATAGCAAGAACATCCTTCCTCAGATAAGGAGACCTAAACTGCACACCATATTCCAGGTGTGGCCTCACCAAGGCCCTGTATAATTGCAGCAAGTCATCCCTGCTCCTGTACGCGAATCCTCTCGCTATGAAGGTCAACATACCATTTGCCTTTTCTACCGCCTGTTGCACCTGCATGCTTACCTTCAGTGTACGAGAACACCCAGGTCTCGCTGCATATTCCCCTCAGTTTATAGCCGTTCAGATAATCTACCTTCCTGTTTTTGCTACCAAAGTGGATAACCTCACATTTATCCACATTATACTGCATCTGCCATGCATTAGCCCACTCACTTTACTTGTCCAAATCGCCCTTAAGCGCCTCTGCATCCTCCTCACAACTCACCCTCCCACCCAGTTTTGTGTCATCTGCAAATTTGGAGATATTACATTTAGTTCCCTCATCTAAATCATTAACATATATTGTGAATAGCTTGGGGTCCTAGCACCAATCCCTATGGTACCCCACTAGTCATTGCCTGCCATTCGGAAAAAGACCCGTTTATTCCTACTCTTTGTTTCCTGCCTGCCAACCAATTTTCTATTCATTGCAATACACTACCCCCAATCCCATGCGCTTTAATTTTACACGCTAATCTCTTATGTGGGACTTTGTTGAAAGCCTTCTGAAAGTCCAAATAAACCACATCCACTGGCTCCCCCTCATCAACTCTACTAGTTACATCCTTGAAGAATTACAGTAGATTTGTCAAGCATGATTTCCCTTTCGTAAATCCATGCTGACTCTGTCTGATTCTATCACTGTTCTGCTATAAAATCTTTGATAATGGACTCTAGAATTTTCCCCACTACCGACATCAGGTTGACTGGTCTATAATTCCCTGTTTTCTCTCTACCTCCCTTTTTAAATAATGGGGTTACATTAGCTACCCTCCAATCTGTAGGAACATGTTCTCCTGAAGTCTGTTACCATCCTCGTCACTGTTCACAATAATTCCAAGTTTAATGTCATCTGCAAACGTTGAAATTATGCCCTGTGTACCCAAGTCCAGAACTTCAATATATTAAAAAGAGCAGTGGGCCCAACACCAACAATCCTTGGGGGATACCACTGCACCCTTTTCTCCAGTCTGAAAGCCATCTGTTGACCATTACTTTCTGCTTTCTGTCCCTTAGTCAATTTTGGATCCAAGCAGCCACTACCACTTCAATCTTGTGGGCTAAAACTTTGCTAAGAAATCTATTGTATGATATTTTGTCAGAAGCCTTGAGTATGGAAGATTAAGGAGCAGAGGAACTTGGGGGTATATCTGTACAAATTGTTAAAGGTGGCAAGGCATACGGGATCCTGGACTTTATAAATAGAAACATGAGGTGAATTTTATAGGCGTGCCGCACATAGCGGGGGCTCATTTAAATGGAGTGGGCTGAGGGGCTGCCCCCGCTGATAGAGAGGGCAGCCGTTCCGTACCCAGCGCCATTTTTAAAGGGCTTCAAGCCCTTCAATCTTATTTCAATAATTAAAGGTGAGAACCAGTACCTCTTCCAGTGCTGGGGAAGAAGAATACCATGTTTGGCTGTCAAGTATTCTGAATGAGCATAGTCAGATGCTCTGAAAATCTAGATGAAAGTCAAATGATCTCCAAGTCAAAATTTAAATTTTTAATAGAGTAATGTTTTTGCTTTGTGGTATTGTACTGTCACTTGAGTTTTATATATCAATCCTGTAGCATTATCGACTGTTCATACACTTGTATTGTAATTACATTTTTAAAAAGCTACTTAACATTGGAAAGCAAGTAAAAATTCAACTCCAGAATGTTTTATAAATGATGAGTTTAGTTAGAATTAATGTGGATTGTCTATACTCAAAAGATTATGTACTGCGAGGTACTAGATAAACTTGATGCCAGATTATATTTTTTTCTCTTGCTTTAGGTCTTTGCTTGGGGCTGTGGCTCTTGCCTGGGAAGTGGTTCTTCAGAAACTACAGCGCTTAGACCAAGACTAGTTGAGGAGCTGAATTCAACCAAAATCATTGATATTTCTTGTGGAGATAGCCATTGCTTGGCTCTCACACATGGTGAGATGTAAATTATGTCACAGTTGCACCAAGTGCATTGCAGAATTCTGAAAAATATTCCTACATGGGTTGCATAAGTGATTAATATCGCAGTTAAAAATTTGAATTCTAGATGCAGCATTGAACCTGGACATTAAATGTGTAAGTGAACGAAACTGGAAGGTCACAGGAAGTTAACAGGATTGTGAAGCAGCGAACATTTAAGAATGGATTAGACATGTGGTTGAAGGAAAAGCGGGTAAAGTCTTAAGGGAACAGGGTGGGGGTATGTGACATTAGGACTATTCGTTGTGTGGAGGAGAAACACTAGCATGGACTGTTTGGGCCAAAGAACCAGCCTCCACATTGCAACTTCTAAGTAATTCTGTGTCTGGGGTATTGGGAAATGGCTGTTACCAGAGGTGAGATCTTGCCTGTGGAATCACGCTTTCAAATCAAAAAATATTCCATATCACTAGTTTTCTTAATGTATTTATTTGCAGAGAAATACTGTACATCTAATTTCATTAAGTCAGAATATGGGTGGATACAAATTAAATCAATGTCTAGTGGAAAAGGAAAGCATACAATTCCTTTTCAAGGAAATGTTAAACATACCTAATTTTTGATCACTGTTGGTTAATAATGTATATGTGGGTCTTGATATAGATAAAGTAAAAACTTATTTTATTCTTCCATTTTTGAGTTATTTTCTCACATTTTTGTATCCTGCTTCTGATCCTGAATGAGAACAAACAGCTACTACCAAACCTTTGAACATGGTTGACTGCATATAGACAGCTAAAAGATGTCACTTTTTCGTCATGTATGTGCTTCTTCCTATGGAAAATTGTCTTACTTCTGTTGCACATCTGTCTCAATACCTAACAATTTTGTGACAGCCCTTCACCCAAATCTTATAAATTCCAATCTTTCCTTCAAGACAAAAGTTGAATTTTTGAGCCGTAAAGTATGTCCAGTTGAGCAGAAAAAAATGTAAAACTGATCATAAGGCATATGCTGTCACAAAACATGGAAGGGTGCGGGGGGGGGTGGGGTGTCAACAAATGAAATATCAGTTGGCAGATAAGCCTGGAGAAGGTGAAGTTCCAAAGAAA
The DNA here is from genome assembly GCF_036365525.1 of Heterodontus francisci. Taxonomy (NCBI): domain Eukaryota; kingdom Metazoa; phylum Chordata; class Chondrichthyes; order Heterodontiformes; family Heterodontidae; genus Heterodontus; species Heterodontus francisci. The sequence continues at coordinate 78,351,389 of NC_090371.1, read as the reverse complement.
AAATAATGCAGCACGGCAATGGATTACACATTGTTACGATCCCGTTAGAGAGCTATAACTTTTTAAAAGAGAAAATCAAATTCCCAGTTACTACTGAAAGAACTACGCCACATGATTTCACATTTTAAACAAAAAAATCTTTACTGTGCAAGAGTTAAAGAAAACACTACTGATTTAACATAATTTGAAATCATATACTTTGAACTTAAAATCTTAAAACATGAAGATGTATACTTTAAAACTCTAAATCTCAACAGAATACCCCTGTATGACTTTTACTTCCACGCCAAGAATTCCCATATACTTTACAGGATTTTGGCAATTTGTTTACTTGCTGTGGGACCAATCCAAGGTGTACCACAGCTCTTGGGAATTCACTTCGAAATCCTTAATTTCTCAGCTGTCTTTTGAGGTGTGCGATCTCCTGGGGACTCTCACGCATGCATCCAACTCTCTTTCAACACCTCAAGAATTTGGATTTCCAGCATGGATCTTACTCAAAACAAGAACACCCCATTTCCCGATGGCCACTTTGCTCCTGAATCCAGCAGCTTCCAAAGCCAACAGGCACCCTGTATCCTGTATACCTTGTATCATCTATCTCTATAGCAATGTGGTGCCTAATGGGATTTCCCAGATAGCAATTTAAGCTAATTATCTCCAACCCCATAGATTTCTCTGATTTCTGATACCCACATGAATAATTGATATTGCTAGCAATGACAAAGCAATCTCTTCCAGACTTTCTGGGCTGGATTTTACACCGCCACGGACCTCAATGCCGGGAAGGCCCAGCCCAATATTGCCGGTGCCGGCAAGGCCGCGTGGCTGCTCGGCGATGGGAGCAGAATTTAAATATCTAAAATGATGCAAATTAACAAATTAATCATTAACCTGCTCCCACCGGCCGTCCCGCTTTGATGTTGGTGCCGGTAGCCGGCACATCCACACCTTCCGATCTCTGTCCGGAGATCCGATGCCGGGCACTGGTGGGGAGGAGGGAGCAGATAAGTATTTCAGTGCAGGGGTGGGGGAGTGGGATCAACCTATTCTGATTGGTCTAGGGGATGGTAGGAAGGGGTTGAAGATAAAAGTTTATAAACTTTGGGGGTGATGGGGAGGATGGAGGTCAGGTACACAAGGTAAGTTTTTCTTTTGGTGGAGGAGAGGCAAGGAATGAACTGTGTGGTTATTATGGGCGTGTGGAAGTGGGGCTGGAAACATTTATTTTTTAAAACTAAATTTAAAATGTCTATTTCTTTAAATATATAAACTAAATGGAAGGGCTGGAAGCCCTTTAAAAATGGCACGACGCCTACGCAATGGTGCCTGAAGCTGTTGCTGGACCACCCGCCCCCTCCACGTCATGGCGGGGTGTGGGGGTGAGGGCGGTGGTCCGCCCCGGCCATTTAAATGAGCCGCTACATTTAATATCATGGCAGCTCCGCAACAAGTGGTCCGCTTGGGCAGACCGCCATACTTTATGTCTGCTGTGGACATGTAAAATTCATCCCTCTGACTTCAACTCCCAACTAAACAAGCCCACCTCCTGTTTTATGGCTCTTGCCTCTCTAACTCTGTCTCTGTAAGCACTCATGGAGAGATCTTTGAGCTTTAAATCTTGGCTGGTCTGCAACCTTTTGAAATTCTTACAGCTACACATTTAATTCTCCAAAACTGAAAGTGACCTCTAAAAATATTAATACAAACCATGAATTCGATGATTGTAACAACATTTTCATTATTTTAGTCAGCAACAGCAATTTGCATTTATATGGGGAGGCGATGGCATGATGGTAATGTCACTGAACTAATAATTCAGAGGCCCAGGCTGATGCCTCGAGAGCACGAGTTCAAATCTCACCATGGCAGCTGGTGAAATTTAAATTCAATTAACAAGTTCAATTAATTAATAAAACATCTGGATTTGAAAGCCAGGGTGCCATGAAACTGAAATGCATCTGGTTCACTAATATCCTTTGGGGAAGGAAATCTGTCGTCCTTACCTGATCTGGCCTACATGTGACTCCAGACCCACAGCCATGTGGTTGGCTCTTCACTGTCCTCTGAAATGGCCTAGCAAGCCACTCAGTTGTCAAGGACAATTCGGGATGGGCAGAAAATGCTGGCCTTGCCGGTGACGCCCACATCCCATGAAAATAATTTTTAAAAAAAACACCTTCAACATAGAAAAGCGTCACAAAGCCTTTCACAAGCAGAATCAAAAAATGGGCAACTAGCCGGATATTGAGAGGAAGTGACGAAAAGATTAGTCAAAGAGGTAGGTTTTAGGGACGAGAGGGAAGTGGGGCCACAAGGGGGGGGTTTAGAGAGGGATTTCCAAAGAATGGGGCCCAGGTGACTGAAGTTACATCTACCAGTGGTGGGTTGAAAGTATGGGATGCACAAGAGGACTGAGCCATATTTTGGTGGGAATACTGTTGTAGGAGGTTACAGAGATGGGAAGGGGTGAGATCATGAAGAGGTTTATACACAAGGATGAGAATTTTCAATTGGATCGATTGGAGGGCTGGGACCAATGTATGTCAACAGGAACAGAAGTGATGGGCAAGTGGGATTTGGTGCAGAAAAGGATATTGGTAGCAGAATATTGGTTTGGAATGCTGATCACAAAGGTGAAAAGTCAGTGTCTAACCCACTGAGACACTCAGCCTTAGTTTCTAGTTAACTATCTTATTCTGTAAACAAAGATGTAAATTTTCTGAGGTGTTGCTTTCTGGATATCATTTAAGCTAACCTTTCTTGTACCGTCTGTAATTGAAGTGTGTAACAGATTATCTCTTTGTACTTATTCTAATAGATAATGAAGTTTATGCTTGGGGTAATAATGCAATGGGCCAGTGTGGACAGGGACATACATCAACTCCAATTGCTAAACCAAAGAAAGTAATTGGTTTGGAGGGGATACCTATACAGCAAATCACTGCAGGAACATCCCACAGCCTGGCTTGGACAGCTGCACCAACTGATAGGTAATGAAGTAACTTTACAGTTGTATAGACTATAAAGTAATAAATCAGTTGGACACAATTATTTGCAGTCTCAAAATGTGTTTATAATTCTAAAAACACACAAAGTTTTGAATTTATCGTGCGCAGTGGTTAGCACCGCAGCCTCACAGCTCCAGCGACCAGGGTTCAATTCTGGGTACTGCCTGTGTGGAGTTTGCAAGTTCTCCCTGTGTCTGCATGGGTTTTCTCCGGGTGCTCCGGTTTCCTCCCACAAGCCAAAAGACTTGTTGGTAGGTAAATTGGCCATTATAAATTGCCCCTAGTTTAGGTAGGTGGTAGGGAAATATAGGGACAGGTGGGGATGTTTGGTAGGAATATGGGATTAGTGTCGGATTAGTATAAATGGGTGGTTGATGGTCGGCACAGACTTGGTGGGCCGAAGGGCCTGTTTCAGTACTGTATCTCTTAAAAAAAAAAAAGGTCTATTGAAGCTCGTCCCTATAGAACCCTAACTCTTATTGCATGCAGCCTTGTTTTGAATGTCCTTTGTAGTTTTTGCTCTTACTTGGGATCCATCTTGTTGCTTTTCTCTGCACTCTGTTCAGCTCTTGTATGCAAATTTTGTGCTGTGGTGATGAGAGTGGAGCACAATGCTTCGAGTTGGTTTTAGCAGTGCATTGCCAAGCCTAAACCTAGTATAGCACAGAAATGTGTTCTGGTTATTTGCTTTTTCTTATTGTGCGCTTTAAGGTGAGGGATGTTAGCGCTGGAGAATGGTATATTCTGGGCATTCAATATGATTATTGACCACTCAATAGCACAGACATGCAGAGTAAAACTCCTTCTGTGCTCTCAATAAGATGGCTCCCCAAATGCTCGTGTGATTTGTTTTTTTCCCCCTTACATTAACCATCTTATGTCCAATTTGTCCCAAATTAAGGACAGTTTACAGGCCTTGCCTGCTCAGAACTACCACTTACGGCTGTTGTAAGTTTTATGGTTGCAGTTAATATAGCTTTAAACTGGAGGTTATGTTGTATCCTTAAATGCTTCTGCCATAGGCCTGTTTTTGAGCCAGCAATGATCTAGTAAATAAAACATTTGAACATTTCTACTTTACTGTCATCCCTCAATAAGCTGAGCAGTTTATCTCGTATTGTAAATGTTACTTGTATTTTGTTGCTTATCTCTTTCTTTAGACAACTGGTAGCCTGGCACAGGCCTTTCTGTGTTGATCTGGAAGAAAGTACTTTTAGTTATCTGCGAACATTTTTGGATAGGTACTGTGATGGCATTAACAGTGAGGTACCTGCACAACCTTTCTTCTCTCAAAGGTAACGACAAATATTTTTCATGTACATCTTTAGGACCGTGTAAACATAGCTCTGGGAAGCAGTCTTGGATGCATTCTAAAAACCTACATTGCTTCCATCCTAGACAATCTTTTGATAGAACTCACCCAGTATTGCCTCCTTGTTCTCATAGAGTCATACAGCACAGAAACGGGCCCTTCGGCCCATCGTGTCTGTGTTCGTGTCATATCTTCTCTGAACTGTCTACAAATCCCCTATCTGGCTTCGAATGCACAACCAGAACAGTACCATTTCCCTTCCTGATGAAAGTTCTGATGAAAGGTTACAGACCTGAAATGTTAACTCCGCTTCTGTCTCCATAGATGCTGCTAAACCTGATGAGTATTTTCAGCACTTTTTGTTTTTATTTCAAGATTTCCAGCATCTGCAGTATTTTGCTTCCATTTCCCTTCCTATTCCTTAACTCTATATGGATTCTGTCTTGTTGCAATCCCTGAGAATATCCTAATCCTCTGGCATTGTGATGGACTTTTTTTATACTGTTACTTTACAACTTTTCCCTGTCACTGATTTGAAGATGTTACTACGAAGAATGTTAAGTTCCTACTACTGTCCAAATCTAATCCACAACTCCATTATAGCTGCTATGTCTTATTCCTCCATAGTTATTAATGCTGCTAAAATTCACAGTCACAGAATCACAGAATAATACAGTGCAGAAGAGGCCCATCGAGTCTGCACCGATCCATTAAAACACCTGACCCTACTTCCAATTTTGTTTTGAATGCTTTCTTAATTCACATACATACACTTAATCAGGCCTCAACCCTCCTAGTAATCTAAGTCTTTTTATAATTCTGTTTTTTAATGTAGCTTTTTATTATTTTCTGGTATATAAGAGGAAGAAGAAAGTGGGATTTCGAATCTTACATGTCCACCATCAGTATTTGAATGGAATCATCATTCGTATGTCACTGATAGCTGCGCCCTACTCCCTCCGTAAAATAAATTTTGTATACAGTTCAAATTATTGTCTTTCTCGTTGTGCATGTTATTACTGTTTCCTGCATTGTGTTAGTATTTTGTTTCCTTCCAGGAAAATAACTTCCTTTTGGAGGCACATTCCTATATAGTACAAGAAGGAAATTCACATCAGTAGCACCAGGCTGCTCTTTTGCTTCTCTAAGCCCTGATCTCTACTGTAGTTTAAAGGACTTATGATAAGGCTCCAGCCTGTTCCTTTGGTTAGAGTAAATTTATGAAACAGGAAGGCTTAATGGATAATGACCACTTCAGATATTTGTATAGATATTGTGTAGTCGAGGATAAGATGATGGAACAGCAGAATTAATGTTTGAAAGTCTGGCTTGGACTTATATAGACCTCACCAATAGGTTTGTGCTTTTTCTTTTTAAACAGGGAGCACCATCACTTTGTGTTTCTTTGTTTGAAGTTGCTTTCCACTCATCTCTCCCTGGCTCAAGCTGGGGGAACTGGAGCTGCTGTCCTTGGGCAGCAGGGTAGACGACTAAGGAACTTGCTTTTTCGGCTTATAGATTCAGATGTCCCAAATTCTATTGAAGAGGTAAATGGGGAAATCTATCAGTATTATTATCAATAACTGCTCCACAATATTTCCCATATTTCTGTGAGTACTTTAATATGATTGTTTGTCTCTCCAAATACTGAGAGTTTTGGAAACTGGCATGTTTTACACCATAATAATTGATTAAAAGATTGATTTCTGTATAGCAAGCCACCTTGCTTTAAGAATTGAGCATACAGATGGCCTCTCCATTGTGCCAGTTGGTGCACTCTGTTCTCAAAGTTTACTGCTGTGGTGATGGATGTTTCATTTTTCCTAATAATCATAGAGTTGTACAGCACAGAAACAGGCCCTTCGGCCCACCATGTCCATGCCGGCCATCAAGCACCTATCTATTCTAACCCCCTTTTTCTAGCACTTGGCCCATAGCCTTGTATGCTATGGTGTTTCAAATGCTCATCTAAATACTTCTTAAATGTTGTGAGGGGTCCTACCTCTACCACCCCTTCAGGCAGTGTGTTGCAGATTCCAACCACCCTCTGGATGAAAATATTTTTCCTCAAATTCCCTCTAAACCTCCTGCCCCTTACCTTAAATCTATGCCCCCTGGTTATTGAAAGCTCCACTAAGGGAAAAAGTTCCTTCCTATCTACCCTATATATGCCTCTCATAATTTTGTATACCTCAATCAGGTCCCCCCTCAGCCTTCTCAGCTCTAAGGAAGAAAACCCTAGCCTATCCAGTCTCTCTTCATAGCTGAAATGCTCCAGCCCAGGCAACATCCTGGTGAACCTCCTCTGCACCCTCTCCAGTGCAATCACATCCTTCCTATAGTGTGGCGACCAGAACTGTACACAGTACTCCAGCTGTGGCCTAACTAGCGTTTTATACAGCCCTATCATAACCTCCTTGCTCTTATATTCTGTGCCTCATCTAATAAAGGCGAGTATCCCATATGCCTTCCATACCACCTTATCTACCTGTGCTGCTGCCTTCAGTGATCTATGGACAAGTACACCAAGGTCCCTTTGACTTTCTGTACTTCCAAGGGTCCTACCACCCATTGTATATTTCCTTGCCCTGTTAGTCCTCCCAAAATGCATCACCTCATATTTCTCAGGATTAAATTCCATTTGTCACTGCTCTGCCCATCTTACCAGCCCATCTATATCTCCCTGTAATCTAAGGCTTTCCTCCTCACTATGACACCACCAATTTTCATGTCATCTGCGAATTTACTGATCATATCTCCTATATTCACTTCTAAATCTTTAATGTACACTACAAACGACAAGGGTCCCAGCGCCGATCCCTGCGTTACACCAGTGGTGAACCATTAAGCACAGCTGGAGAGATCCCAAGTGAAGGTCAAGTGGCTGGGAGAAGGGTGCCAGAGAAATAAAAAATCAGAGAAAGTTTTGTCCATGATGCTGTTCTGTAAGTCCTAGCAACTAGGTCAGAAGGCATTGTCAGTGGAAGTTACCTGTCCATCCTTGTTTGGAGGAGTGGACAGCCCAGGAAGACCTGAGTACTGGTGATAATATTGCCTGTACCAAGTCTGTGGTACATTTTAAAACTTATTTTAGGCAGCACATGCCTGGGTGGAATTTTTGCTGGCATTCTATTTTGGTGAGAGTGGAAGGTTCAGTTTTTTTTGGCAAATAGAGAACTTTTACACTTTTGATACATCATGGTTAATCCCATGATGCCAATTCCAGTGGTGATGCTGTGTTTGAAGATGCTAATAGTGTATAGGTGTAACCCAGCTGACTACAGGCCAATGAGTCGAGCATCTGTTGTGGTTCAAGTATTAGGCATACTGAACGACAGATAATGAAGCACCATGGTATAGTAAGAGGGAGCCAGCATCATTAATGCGAGGAAGGTCTTGCCTAACATTTACTGGAGTTTTTCAAATAAAGGATGAGCACATGTTTAGATTTCAGCAAAGCTTTTGATACTGTAGCACATAAGCTATTAGCCAACAAAGCATGCAGATACGACATGGAATAGCAGACGAGTTTCTGGGGTGGGTTGAAATTGAAAACTAGAGAAAGCAGATGATTATGAATGGAGCTGAACCAACTTGGAAAAAGATCACTGCTAAGGAATTGCTGTTCATAATATTTTTGTGATTTGGAGCTGAGGACAGAAAAAAATGTCCAAAGTTTCCAGGGAACTCTAAAATAAGGGGGCAAGGCAGGGGAGAAGAGTTCAAACAATAGGAAAGGGAAAAACAAATACTAAGAGATCTGGATCTGTTGGGAATAGAAAAATTGAATCCCAATAATATTTGAGATTGCCATAAACTCTAGAGCCAAGCGATACAGGCTGAAGGTTAGGAGAGAAGATGATGCACAAACTGTTCAGATTTAACCAGTTTATGCAGTGGGTGATGCATTTGTGGAATGGACTACAGAGGGAGGCAATTGAAACAAATAGTGTTAAAAACCTTCATGAGAATTGGATGGGTATTTGTGGAGTTGGTGATTTGAGAGTTTTGGGATCTGCAAACGTGGGCTGCTTTTTATTTATGATCCTGTACCTAATTCCTGATTTCATGAGAAATGTAGTATGACCAAGAATATGCTGCAATCTTGCAACAAATAGTGTTTTTAGATAAATGAACCATTACATCTATTTTATTTTTACTGTAATTAGCATGGTTATGATCAGACTGCAAATTATGTACTGATTGATTAAAAGTTATATTTATGTGTCACACAGGCAGTCAATGAAACACTTTCAGTTGGTGCATCTTTACTGCTGCCTCCACTCAGGGAACGTACAGAACTTTTACATAATTTACTACCTCAAGGTCCAGAGAGATGGGAAAGCTTATCAAAAGGACAAGTAAGCATTAGCATTCTGAAAGGCATTGAATGATGTATATGCAATTATTATTATTCACATCTAATGAATGTTGCCTTGAAGGATACCAAAGTATACATACAGAAAATTTTAACCATTTTTCATCACTTTTTGTATCTTCTGACATCTAAACATTTTTAGTAAATTGCGATTTAATTGCTGTGGTGTAAAATTAGATTTTTTTTGTGAGATGTGGGTGTCGCTGACTAGGCCAGCATTTATTGCCCATCCTTAATTGCCCTTGAACTGCTAGGCCTTATCAGAGGGCATTTTTATGAATCAACCATATTGCTGTGGGTCTGGAGTCACTTGTAGGCTAGACCAGGTAAGGACGGCTAGTGAACCTGATGGGTATTTACAACAATTGACAGTGGTTTCATGGTCCCCATTAGACTAGCTTTTTTTTAAATTCCAGATTTTTTTTTATTGATTGAATTCAAATTTCACCATCTTCCGTGGTGGGATTTGAGCCCGTGTCCCCTGGGCTCTGGATTACTAGTCTAGTGACATTACTACTACGCCATCGCCTCCCCCAGTTCATTTTAGTCTCTTTAATATTTGCATTTCCTTGCTGTTACATTTTCTTCAGTGTTATGCATAATTTCCCAAGTAGGAGGGCAGGTTAATGCAGGTGCACTATTAGGTTGCACAGGTGAGGAATAAGTTTGACCCCACATTTTCTCTCCTCTACTTGCCAAGTTTCCTTGATGGTCTAACTGAGATTAGAAACTTACTGTATAGGAAATTGGAGGGAGAAACCTGGATATTACAATTGATTCACGAGAATAAAATTATTATACTTTGAGAATTAGAAGTGTTTTGCAGCTCTGAAATGGTACATAACATAAAATTATTTGGAGTAAATGTCTAATAAACTAAACATGTATTACGTACCACAGAGTATTTCAAGTATCATGGTGTATTCAGGTATAACTCTAACGTTCAGTTGATTCTAAATGCTCATAGTTTATGGGAAAATAGCCGTTTTGATCCTCTATAATTTCTCCACTTTGTAAAAATGACTAACTTTGCTATCTTTCTTACTTTCTACAATGCATTCGTTTGTTGTGTTGTCCTGAATACTCATGAAAAGAAACATATGAAAACAGTACTTCCAGAGGAAGTTTAATGACTTAACATTATAGACATGAAGCATGTCTTTGATTAGGAATTCCACTGGTTCCACTCAAGTTCCAATTCCTGATTGTTGTATGGTTAAGTTCACTAGCCAGAAGAAGCTAAATAATCACTACCTCTGCTTTGCAGCAGCCAGCCATTTAATTTCACTGTGTCCTGGTTGTGTGATTCAATCTCTTTATGAGCAGCTAAAGTAAGTCTGTTATTCGAATACTGTTGGCACCCTTTGTCACTGCAACCAGAGACTGAAAGAATACCTCCTGTAAAGAAAACACGATAGTTTTTTTTTTAGACTGGAGGAAATGGCATTCCTCAGGGGTCACTGTTAGGACCGCTGCTTTTCTTGATCTGTATTAATGACCTAGACTTGGGTGTGCAGGGCACAAAGCTTGGAAGTATTATGAACTTGAGAATGTGGTAGTGAGGGAACAGAAAAGAGTAGAAATGTAGTAGTTATAGGAGATCCCATAGTTAGGGGGACAGACAGGCATTTCTGTAGCTGTCATTGTGAGTCTCACATAGTGTGTTGCCTCCCTGGTGCTAGGGTAAAAAATATCTCCGAGAGGGTGCAGGATATTCTGCAGGGGGAAGGGAGTGAGCCTGAAGTTGCGGTACACGTCGGTACCAATGACAGAGAGAGAGCTGCAGCTGAGGCCGAACTAGTGTCTTGTACAAGTTCAACATAACTTCCTTGCTCTTGTACTCCATGCCCCTATTAATAAAGCCCAGGATACTGTATGCTTTATTAACTTTTCTCTCAACCTGTCCTGCCATCTTTTATGACTTATGCACATCTAGGTCCCTCTGCTCCTGCACCCCCTTTAGAACTGTCCCCTTTAGAATTGTACTCTTTATTCCATATTGTCTCTCCATGTTCTTCCCACCAAAATGAATCACCTCACACTTCTCTGCATTGAACTTCATCTGCCAATTGTCTGTTCCACCAACTTGTCTATGTCCTTTTGAAGATCTACACTATCCTCCTCCCAGTTTACAATGCTTCCAAGTTTCGTATCATCTGCAAACTTTGAAATTGTGCTCTGTACACCAGGGTCTAGGTCACTAATATATATCAGGAAAAGCAAGGGTCGCAACACTCATCCCTGGGGAACTCCACTACAAATCTTCCTCCAGCTCGTAAAACATCCATTAACCACTACTCTTTGTTTCCTGTCACTCAGCCATTTCGTATCCATGTTGCTCCTGCCCCTTTTATTCCATGAGCTACAAGTTTGCTCACAATCCTGTTGTCATAGAGTCATAGAAAGATACAGCACTGAAACAGGCCCTTCGGCCCACCGAGTCCGCGCCGACCATCAACCACCCATTTATACGAATCCTACAATAATTGTGTGGCACTGTATCAAATTCCTTTTGTACGTTCATGTATATCACATCAACAGCATTGTCCTCATCAACCCCCTCTGTTACCTCCTCAAAAAACTCCAAGTTGGTTAAACATGATTTTCCCGTAAGAAATCCATTCTGGCTTTCCTTAATTAACTCACATTTGTCCATGTGACAATTGATTTTGTCCCGAATTATTTTTTCTAGAAGTTTTCCTACCACCGAAGTTAAACTGACTGGCCTGTAGTTGTTGGGCTTATCTTTACACCCTTTTTTGAGCAATGGTGTACTATTTGCAATTCTCCGGCCCTCTGGCACCACCCCTGAGTCTAAGGAAGACTGAAAAATTATGGCCAGTGCCTCTGCGATTTCCACCCTCACTTCCCTCAGTATCCTTGGATGCATCTCATCCGGACCTGGTGCTTTATCCACTTTAATTTCAGACAGCCTATCTAATACTTCCTCTTTATCAATTTTAAACCCCTCTAGTGTCTGTCTGACTTACCTCCTCTTTCAACATTTCGTGGTTTGCAACTTCTTCCTTGGTAAAGAGAGATGCAGAGTATTCATTTAATACCTCAACTATGCCCTCTGCCTCCATGTGTAAATCCCCTTTCTGGTCTCTAATCCACCCCACTCCTCCTTTTACCACCCTTTTACTATTTATATGCCTATAGAAGACTTTGGGATTTCCTTTAATGCTAGCTACCAGTCCCTTTTCAAGCTCTCTCTTTGCTTCCCTTATTTGCTTTTTCACTTCCCCTCGACCTTCTATATTCAGTCTAGTTCTCAATAGTATTTGCTACCTGGCATCTGTCATCAGCACACTTTTTCTTCTTTATCTTAATCTCTACCTCTTGTCATCCAGGGAGCTCTGGATTTGTATGCAGTACTTTTCCCCTTCGAGGGAGCATACCTTTTGTGTCCGAACTATCTCTTCTTTGAAGGTAGCCCATTGTTCATCTACCGGTTTTCCTGCCAGCTTTTGATTCCAATTTACTCGCCCTAGCTCCATTCTTAGCCCATTGAAGTTGGCCTTCCTCCAGTTAATTATTCTTACCCTGGATTGCTCTTTGTCCTTTTCCATAGTCAACCTAAAGCTTATGATACAATGGTCACTATCCCCTAAATGCTCTCCTACTTATACTTGATCCACTTGACCCACCTCATTCCCAAGAACCAGGTCTAGTAGTGCCTCTTTTCTTGTTGGACTAGCAACGTACCGTTGTAGAAAGTTTTCCTGAACACACGCTAAGAAGTCTTGCCCTTCACTGTCCTTTACACTACTGTTATCCCAGTCTAGCGGGTAATTAAAGTCCCCCATTAAAACTACCCTATAATTTTTGCATCTCTGTAATTTCCTTGCAAATTTTATTCCTCCAGGTCCTTCCCACTAGCTGGTGGCCTATAGACAACGCCGATCAATGTAACTGCACCTTTTTTGTTCCTTAGTTCTAGCCAAATTGATTCTGTTCCCGACCCCTCCAGGACATCCTTTTTCTCCAGCACTGCAATGCTCTCCTTAATCAATACTGCCACCCCTCCTCCTTTTTCCCTTTCCTGTCTTTCCTGAACACCTTGTATTCAGGAATATTTGACACCAAGTCCTGCCCTTTTTTGAGCCAGGTCTCTGTTATAGCCACAACATCACATTTCCACAAGGAAATCTGCACCAGTCTTGTTAACCACACTCAGTGCATTCACATATATGCACATTAACTCTGATTCAGACTTTATTACTTTCTCCCTTACTCTGACCCCACCTAATAACGTACTGTTCCCTACTCTTGTGCTGCCTATCTCCCCCAGTACCTTGGTATTCCTCTCTAATACTTGCTTCTGGTTTGCACACCCCTGACTGCTGACCAGTTTTGCTTCCCTCCAATCTGAGCTCCCTCTCGGGTTCACACCCCTCTGACAATTTAGTTTAAACCCTCCCCAACAGCACTAGCAAATCTTCCTGCAAGGATATTCGTCCCAGTCCTGCTGAGATGCACCCCGTCCATCTTGTACAGGTTCCACCTGCCCAAGAACCAGTCCCAATGTCTTAGAAATCTGATGCCCTCCAGTTCTCTAGCCACATGTTCAATCGCTCAGTTCTCCTATTCCTATGCTCACTTGCACATGGGACTGGGAGTAATCCTGAGATTGCTGCTTTTGAGGTCCTGCTTTTTAATCTCATTCCCAGCTCCCTAAAATCTGCTTTCAAGACCTCATCCCCCTTCTTACCTACTAGAGAAGGAATTAGTACCATATCTGATATGAGAATAAAAAAGAACTACGGAGAATATAAAGACAGGTTTAGAATGCATGCATGTGCACAATGTGTGGTGAATAATGTTGGTGAACTACAAGCAGAAATGGCTGTTTGGGAATATGATGTAGTGGCAGTAAAGGAAGTATGGTTTAAAAATGGTAAGGACTCAGTGCTTAATATTCAAGGATACAAAGTGTTCAGAAAAGATGGGTAAGTAGGGGGTGCCAGTACTGATTAGGGGAGACATTGTAGTGTTAGTAAGACAAGATGTCCTCGAGGGGCAAAGACAACCCATTTGGTTAGAGTTGAGAAACAAAAATGGGATGATCACGCTACTGGGAGTGGTGTAAAGGCCTCCAGATAGTGAGAGATAAAGGAGCAAATCTACAGGGAAATGACAGAGATGTGCAAGAACAATAGAGTGGTGATATTGGGAGACTTCAATTATCTAAATATCGATTGGGATAATGTTAGAGTAAAGGGTAAGGACCGGCAAGAATTTCTGAAATGTGTTCAGGAGAACTTCCTTGACCAGTTTGTTCTCGGTCCAACTAGGAAGGAAGCATTGCTGGATCTGGTGCTGAGGAATGAGGTGGGCCAAGTGGATCAAGTGTCTGTGGGAAACACTTTGGTAAGAGTAATAATTGTGTCATAAGGTTTAGATTAGCAACGGAGAAGAGCAAGGAACAATGATTAGCACGTGGGATTATGATATTGCTATCACAGAGACATGGTTGAGGGAGGGACAAGACTGACAGCTCAATGTTCCAGGGTATAGAATCTTCAGGCACAACAGGGGAGGGGATAAAAGAGGAGGTGGCATTGCACTGTTGATCAAGGAGTCAATTACTGCAGTAAGGAGGGATGACATCTTAGATGGTTCCTCAAATGAGGCCATTTGGGGAGAACTTAAAAGCAAAAAGGGGGCAATCACTTGGCTCGGAGTGTACTACAGGCCTCCAAACAGTCAGGAAGAGATAGAGGAGCAGATATGGAGGCAAATCTCTGAAAGATGTGAAAATAATAGGGTAATAATAGGGGATTTCAACTTCCCCAATATTAACTGGGATAGTCTTAGTGCAAAAGGCTTAAAAGGGGCGGAATTCTTAAAATGCATACAGGAGAGGTTTTTGAGTCAGTATGTAGAAAGTCCTACAAGGGAAGGGGCAGTATTGGACCTAATCCGAGGAAATAAAGCCGGTCCAGTGGTAGAAGTGTCAGTGGGGGAGTATTTCGGGGATAGTGACCATAACTCTGTAAGATTTAAGGTAGTTATGGAAAAGGACAAAGGTGAACCGGAAATAGAGGTACTGAATTGGGGGAAGGCCGATTTCAATATGATAAAACAGGATCTGGCCAAAGTGGACTGGGAGCAGCTACTTGTAGGAAAGTCTACATCACATCAGTGGGAGTCATTCAAAGAGGAAATAGTGAGAGTCCAGAGCCAACATGCACCTGTTAAGGTGAAGGGTAGGATAAACAGGCCCAGGGAACCCTGGATGTCAAGGGATATAGAGCATTGGATCAGGAAAAAAAGGAGGCTTACAGCAGATCCCAAGCGCTGAAAACAGTGGAGGCACTAGAAGAGTATGGAAAGTGTAGGGTGGCGCTTAAAAAAGTAATTAGGAGAGCGAAGAGGGGGCATGAACAAACACTGGCGGGCAAGATAAAGGAAGATCCCAAGGCATTTTATAAGTATATTAAGGGTAAGAGGATAACCAGGGAAAGAGTATGGCCCATTACAGACCAACGTGGCAATCTTTGTTTGGAGCTGGAGGACAAAGGTGAGGTTTAAATGATTACTTTTCGTCGGTGTTCACTATGGAGAAGAACGATGTAGGTGTAGAGATCAGGGAGGGGGATTGTGATATACTTGAACATGTTAGCATTGAAAGGGAGGAAATATTAGCTGTTTTAGCGGGCTTAAAAGTGGATAAATCCTCAGGCCCAGATGAGATGTATCCCAGGCTATTATGTGAGGCAAGGGAGGAGATAGGGGCTTTGACACAAATTTTCAAATCCTCTCTGGCCACAGGAGAGGTACCAGAGGACTGGAAGACAGCGAATGTGGTACCATTATTCAAGAAGGGTGGTAGGGATAAACCAGGTAATTACAGTCCAGTGAGTCTAACATCAGTGGTTAGGAAACTACTGGGAAAAAACTCTGAGGGACAGGATTAATCTCCACTTTGAGAGGCAGGGATTAATCAGGGATAGTCAGCATGGCTTTGTCAGGGGGAGATTGTGTCTAACTAACTTGATTGAATTTTTCGAGGAGGTGACTAGATGTGTAGATGCGGGTAAAGCAGTAGATGTAATCTACATGGATTTCAGTAAGGCTTTTGATAAGGTCCCACATGGGAGATTGGTTAAGAAGGTAAGAGCCCATGGGATCCAGGGCAATTTGGCAAATTTGATCCAAAATTGGCTTAGTGGCAGGAGGCAGAGGGTATTGGTCGAGGGCTGTTTTTGCGATTGGAAGCCTGTGACCAGTGGTGTACCACAGGGATCGGTGCTGGGACCCTTGCTGTTTGTAGTGTAGTGATTTAGACGTGAATATAGGAGGTATGATCAGTAAGTTTGCAGATGACATGAAAATTGGTGATGGTGTAAATAGTGAGGAGGAAATCCTTAGATTACAGGGAGATATAGATGGGCGGAGCAGTGGCAAATGGAATTTAATCCTGAGAAGTGTGAGGTAATGCATTTTGGGAGGACTAACAAGGCAAGGGAATACACAATGGATGGTAGGACCCTAGGAAGTACAGAAAGTCAGAGGGACCTTTGTGTACTTGTCCATAGATCACTGAAGGCAACAGCACAGATAGATAAGATGGTTAGGAAGGCATATGGGATTCTTGCATTTATTAGCCGAGGCATAGAAAATAAGAGCAGGGAGGCTATGATGGAGCTGTATAAAACACTAGTTAGGCCACAGCTGGAGTACTGTGTCCAGTTCTGGTCACCACACTATAGGAAGGATGTGATTTCACTGGAGAGGGTACAGAGGAGATTCAGCAGGATGTTGCCTGGGCTGGAGCATTTCAGCTATGAAGAGAGACTGAAAAGGCTCGGGCTGTTTTCCTTTAGAGCAGTGAAGGCTGAGGGGGGACACGATTGAGGTGTACAGTATTATGATTGGCATTGATAGGTTAGATAGGAGGAAAATTTTTCCCTTAGCGGAGGAGTCAAGAAACAGGGGGCATAGATTTAGGGCAAGGGGCAGGAGGTTTAGGGGAGATTTGAGGAAACATTTTTTCACCCAGAGGGTGGTTGGAATCTGCAACACACTGCCTGAAGAGGTGGTGGAGGCAGGAACCCTCACAACATTTAAGAGGTATTTAAATGACCACTTGAAACACCATAGCATACAGGGCTACGGGCCAAGTGCAGGAATATGGGATTAGAATAGTTGGGTGCTGTATGGCCTGCATGGACATGATGGGCCGAAGGGCCTGTTTCTGTGCTGTATAACTCTATGACTCTAATCTAAGGTAGAACTTTCTAAATTGGAAGAGGGCTGACTTCAACGGGATGAGGGGGAATCTAGCCAGGGTAAAATGGAACCAAAGGTTGACAGGAAAAATGGTAACGAAACAATGGGTGATCTTTAAGGAAGAGATGTTTGCGGTAATGTTTAATGTAATGATTGTGGGTGATTTTAATCTTCAGATAGATTGGACCAATCAAATTGGCAAAGGTGGTCTGGAAGATGAGTTTGTAGAATGCTTTTGTGACCGTTTCCTGGCACAATACATTGTGCAACCAACTGGGGATAAGGCTATTTTAGATCTAGTATTGTGTAATGAGGCAGGGTAATCTTATGGTAAAAGATTTGCTGGGAAATCGTGATCATAAGACAATTGAATCTCATTTTAAGTTTGAAAACAACAAACTGAAATCACAATCAAAAAGCCAATTACGCAGGTATGAGGGGAGAGCTGGCTAAGTTGATTTGGTAAATAGACTAAAGGTATGGAGGTAGGTAAACCGTGGGAAACATTAAACAAGTCAGAATGTTCAACAAAAATATATTCCATTGAAAAATAAACACTCAGCAAGAAAGATCCGTCCGTGGCTTATTAAAGGATAGTATTAGATTAAAAGAGGCATATAATCTTGCAAAGAACAGTAGTAAGTCTGACGACTGGAGTGTTTTAGAAACCAGCAAAGGGCGACCAAAAAATTGATGAGGGGAAAAAATAGAATGAGCGTAAACTAGCCAGCAATGTAAAAACAGATTATGAGAACTTTTACAAGTATACAGAAAGGAAGAGAGAGCTTAAGTAAACGGTCCCTTAGAAGCAGCGAAAGGAGAAATTATTATGGGGAATGAGGAAATGGCAGAGACATTAAACAAATATTTTATGTCTGTCTTCACAGTCGACGACAAATTACGTACCAGAAAGAGAGGATAACCTGGGGGCTAAAAAGACTGAGGGAATTAAGGTAAATAGTACCAGCAGAGAAAAAGTATTGGTGAAGCTTCAGGAACTAAAATCTGGCAAATTCCCAGGACCTGATGGCCTACACCCTAGGGTTCTAAAAGAGATAGCTGCAAAGGTAGTGGATGTGCTGGTTATGATTTCCCAAAATTCCCTAGATTCTGGAACAATCCCAGCGGATTGGAAATTGGCAGGTTTAACATCACTATTCAAGAAAAGAGGAAGAGAGAAAGCAGGGAACTGCAGGCCAGTTTGTCTGACATCTGTCATCGGGAAAGTTCTGGAATCTTTTATTAAGGAAGGCTTAACAATGCACTTAGAAGATCATAGTATGATCAGACAAAGTCAACATGGTTTTACGAAAGGGAAATCGTGTTTGACAAATTTATTAGTTTTGCAATGTAACTAGTAGGGTAGATAAAGGGCAACCAGTAGATATTGTATACCTGGTTTTCCAAAAAGCATTTGATAAGGTGCCACACCAAAGGTTAATATGTAAGATAAGGGCTCATGGAGATGGAGGTAAAATATGAGCATGGAGAGAGGATTGGTGAACAAACAGGAAGAAAACAGTAAGGATAAATGGGGCATTTTCAAGTTGGCAGACTGTGACTCGTGGAGTGCTGCAAAGATCAGTGCTGGGGCCTCAGCATTATTAATTAATTTATTTATTAATTACTTAGACCAAGAGACAAAGAGTAATGTATCTAAGATTGCTAACGGATCAAAGCTAGGTGGGAATGTAAGCTGTGAGGAAGACACAAAGAGGCTGCAAAGAGATATAGACAAGTTAAGTGAATGGGAAATGAGGTGCCAGATGGAGTATAGTGTGGGGAAGTGTGAGGTTGTTCCCTTTGGTTGTAAAAATAGAAAAGCAGAAGATTTTTAAAAGGTCTCTATCCCCTTTCTGGTCTCTAATCTACGTTGCGGCGGGGCCTTCATTTAAATATTAAAATTAATTAAAAACAAATGCTAATTAACTTACCTGGTTCCGGAGGCCATCCCACGCCGATTTTACGGCTGCCGGGCGCAACTCACGCACCTTCACATCTCCATACTTCGTTCCGAGGCGAGACACTGGTGGGGGATGGGGGAAGGAGTGAAATTAGCAGGGCAGGGGGGTGGGGAAGCAGGTAAAACTTTTTCTATTGGTAGTGAGGATGGTGGGAAGGGGTTGAGTGAAAGATTATTAAGTTGGGGGGTGGGGTTTAAGTTATTCAGAACCTGAATAAAGCTTTTTTTCAGGGAGAAGAGAGCCAATTTCACATTTATTATTCATTGGGGGTGTGGGACAGGGAATTGAAAATGCAAATTAATGTATATCTGCATCTTCAACCATTCTGTTACTTTAAAACTTTTAATGAGGCCAAATCCCTGAAGCCCTTTAAAAATGGCGCTGGCGCCTGTGTGGTGGCACCGGACGCCATTGCTGGGGACGTAGCGGGCACCCCCTCTACATCATCGGGGACGGCCGCCCTGCTCCCTCCATTTAAATGAACCCCCTTCCGGGTCTGAAGGCCGCTGAGTTCAATGTGCGCCGCCACGATGTGCAGCGCAGCTACAGAATTCAGTCCAGTTCTAAAGAGTGTGCAGGGACAGAGGGACTTTGGTGTTTATGTGCATAGATCTTTGAAGGTGGCAGGGCATATTGAGAGTGTATTTAGGAAAGTATATGGTATCTTGGGCTTTGTATATAGAGGTATTGAGTACAAAAGCAGGGAAGTTATGCTGAGAGGAAAAGCAAAATACTGCGGATGCTGGAAATCTGAAATAAAAACAAGAAATGCTGGAACCACTCAGCAGGTCTGGCAGCATCTGTGGAAAGAGAAACAGAGTTAACGTTTTGGGTCAGTGACCCTTCTTCGGAACTGACAAATATTAAAAATGTCACAGGTTATAAGCAAGTGAGGTGGGGGTGGGGCAAAAGATAACAAAGGAGAAGGTGCAGATTGGGCAAGGCCACATAGCTGACCAAAAGGTCATGGAACAAAGGCAAACAATATGTTAATGGTGTGTTGAAAGACAAAGCATTAGTACAGAATAGGTGTTAACGGACTGAATATTGAACAGCAGCAAGTGCAACCATGAAAAAAAAACAGTGGGTGAGCAAACTGAACAAACTAAGATGAAATGAAATAAATGCAAAAAAAAGGTTGTAAAAAATGTAAAAAAGAAAAATAGAAGAAAAAAGAAAAAAAGAAAGAACAACTAAAATGAAAGTAAAATGGGGGGCTGTCATGCTCTGAAATTATTGAACTCAATGTTCAGTCCGGCAGGCTGTAGTGTGCCTAATCGGTAGATGAGATGCTGTTCCTCGAGCTTGCGTTGATGTTCACTGGAACACTGCAGCAATCCCAGGACAGAGATGTGAGCATGAGAGCAGGGGGGAGTGTTGAAATGGCAAGCAATCGGAAGCTCAGGGTCCTGCTTGCGGACCGAGCGGAGGTGTTCCGCAAAACGGTCACCCAGTCTGCGCTTGGTCTCCCCAATGTAGAGGAAACCACATTGTGAGCAGCGAATACAGTATACTACATTGAAAGAAGTACAAGTAAATCGCTGCTTCACCTGAAAGGGGTGTTTGGGGCCTGGGATAGTGAGGAGAGAGGAGGTAACTGGGCAGGTATTACACCTCCTGCGATTGCAGGGGAAGGTGCCATGGGATGGGGGCGAGGTGGTGGGGATAATGGAGGAGTGGACCAGGGTGTCGCAGAGGGAACGATCCCTTCGGAATGCTGACAGGGGAAGGGAGGGGAAGATGCGTTTGGTAGTGGCATCATGCTGGAGGTGGCGGAAATGGCGGAGGATGATCCTTTGGATATGGAGGCTGATGGGGTGGAAAGTGAGGACAAGGGGAACCCTGTCACGGTTCTGGGAGGGAGGGGAAGGGTTGAGGGCAGAGGTGCAGGAAATGGGCCGGACACGGTTGAGGGCCCTGTTAGCAACAGTGGGGGGGAATCCTCGGTTGAGGAAAAAGGAGGTCATGCCAGAAGCACCGTCATGGAAGGTAGCATCATCAGAGTAGATGCGTCGAAGACGGAGAAACTGGGAGAATGGAATGGAGTCCTTACCTCTGGTTAGGCTCCAACTACAGTATTGCGTCCAGATCTTGTCGTCTCACTTCAGAAAGAATTTGTGGGTCCTTTGAGAGGGTGCAGAGGAGGAGACTTAGCAGAATGGTGGCGAGGATGAGTGTTTTTAGCTACGAGGTTAGGTTGGAGGAGCTTGGGTTGTTCTCTATGGAGCAAAGGAGGTTGAGGGGATATTTGATAGAGGCGTACAAGATTTTGACAGGTTCAGATAGGATAGACAAAGAAAACATTAGCTGATGGTACACTAGGGGCATAGAGTAAGAAAGCAGGGAAGTTAAGATGAACCTTATAAAGCACTGGTTCGGCTTCAACTGGAGTATTTAGTTCAAGTCTAGGCACCACACTTTAGGAAGTATATGAAGGCATTGGAGAGGGTGCAGAAAAGATTTTTTAGAAGAATGACTTCAAGGATAAGGAACCGTTACGTGGATAGATTGGAGAAACCGGGGCTGCTCTGGAGAAGATTAAGAGGCGTTTCGATAGAGATGCTCAACATTGTGAAGATTCTGGACATAGTAGATAGGGAGAAACTATTCTCGTTGGCGGAAGGGTTGAGAACCTAGGACACCGATTTAAGGCGATTGGCAAAAGAAGCAGCAGTGGCGTCAGGAAAAACTTTTTTACGCAGCGAGTGGTTAGAATCTGGCATGCACTGCTCGAGGGCAGATTCATTCGAGGCTTTCAAAAGAGAATTGGATGGTTATCTGAAGAGAAAATGTTTGCCGGACTATAGAGAAAGGATGGAGTGGGACTAGGAGAGTTGCTCTTGCAGATAGCTGGCACGAGCACGATAGGCAGAACGACCTCCTTCTGTACTGTAACCATTCTATGATTCTATCATATAACAATTTTGTTTTGAAAAATATCCATTGTGAGAATTAATTTATTGCTTTGCACTCAATCCAGGTTTAATAGGCACTGAGTGCAATATCTAGGTGTATTTTTTCCATTCTCAGTTAAGTCACACAATGCCAAGGTAAAACTTTTTTTTAATGTTTAAAAAAAAAAAAGCAAAATCTTTGTTTTGCAGCTTTTTGTATTTTTCCTGCCTTCGGCTGAAGAACCATTGACGTTTACAGCACAAAAAAATAAAGACTTGGATTTATATAGCACCTTTCACGACCTCAGGATGTTCCAAAGCATTGTACTGCCAATTAAGTACTCTTGAAGTGTTGACACTTTTGTAGCAAACAAGACCGTCAAATTGCACAAAGCAAGATCCCACAAACAGCAATGCAATTATTACCGAATAATTTGTATCTATGATTTGAGAGATAAATATTAGGCAGCGCTCTCGGGACAACTCCCCAGCTCTCCTTCGAAATAGTGCCATGGGATCTTTTACATCCATCTGAGAGCAGACGGGGCCACAGTTTAATGTCTCATCTGAAAGATGGTGCCTCCAATCAATCAGCACTCCCTTGCTACAGCACTAGAGTGTCAGCCTAGATTTTGAGTTCAAGAATCTGGCATGAACCTGCAACCTGTGATTTAGAGGCCAGAGTGCTACCAACTGAGCCACAGCTGACACCAGCAGGCCATTTGGCTCATAATGTCAATGCTGCTGTTTCTAAAATGATTCAAAACTAATCCCACCCCCTGCTTTTCCCAGAGCCATGCAGCCTCCTCTGCTTTAGATGTTTATTCATTCTTACCTTAAGATGCAATGCCCTGCACCTCAAATGATGGTTAATGTTGTATTGTAGTTTTATGCGTGCCATTTATATCGCACTTTTAATGTTGTAAAATGTCCCTGGGTGCTTCAGAGAAACTTAATCAGATAAAAATTGAGGCCGAGGATACGTGACCAAATGCTTGTTCAAAGGTAGGATTTAAGGCGATCGGAGAGGATTAAGGAAGGTATTCCAGAGAATGTAGCGTAAGAAATAGGAACAGTAGTAGACCATACAGCCCGTCAAGCCTGCTCTGACGTTTAATATGATCATGGCTTATCTTGGGCTTCAACTCCACTTTTCCGTCTGTTCCCCATATGCCTTGATTTCCTGAGAGACCAAAAATCTGTATATCCGAGCCTTAAATATATTCAAAGATGGAGCATCCACTCCATGTGGTCCTGCAGTCTGAATTTAGGGAGCTAGGCAAGAAATTAGCAAGCAGGACCTCAGAAGTAGTAATCTCCGGATTACTCCCAGTGCCACCCTTAGTGAGTATAGAAATAGAAGGATGACAGATGAATGCGTGACCGGAAAGGTGGTGCAGGAGGGAGGACTTTAGATTCCTGGGACATTGGGACCGACTCTGGGGGAGATGGGACCTGTACAGGCCGGATGGGTTGCACCTGAACAGAGTTGGGACTGAGTTCCTTGCGGGACGTTTTGCTAGTGCTGTTGGGGAGGGTTTAAACTAGTTTGGCAGGGGGATAGGGACCTGAGGTAGACTCAGTTGGGACAGAATCAGAAATGAAAATGGAAGGCAGAAAGTTAATGAATGAGCCTGGAAGACGGAGGAAACAAAGGTTAAAAAATTAAAAAAGAGTTTGGCAGTGCTCACGGGTATCTATTTCAATGCTAGGAGTATAACCAGTAAAGCAGATGAGCAGAGGGCACAGATAGACACGTGGCCGTATGAAATAGCTATTACAGAAACAGGGCTTAAGGAGGGACAAGAATGGCAGTTTAACATTCCTGGTTATAGGGTTTTCAGACACAATAGGGTGGGGGATAAGAAAGGAGGGGGAATGGCAATTTTGGTCAAGGAAACTATTGCAGCTTTGAGGAGGGATGATATGTTGGAAGGTTCATCAAATGAGGCCATATGGATTGAGCTAAGGAAGAAAAAAAGGGCAATCACACTGCTGGGAGTGTACCATAGACCCCCAAACAATCAGAGGGAGATAGAAGAGCAGATATGTACATAGAACATTATAGAACATTACAGCGCAGTACAGGCCCTTCGGCCCTCGATGTTGCGCTGACCTGTGAAACTATCTGACCTACACTATTCCATTTTCATCCATATGTCTATCCAATGACTACTTAAATGCCCTTAAAGTTGGCGAGTCCACTACTGTTGCAGGCAGGGCGTTCCACGCCCCTACTACTCTCTGAGTAAAGAAACTACCTCTAACATCTGTCCTATATCTATCACCCCTCAACTTAAAGCTATGTCCCCTCGTGTTTGTCATCACCATCCGGGGAAAAAGACTCTCACTATCCACCCTATCTAATCCTCTGATTATCTTATATGTCTCTATTAAGTCACCTCTCCTCCTCCTTCTCTCCAACGAAAACAACCTCAAGTCCCTCAGCCTTCCCTCGTAAGACCTTCCCTCCATACCAGGCAACATCCTAGTAAATCTCCTCTGCACCCTTTCCAAAGCTTCCACATCCTTCCGATAATGCGGTGACCAGAACTGCACGCAGTACTCCAGGTGCGGCCGCACCAGAGTTTTGTACAGCTGCAGCATGACCTCGTGGCTCCGAAACTCGATCCCCCTACTAATAAAAGCTAACACACCATATGCCTTCTTAACAGCCCTATTAACCAACCTTCAGGGATTTATGCACCTGGACACCAAGATCTCTCTGTTCATCTACACTACCAAGAATCTTCCCATTAGCCCAGTACTCTGCATTCCTGTTACTCCTTCCAAAGTGAATCACCTCACACTTTTCCGCATTAAACTCCATTTGCCATCTCATCCCAGCTCTGCAGCTTATCTATGTCCCTCTGTACCCTACAACTACCTTCGGCACTATCCACAATTCCACCGACCTTCGTGTCATCCGCAAATTTACTAACCCACCCTTCTACACCCTCATCCAGGTCATTTATAAAAATGACAAACAGCAGTGGCCCCAAAACAGATCCTTGCGGTACACCACTAGTAACTAAACTCCAGGATGAACATTTGCCATCAACCACCACCCTCTGTCTTCTTTCTGATCCAAAGCTCTAAATCACCTTCAATCCCATACTTCCGTATTTTCTGCAATAGCCTACCGTGGGAAACCTTATCAAACGCCTTTCTTTTGGGCCTCCTTATCTCGAGAGACAATGGATACGCGCCTGGAGGTGGTCAGTGGTTTGTGAAGCAGCGCCTGGAGTGGCTATAAAGGCCAATTCTGGAGTGACAGGCTCTTCCACAGGTGCTGCAGAGAAATTTGTTTGTTGGGGCTGTTGCACAGTTGGCTCTCCCCTTGCGCCTCTGTCTTTTTTCCTGCCAACTACTAAGTCTCTTCGACTCGCCACAATTTAGCCCTGTCTTTATGGCTGCCCGCCAGCTCTGGCGAATGCTGGCAACTGACTCCCACGACTTGTGATCAATGTCACACGATTTCATGTCGCGTTTGCAGACGTCTTTATAACGGAGACATGGACGGCCGGTGGGTCTGATACCAGTGGCGAGCTCGCTGTACAATGTGTCTTTGGGGATCCTGCCATCTTCCATGCGGCTCACATGGCCAAGCCATCTCAAGCGCCGCTGACTCAGTAGTGTGTATAAGCTGGGGATGTTGGCCGCTTCAAGGACTTCTGTGTTGGAGATATAGTCCTGCCACCTGATGCCAAGTATTCTCCGAAGGCAGCGAAGATGGAATGAATTGAGACGTCGCTCTTGGCTGGCATACGTTGTCCAGGCCTCGCTGCCGTAGAGCAAGGTACTGAGGACACAGGCCTGATACACTCGGACTTTTGTGTTCCGTGTCAGTGCGCCATTTTCCCACACTCTTGGCCAGTCTGAACATAGCAGTGGAAGCCTTACCCATGCGCTTGTTGATTTCTGCATCTAGAGACAGGTTACTGGTGATAGTTGAGCCTAGGTAGGTGAACTCTTGAACCACTTCCAGAGCGTGGTCGCCAATATTGATGGATGGAGCATTTCTGACATCCTGCCCCATGATGTTCGTTTTCTTGAGGCTGATGGTTAGGCCAAATTCATTGCAGGCAGACGCAAACCTGTCGATGAGACTCTGCAGGCATTCTTCAGTGTGAGATGTTAAAGCAGCATCGTCAGCAAAGAGGAGTTCTCTGATGAGGACTTTCCGTACTTTGGACTTCGCTCTTAGACGGGCAAGGTTGAACAACCTGCCCCCTGATCTTGTGTGGAGGAAAATTCCTTCTTCAGAGGATTTGAACGCATGTGAAAGCAGCAGGGAGAAGAAAATCCCAAAAAGTGTGGGTGCGAGAACACAGCCCTGTTTCACACCACTCAGGATAGGAAAGGGCTCTGATGAGGAGCCACCATGTTGAATTGTGCCTTTCATATTGTCATGGAATGAGGTGATGATACTTAGTAGCTTTGGTGGACATCCGATCTTTTCTAGTAGTCTGAAGAGACCACGTCTGCTGACGAGGTCAAAGGCTTTGGTGAGATCAATGAAAGCAATGTAGAGGGGCATCTGTTGTTCACGGCATTTCTCCTGTATCTGACGAAGGGAGAACAGCATGTCAATAGTCGATCTCTCTGCACGAAAGCCACACTGTGCCTCAGGGTAGACGCGCTCGGCCAGCTTCTGGAGCCTGTTCAGAGCGACTCGAGCAAAGACTTTCCCCACTATGCTGAGCAGGGAGATTCCACGGTAGTTGTTGCAGTCACCGCGGTCACCTTTGTTTTTATAGAGGGTGATGATGTTGGCATCGCGCATGTCCTGGGGTACTGCTCCCTCGTCCCAGCACAGGCATAGCAGTTCATGTAGTGCTGAGAGTATAGCAGGCTTGGCACTCTTGATTATTTCAGGGGTAATGCTGTCCTTCCCAGGGGCTTTTCCGCTGGCTAGGGAATCAATGGCATCACTGAGTTCCGATTTGGTTGGCTGTATGTCCAGCTCATCCATGACTGGTAGAGGCTGGGCTGCATTGAGGGCAGTCTCAGTGACAGCATTCTCCCTGGAGTACAGTTCTAGGTAGTGCTCAACCCAGCGGTCCATCTGTTTGCGTTGGTCAGTGATTATGTCCCCCGATTTAGATTTGAGGGGGGTGATCTTCTTGATGGTTGGCCCAAGAGCTCTCTTCATGCCATCATACATTCCTCTGATGTTTCCGGTGTCTGAGGCCAGCTGAATATGACTGCATAGGTGTTGCCAGTAGTCGTTTGCGCAACGCCTAGCTGTTCTTTGTGCAGTACTTCTGGCTGCTTTAAGTGCTGCGGATGTTAAATCGCTGGGGGCTTTCTTGTAGTTCAAAAGTGCAATGCGCTTAGCGGCTATGACAGGTTCCAGCTCTTCATTATGAGATTGAAACCAGTCTGCATTTCTCTTCGCACTTTTGCCGTAGGTGGTCAAAGCTGACTCATAGATGGCGTCTCTGATGTGGGCCCACTTGGTCTCAGCATCCCCTGTGGGAGTGTTTTGAAGGGCTGTTACAAGTGAAAACGCCTTACTGAAATCCATATACACCACATCCATGGCTTTACCCTCATCCACCTGTTTGGTCACCTTCTCGAAAAACTCAATAAGGTTTGTGAGGCACGACCTACCCTTCACAAAACCGTGCTGACTATCGCTAATGAACTTATTCTTTTCAAAATGATTATAAATCCTATCTCTTATAACCTTTTCCAACATTTTACCCACAACCGAAGTAAGGCTCACAGGTCTATAATTACCAGGGCTGTCTCTACTCCCCTTCTTGAACAAGGGGACAACATTTGCTATCCTCCAGTCTTCCGGCACTATTCCTGTCGACAATGACGACATAAAGATCAAGGACAAAGGCTCAGCAATCTCCTCCCTGGCTTCCCAGAGAATCCTAGGATAAATCCCATCTGGCCCAGGGGACTTATCTATTTTCACACTTTCCAAAATTGCTAACACCTCCTCGTTGTGAACCTCAATCCCATCTAGCCTAGTAGTCTGTTTCTCAGTATTCTCCTCGACAACATTTTCTTTCTCTACATTAAATACTGACGCAAAATATTCATTTAACGCTTCCCCTATCTCCTCTGATTCCACACACAACTTCCCACTACTATCCTTGATTGGCCCTAATCTAACTCTAGTCATTCTTTTATTCCTGATATACCTATAGAAAGCCTTAGGGTTTTCCTTGATCCTATCCGCCAATGACTTCTCGTGTCCTCTCCTCGCACTTCTTCGCTCTCCCTTTAGATCCTTCCTGGCTAGCTTGTAACTCTCAAGCGCCCTAACTGAGCCTTCACGTCTCATCCTAACATAAGCCTTCTTCTTCCTCTTGACAAGCGCTTCAACTTCTTTAGTAAACCACGGCTCCCTCACTCGACAACTTCCTCCCTGCCTGACAGGTACATACTTATCAAGGACACGCAGTAGCTGCTCCTTGAATAAGCTCCACATTTCTATTGTTCCCATCCCCTGCAGTTTCCTTTCCCCTCCTACGCATCCTAAATCTTGCCTAATCGCATCATAATTTCCTTTCCCCCAGCTATAATTCTTGCCCTGCGGTATATACCTGTCCCTGCCCATCGCTAAGGTAAACCTAACCGAATTGTGATCACTATCACCAAAGTGCTCACCTACATCTAAATCTAACACCTGGCCGGGTTCATTACCCAGTACCAAATCCAATGTGGCATCGCCCCTGGTTGGCCTGTCTACATACTGTGTCAGAAAACCCTCCACACACTGGACAAAAACTGACCCATCTAAAGTACTCGAACTATAGTATTTCCAGTCAATATTTGGAAAGTTAAAGTCCCCCATAACAACTACCCTGTTACTCTCGCTCCTGTCGAGAATCATCTTCGCTATCCTTTCCTCTACATCTCTGGAACTATTCGGAGGTCTATAGAAAACTCCCAACAGGGTGACCTCTCCTCTCCTGTTTCTAACCTCGGCCCATACTACCTCAGTAGACGAGTCCTCAAACGTCCTTTCTGCCGCTGTAATACCCTCCTTGATTAACAATGCCACACCCTCCCCTCTTTTACCATCTTCTCTGTTCTTACTGAAACATCTAAATCCCGGAACCTGCAACATCCATTTGTAGGCAAATCTCGGAGAAGTGCGAGAACAATAGGGCAGTAATAGGGGATTTTAACTACCCCAATATTAACTGGGATAGTTTTAGTGTGAAAGGAATTGAGGGAGCAGAATTCTTGAAGTGCATTCAGGAGAACGTTTTTGCAAGTCCAATAAGAGAGGGTGCAGTTTTTGACTAAGTTTTTAGGCAATGAAGATGGGCAGTTGGAAGGAGTGGCAGTGGGAGAGCATTTTCGTGGTAGTGATCATAATTTAGTTAGTTTTAACATAATTATGGAAAAGGACAGAGATAGAACAGGAGTTAGAGTTCTCAATTGGGGCAAGACGAATTTTACTAAACTGATTTAGCAAAAGTGGATTGTAAATCAGTGTCAGAACAGTGGGAGGCATTCAAAGGGGAGATTCAAGGGGTTCAGAGTAAACATGTTCCCACAAAGAAAAAGGGTGAGACAGTCAAATTTAGAGCCCCATGGATGTCAAGGAGCCGACAGGGTAAGATAAGGCAGCAAAGGAAAGCTTATGTCCGACACCGAGAACTCAATACTACAGAAAGCCAAGAGAAGTATCGAAAGTGGAGAGGTGAAATCAAATGAGAAATTAGGAAAGCAAAGAGAGGGCATGAAAGAATATTGGCAAGCAAAATCAAGATGAACCCAAAGATGTTTTATCACTAGAGTAAGAGGATAACTAAGGAGAGCGTAGGGCACATAATAGACCAAAAAGGTAACCTATGTGTCGGGGTGGAAGATGTTGGTATGGCTCTTTTTTTAAATTCATTCATGGGATGTGGGCATCGCTGGCCAGGCCAGCATTTATTGCCCATCCCTAATTGCCCTTGAGAAGGTGGTGGTGAGCTGCCTTCTTGAACCGCTGCAGTCCATGTGGGGTAGGTACACCACAGTGCTGTTTTTATTGACTTCGTAGCAGTTAGATACAACTGATTGGCTTTCTAGGCTATTTCAGAGGGCATGTAAGAGTCAACCACATCGCTGTGGGTCTGGAGTCACATGTAGGCCAGACCAGGTAAGGACAGCAGATTTCCTTCCCTACAGGACATTTGTGAACCAGATGGGTTTTTACAACAATCGACAATGGTTTCATGGCCATCATTAGACTAGCTTCTTAATTCCAGATTTATTAATTGAATTCAATTTCCACCTTCTGTGGTGGGATTTGAACCCATGTCCCCAGAGCAATACCCTGGGTCTCTAGGTTACTAGTCCAGTGACAATACCACTACGCCACCGCCTCCCCTCTTAACGAATACTTTGCTTCTATCTTAACAAAAGAGGGGTCAATGCAGATATTGTAGTTAAGGAGGATAAGTATGAAGTATTGGATGTGATAAACACAGGGAGAGAGGAAGTATTAATGGGATTAGCATCCTTGATGGTTGATAAATCACCAGGGCCAGATAAAATGTACCCTGGGCTGTGAAAAGAAGCAAGAGAGGAAATAGCAGAAGGTCTGACCATAATTTTCCAGTCCTCACAGGATCCAGGTGTGGTGCTGGAGGATTGAAGAATTGCTAATGTTGTACCTCTGTTTAAAAAGGAAGTGAAGGATAGACCAAATAATTACAGGCCAGTCAGTCTAACCTCAATAGTGGGCAAATTATTGGAATCTATTCTGAGAGACAGAGTAAGCTGTCACTTAGAAAAGCACAGGTTAATCAAGGATAGTCAGCATGGATTTGTTAAGGCAAGATCTTGTTTGACCAACTTGATCTAATTTTTTGAAGAAGTAACAAGGAAGATAGATGAGGGTAGTGCCATTGATGTGGTCTACATGGATTTTAGCAAGGCTTCTGACAAGGTCCTGCATGGCAGACTGGTTTAAAAAAAAAATAAAATCCCATGGGATCCAGGGAAATGCAACAAGGTGGATACAAAATTGGCTCAGTGGCAGGAAACAAAGGGCAATTGTTGACAGGTGTTTTTGCAACTGGAGGGCTGTTTCCCGTGGCGTTCCGCAGGGCTCAGCACTGGGTCCCCTGCTTTTTGTGGTATTTCTTAACGATTTGGACGTAAATGTAGGGGGCATGATCAAGAAGTTTGCATACGACACAAAGATTGGCCATGTGATAGATAGCGAGGAGGATAGCTGTAGGATCCAGGAAGATATTGATGGTCTGGTCAAATGACAGGAAAGTGGCAAATGGAATTCAACCTGGAGGAGTGTGAGGTGATGCATTTGGGGAGAATCAAACACGGCAAAGGAATACACAATAAATGGGAAAATACTGAGAAGTGTAGAGGAAGTAAGGAACCTTGGAGTAAATGTTCACAGATCCCTGAATGTAGCAGGACAGGCCAATAAGGTGGTTAAAGAGGCATATGGAGTCCTTTTCTTTATTAGCCAAGGTATAGAATATAAGCGCAAGGAGATTACACTGGAACTATATAACTCATTGGTTAGGCCACAACTTGAGTACTGTGTGCAGTTCTGGTCACCTCATTACAGAAAGGATGTAATTGCACTAGAGAAGGTACAGAGGAGATTTACGAGGATGTTGCCAGGACTGGAAAAATGCAACTATGAGGAAAGATTGGATAGGCTGGGGTTTTTCTCCTTGGAACAGAGAAGGCTGAGGGGAGATCTGATTGAAATGTACAACATTTTGAGGGGCCTGGATAGAGTGGAGATGAAGGGTCTATTCACCTTAGCAGAGAGGTCTGTGATGAGGAGGCATAGATTTAAAGTGATTGGTAAAAAAATTAGAGGGGAGATGAGGGAAAACTTTTTCACCCAGAGGGTGGTGGGGGTCTGGAACTCACTGCCTGAAAGGGTAGGTGAGGCAGAGACCCTCAACTCGTTCAAAAGGAGTCTGGACATGCACCTCAAATGCCATAATCTGCAGGGCCAGGGACCAAATGCTGTAAGTAAGTTCGCCTTATATTCTCTGGAGTTTAGAAGAATGATAGCTGATCTCGTGAAAGTTAAAAGATTCTGAAGGAGCCTGACGGGGTAGACATTAACCGTTTGTTTCTGCTGGCTGGGGAATTTAAAACACAAGGGATTAGAATAGGTGGGTTGTTTTTCGGCCGGCACAGACGCAATGGGTCAAGTGGCCTCTTTCTGCGCCTTAAACTTTCTATACTTCTATGGTACCCTTTGGGATAGAGAATTCCAAAGATTCACAACCCTTTTGAGTGGAGAAATTTCTCCTCATCTCAGTCCTAAATGATCATTCCCTTATCCTGAGACTGTGTCTTCGTGTTTTAGATTCCCCAGCCAGCAGAAACAAATGGTCAGTGTCTACCCTGTCAGGCTCCTTCAGAATCTTTTAACTTTCAACGAGATCACCTCTCATTCTTCTAAACTCCAGAGAATATAGGCCAAATTTACTCAGCCCCTTATCGTAGGACAACCCTCTCATTCCAGGGATCTGTCCAGTGAACCTTCACTGTAGCGCCTCCAAAGCAATATCCTTCCTTAAATATGGAGACCAAAACTGCACACAGTGTACCAGGTGTGGTCTCACCAAAGCCTTGTACAATTGTAGCAAGACATCTTTATTCTTGTACCGCAATCCCCTGCAATAAAGGCCAACATGCCATTTGCTTGCTGTACCGGTATGAGTCAAGCACACCTAAGTGTCTCTGAAGATCAACATGTCCAAATTTCATACCTTTTCAAAAAAAATCTTTTCTATTCTTACAGCCTAAGTGAATAACCTCACACTTCCCCACATTATACTCCATCTGCCATTTTGTTGTCCAGTCACATAACCTGTCAATATCTCTTTGCAGCCTCTGTGTCCTGCTCACATATTTCCACCTACCTTTGTATCATCAGCAAACTTAGATAAATTACTTTCTGTCTAAGTCATTATTATAGACTAAAGCTTAGGCCCTAGCACTGATCCTTGTGGCACTCCACTAGTCACAGCCCTTGAAAATGCCCCATTTATTCCTCTCATTGCTTCCTGTCCATGAACCAGTCTTCCAATATATTGCCCCCACCTCCAAGTGCCGTTATCTTGCATATTAACCTTTTCTGTGGCACCTTATCGAATGCCTTTTTGAAATCAGTTGCACTACATCTACTCATCCCCCTTTACTCTGCTAGTTAACTACTCAAAAAAACACTTAATAAATTTGTCAAACACTATCTCCCTTTTGTAAAATCGTGTTGACTTTGGTCATACTGTGATTTTCTAAGTGCATTGTTAAGACTTCCTTAATAATTGAGTTTGAGCTGAAGGCCACCAAGGATGGTGTGAACCAAGGACAAGAAGCCAAAGTTGGAAAAATGCAGTGGTCTCTTGCAGTTGTTGAGCTGGAGGGTGTTGAATCTTGAGTGAAAATGTCAGCACTATTAAACTATTGGAGGCATTTTGGCTGAAGATTTAGTCTATCCTTACCTGACACTTACCAAATAAATGCCAGAAAGCAGGAGCTCTGGGTCACTCTTTATTCTGTTTCCTTTGTGGTTAATAGTAAGTGTGCACCATCAGCCCAGCTGAGATAAGCTAAGAAGGAACTGACCAGAGACTAAACTGAAGAAATTTGCGTTCTCTGGCTCAGCCATGTGTTGCCTCTGTGGACTTTAACTAGAGTGCACAATTTTTTTTGTTAGTCTAGGAGGGATAAAAACTTGACATTCTTAGCACTTGCCTTACAGCTAAATTCCCCTTCAATTCATCATTTTATTGGTCTCTTCATAATTTTTAGACGATTTCAAGTTATTGGTCAATTATTTATTCACATAATTTCTGAACTGACACGTTAACCTTATTGTTGCTAAATAATTATTATTGATGGGATAAAAATTGTATTTGAATTGATTACTGAATGGCATAATGTTAGGCACCTAGCCTTTGTCCAAATTCTTTGGTAGTATCTATCATTTGTAATGTTATACATACCTCTTAAAAATACATATTTAGCCACATTAATTTTAGTCAACCTGTCATTTTTTTAAATAGAGAATGCAATTGGATATCATACTGACCAGCCTACAAGACCAGTCCCACATCGCATCCCTGCTGGGTTACAGCTCACCTGACATAACAGAAGGCTTCTCACAGAGCTACTCTTCTGATCAGGCCTCGTCCAATTCAGGAAATATCGATCACTTTCACTTAGCTGAAATCCTTTTGAAAACTCTTTTAAGGAACATCAGTTTCTACACTGTAAGGATTTTTGAGTTTTCTTTTTAAGCAAGAAGCTGATATTTTCTTTCAAACTGTTACCTCAATTTTCTTAATTGCCTGTCTCTAAAGGAGCGTGCTTTTGGTGAGTTGGAGAAGAACAGTGATAAACAACAAAGTAGTACAACCCATACAGAGAGTGGACCACCTTCCCATGTCCGTCAGCTACTCTCTGCATTGCATAAACATTTGCTGGCCCACTGTTACTCAAATTCTACTGCGAAGGTAATGTCTGTGTGGAAAGCAGAGTGTGATTCATCAATTGCACTTTTCTTTGTATAAAAAGCATAGTAATGGTATACTTGGGAGTAATTACAGTGAAATAGTTCAATCTCAGGGTTCAGTTGAAGAGTGTAGGGGAGCATGCCAGGAGCAGCACCAGGCATACCTAAAAATAAGATACCAACCTGGTGAAGCTACAACAGCGGAAACAGCATGCTACAGATAGAGATAAGCAATCCCAAACCAATGGCTCGGGTCAAAGCTCTGTAGTCCTGCCGCATCCAGTCGTGAGTTGTGGTGGGCATTTAAGCACCTAACTAGAGGAGGAGGCTCGACAAAAAGCCCATCCTCAATGCTGGCGGAGCCCAGCACATCAGTGCAAAAGACAAGGCTGAAGTATTTGCAAGCATTTTCAGCCAGAAGTACAGAGTGGATGAACCATCTCA
Source organism: Heterodontus francisci (assembly GCF_036365525.1). Classification (NCBI taxonomy): domain Eukaryota; kingdom Metazoa; phylum Chordata; class Chondrichthyes; order Heterodontiformes; family Heterodontidae; genus Heterodontus; species Heterodontus francisci. The sequence goes on along the minus strand of NC_090371.1, from coordinate 78,316,673 downwards.
GCCTCCTCCTAAGGTCCCCAGTCTTCAGCCAATTCAATTCACTCCACGTGATATCAAATAATGGCTGAAGGAACTGGATAGAGCAAAAGCTGTGGGCCCTGACATCATCCCCCTGCTGTAGTACTGTAGACTTATGCTCTAGAACTAGCTGCGCCCCTAGCCAAGCTGTTCCAGTACAGTTACAACACTGGCATCTCCCCAACAAGGCGGAAAATTGTCCGTGTATGTCCTGTCCATATAAAGCAGGACAAATCCAATCCAGGCAATCAACAGCAAAGTGATGGAAAGTGTTGCTGGCACTGCTATCAAGTGGCATTTACTCAGCAATAACTTTCTCACCAATGCTTAGTTTAGGTTCCTCAAGGGTCACTCGGCACCTTTCTTTGTTCCAATATTTCTGCTGTAAGAATCATTTTATGAAACTCTTTAGATGACCTGAATGTCAGAATTAATGATTTTGTTAGGTATGCTGTCAATATTGCAGTAGCTATAAATTAACTAGTGTTTCCATTTTAAATATTACACTCCTTTGATGACTAAGAGAATGTCTGGTATGGTACTGAGCACTACAGCCAAAGAACACGCCAGGTTTAATCCCTGTGCTGATTTAGCTGACTTTACCTAGGGCAAGATTAAAGAGGTGAGGCTACAGTTAGCCTTAGTGTCTCTGTCCTACAGAAGGGCTAGAGTTCTTTCTTATTGTTTCCCAGTGGTTACTTCCTCTTTCCACACCCTCACGCACCTTCCACCACCTACCCCTCACCTCCACTGCAAAGTATATGTATGGAAGTGGAGGGTTAATTATAATGAATATGGGGCAGCACAGTGGCGCAGTGGTTAGCGCCACAGCCTCACAGCTCCAGCGACCCGGGTTCAGTTCTGGGTACTGCCTGTGCGGAGTTTGCAAGTTCTCCCTGTGACTGCGTGGGTTTCTGCCGGGTGCTCTGGTTTCCTCCCACAGCCAAAGACTTGCAGGTTGATAGGTAAATTGGCCATGGTAAATTGCCCCTAGTGTAGGTAGGTGGTAGGAGAATTGTGGGGATGTGGTAGGGAATATGGGATTAATGTAGGATTAGTATAAATGGGTGGTTGTTGGTCGGCACAGACTCTGGCCAAAGGGCCTGTTTCAGTGCTGTATCTCTCAATGACTGTATGACTCTAATATCTGCTTTAATGCTGCTCCAATAGAATATCCTGCTGATGACGTTGAGGCCCACACATAAGGAACACTTTTGCTCATTAGAGGGAAGCTGGTGTTCTTGATATTTTTTGAGAAATTAAGGTTAACGGTCATATTCCATAGTGTAGAACATTGGAGGTTGAACAAAATAAAAGAGATGAGGTAAGTCAGGAAGCAGCGTTTAGGTGATGCCAAGCTCTGTTGTGCCAGAAATTTCTAAGATGATGGCTAAATAGGAAAGGGGGAAATCATTATTTTGGTAATTCTGACTAGGTGTTGGCAACCAAGCGTTTTATGAATGGGTTGATTGCGATATTCTTTATTTTAGGATCACTTAAGTGTAGACTTGCTGCATAAACATTTACACTTGCTGCTGCTATATGCATCCGATACCTACAGACGATCTGCTGTTCTTCTGAAAGAAAGCTCGCTAGATAAAAGCGTCACAGAAAAATTGCACGGTAAGGACCCTACCTTATCCTATACAGCTGTCCCCACAAAAATACAACTCAAATTTTCTATTGTAATGTAACAATTCTTTGGCCCCTGTGCTTTTGTACTTTTACCACTGACTACATCTCTCTCTGAGCCATTTACCAAGGCTAAACCAGATAGTTCACAACCTCAGCATCCTGTTCAACCCTAAGTTGAATATCTGACCCTATCTCCTTTCCAGCATAAAAAAACACCTACTTGCATCTCTGAAACATTACATCACATCACATCAATGGCACCATCCTTTGGATGAGATGTGAAACCAAGAATGCATATATGCCTGTTCAGATGGTTTAAGTATATGTTAAAGGTTCCAAGCCACTATTTGAGGAGTTTGCCAGGCTTCTGGATCAATATTCTTACCTCACTAATATGCGTGAATCGATTAACTGGTCAATAAATAAATAGTACATGGTTCTTTTATATTGCCAGATTACAGTTCTGTGTAAAATACTAGCTTAATATTTTGTGTCACGGTATTCTGAATTTCATGACTAAGTTAAGTTTGTAATATTTAATGAAAGAAAAAGAAACCACCTGTAGTTGATGTGAAAGCCAGCATTCTGATCGGTGACTATTAAAAGCTTCACTGCTTCAATATCTTGTGCTTATTTAAGTATTTTTTTTCTTTTAGGTATTCTTTTTAACTCTGCAGCTGGAAGTATTTTGTGTCAGGTGATCTACTCCCTTCTGTTGCTACCTGTTGGCATTGTACGACCTTTGCTGGGCAATCTTCTTGACCTGCTTCAACCTCTTGATCATCTAAACCGGCTTTTACCAGCTGCTATGATACTGGAGGAGCAGGAACTTGAATGGGTGATGCATGGTTCGTGTGGTTATCTGGTTTCTCTCGCACTTTACTGAAATGTTCTCTTCAAAAGAAGTTGTGTTGCAAACAAAGCTGTGTTATTAAAAGGAAATTAAATTGGAAAGGGGCTGGAAGTCAGTAGTTTATTTCAGGTAGAATATCAGGTTGTTATGCAGAGCAGTGGATTTAAGTGCCCTTATACTTCGGCTCCTAGTCTCTGCCAGCTACATAGTGGGTCCTGGACAGGCAGTGTACATAACCAGTGTCATATTCCTCCCACCGGTTAGCCGGTGGAAGATCATGCATTCAGGTGTCCAATCGTGGCCCTGAGAACAGGGAAGGTGTGTTGCACAATATGGCCTGATGTGGTGATGACAGAACTTTAGTTAGGCCACACTTAGAATATTGTGTGCAATTCTGGTCGCCACACTACCAGAAGGACGTGGAGGCTTTGGAGAGGGTACAGAAGAGGTTTACCAGGATGTTGCCTGGTCTGGAGGGCATTAGTTATGAGGAGAGGTTGGATAGACTCGGATTGTTTACACTGGAACGACGGAGGTGGAGGGGCGACATGATAGAGGTTTACGAATTTATAAGCGGCATGGACAGAGTGGATAGTCAGAAGCTTTTTCCCAGGGTGGAAGAGTCAGTTACTAGGGGACATAGGTTTAAGGTGAGAGGGGCAAAGTTTAGAGGGGATGTGCGAGGCAAGTTCTTTACACAGAGGGTGGTGAGTGCCTGGAACTTGTTGCCGGGGGAGGTGGTGGAAGCAGGTACCATAGAGACGTTTAAGAGGCATCTTGACAAATACATGAATAGGAAGGGAATAGAGGGATACGGACCCCGGAAGTGCAGAAGGTTTTAGTTTAGGCAGGCATCAAGATCGGCGCAGGCTTGGAGGGCCGAATGGCCTGTTCCTGTGCTGTACTGTTCTTTGTTCTAGGTTACTTCAACTGTAACAAATTAGGACAGTGTTAGTTAGTACAGGGATAACTAAAACCCAATCATCAGGCATGTGATTCTGGAAACATTTCATGCAAGAAGTATGGTATTTCTATACTCAGCTTGGAGAACAGGCAGATCATTATCTAGAGCGAGACAACCTGCTTTCAAGGTCACATTGGCTCAGTTAATGTACAAATCTCCAAAATACAACCCAGAATGCCACTTGTGTTTTAGAACAAAGAACAGTATAGCACAGGAACCGGCCATTCGGCCCTCCAAGCCTGCGCCGATCTTGATGCCTGCCTAAACTAACACCTTCTGCACTTCCGGGGACCGTATCCCTCAATTCCCATCCTATTCATGTATTTGTCAAGATGCCTCTTAAACGTCGCTATCATATCTGCTTCCACCGCCTCCCCCGGCAGCAAGTTCCAGGCACTCACCACCCTCTGTGTAAAAAAACTTGCCTCGCACATCCCCTCTAAACTTTGCCCCTCGCACTTTAAACCTATGTCCCCTAGTAACTGACTCTTCCACCCTGGGAAAATGCTTCTGACTATCCACTCTGTCCATGCCACTCATAACTTTGTAAACCTCTATTATGTCGCCCCTCCACCTCCGTCGTTTCAGTGAAAACAATCCGAGTTTATCCAACCTCTCCTCATAGCTAATGCCCTCCAGACCAGGCAACATCCTGGTAAACCTCTTCTGTACCCTCTCCAAAGCCTCCACGTCCTTCTGGTAGTGTGGCGACCAGAACTGTACACGATACTCTTAAGTGTGGCCTAACTTAAGTTCTGTACAGCTGCAGCGTGACTTGCCAATTATTATACTCTGTGCCCCGACCGATGAAGGCAAGCATGCCGTATGCCTTCTTGGCTACCTTATCCACCTGCGTTGCCACTTTCAGTGATCTGTGGACCTGTACGCCCAGATCTCTCTGCCTGTCAATACTCCCAAGGGTTCTGCCATTTACTGTATACCTCCCACCTGCATTAGATCTTCCAAAATGCATTACCTCACACTTGTCTGGATTAAACTCCATCTGCCATTTCTCCGCCCTAGTCTCTAACCGATCTATATCCTGCTGTATCCTCTGACAATCCTCATCACTATCCGCAACTCCACCAACCTTTGTGTCGTCCGCAAACTTACTAATCAGACCAGCTACATTTTCCTCCAAATCATTTATGGATACTACAAGCAGCAAAGGTCCCAGCACTGATCCCTGCGGAACACCACTAGTCACAGCCCTCCATTCAGAAAAACACCCTTCCACTGCTTTATGGGGACACGTCTAAATTTTTACTATTTGGGTTTTTGTTGGGAAGCAATTTGGATGATGGCAATCTTATGACTACTGTGGTTCAGGAGGAGAAAGCTTGCATGGGTACTTGAAGCCAGGTAAAGGGTATGGAGCTGAGCCAGAATGAAAATTATTAGCACTGGCCACATTGACTTACTCAACCCACACTGTATCTGCGGTGCTGTCAGGTCCTAGGGGGAGGAGGTTCCTGCTGCTGCAGTGTCACTGGCAATGTAAAATCTTGAAAGACTTGCCCCGCAACATCTTGTTAGAGGCAACTAAGCAAAGTAGCCTGGATAATTTTGACTGTTGTGAGAAGAGACCAGCAAAATGGCACATTTTTAAGGACAGATTTTTGTTGCATAATATGCCCGGATTTTGTGGCAAAGTCACTGACTGCTGACCTCAGGTAAAGCTGCCCACAAAGATTCAGCAATCTCTGTGGTGTGGATTTCAGCTCTCTCAAAATTAATTTGAATCTGTTGCTAAGTTGCCAGCCATCCGGCAACAGCGATGTAATTAAACAGTCAATTGTATTGAAGAACTCTCAGACAGAAAACCAGGAAATTGAAAGCACTGATTATTCTTTTCAGTTTTTACTTTTTAGTTACCATTTTACTGAGAGCGAAATCAAGATTGGGACATACACGTGGGATTAAAGTAGAAGGTGAAATAGCATAAATTAAAAAATATAAATATTTTAAAAATTTGATTTTTTAAAATCTTAATGGAGAAATTTGACAGTCCACAAATATGGAATTATTTTTCCAGGACCAGAGATGATGTTCAGCAATATTTATGAACTTAGAAGTTGCTGTCAGTTTCAGAGGAGTGATGATAGCAAACACCAACAATTTTGCAGTCATTACTACTGCAAAATCTGGGCTGTAGGGTCAGGGTTTTGCAGTCAGCAGCGAAACAACGGCGCTTGTCGCTGACCTCCAAGAAAGCTGGCCACAATGATCTAGGAATCTCTGTGGAATGCTTTTATGATTTTCCTCTTTCCTGACGGCAGTTTAAATCCAGTGCTAAGTCGAGGGGATGTCTTGGCATGCAGCAGCAATGATGTCAGCAATTGAGTAAGCATCCAATCACTTTGAAGTTGAGTGGACGGAAAAATGACAAATGGAATTCAATCCAGAGAAGTGTGTGATATTGCATTTGTGGAGGAGAAATAAAGCGAGGGATTACACAATAAACAGGAGGATGTTGAAAGGGATAGAAGAAGTGAGAGACCTTGGAGTGCATGTCCACAGGTCCTTGTCGGTGGCAGGACAGGTGGATAGAGTGGTGAAGAAGGCATATGGATTGCTTTCCTTTATTGGCCGAGGTATAGAATGCAAAAGCAGGGATGTGATGCTGGAACTGTATAGAATGCTGGTTAGGCCACAGCTGGCGTATTGCGTGCAGTTCTGGTCACCACATTACAGAAAGAACATAATTGCTTTGGAGAGATTACAGAGGAGATTTACAAGAATGTTGCCAGGGCTTGAAGGTTGTAGCTATGAGGAAAGATTGGATAGGCTAGGGAGAACTGAGGAGGCTGAGAGGTGACTTGATTGAGGTGTATAAAATTATGAGGAGCCTAGATAGAGTGGACAGGAAGGACCTGTTTCCCCTAGAGGAGAGGTCAGTTACCAGGGTACACATATTTAAGGTGATTGGTAAAGCTTTCGAGGGGAGATGAGGGGAAACTTCTTCACCCAGAGGGTGGTGGGTGTCTGGAATTCGCTGCCAGAAATGGTGGTGGAGGCAGAGACCCTCAATTCTTTTAAAAGGGACCTGGACATGTACCTGAAGTGCTGTAACCTGAAAGATGAGATGAGTTTGGGCGGCTGGTTTATTCGGCCAGCGCAGACACGATGGGCTGAATGGCCTCCTTCTGTGCTGTACTTTTCTATGGTTCTATTCACACAGCAAAACAGAAAGTTAAAAACATTTAATATCCTTCACCTTTAATTTAAATTTTCAGATAAATGAAATGAATGGCTATGATTTGATTAAAATAGAAGCTAAAATAAAGAAAAACAATGTAAAATAATATTTTTTAAATATGCAATTTTTGTATCATGGAGAAATTTGACATTCCACAAATATAAAATGAGCTTCTCGAGGCCAGTGAGGGTATTTAGCAGTAATTATGAAATTGGTGCACTGTTTAACAACCCAGTTACACCTCATTCAATAAGGTGCAACAGCGAGACTAACAATGTCAAGGTGGAAGTTGTGGTCAATTCAATTGATTTTCCATTGATTGCAATCTAGCAGTGTCCCACTAGCACACCCTCTGGAAAAGTGTAGGATTTCCATGTTATCCTGCACATGTGCGAACTCTCAAAGATGCTGTCAGTAATGATGAAGAATGCTGTCTGTTTCACTGTCATTGCCATTGCAAAGTCTGGGCGTAGTGTGTCAGAGGAAAATCTGTTGATTTTAAAAGTAGCATTTTTATTATTTTGTAATGACTATTGTTGCCATGTACTGAAATGCCGCTATGAGTTCCTAGAAATTCAGAGATAATGGGTCATAACTTGCTCTACCAGGGCATCCAGTAGCATATGCTGTTAGACAGGCACTTTCACATTGGATTTTTAATACTTTTGTGTGGCAAGTTGCTGGAAGTGTAAGATGACAACGTCACAGTGAGGGACACTGGGCATGTGGGATGTGAATGAACAGGACAATCAACTGTATCTTCTTAACCAATCAGATTGAAGGATTGTGAAATAAGCAGTGAAAGGACAGACCTAAGTTTAATTTACTGTGGGTACATTCTGTGACAAAGTGTACAAAGAGAAGCAGAGGGAGGGAAAGAAAGACTGGATTGAGTGAAAGAGAAAAGAAAGAGACAAAGGAAAAGTAAAAAAAAGAGCTTAATTTTAAAGTTTACATTTTAAAATCTGTAGCAGCCTGAAGGAATGAGACTCTACACTTTTAATTTTTTGTGCCACAGAGGTTGATTGACAGTAATTAATACTTATCACATCGTTAAAAGGGTACTTAAGAATGAAATGGCCAAGAGTTAACTTGTGACAACGTTAGTTCCTATCCCCCATGCAAGCGCAGCTAATTCACACCGTTGAATGCATTTCAGTGGTGAGCCAGACGGCGCGATGCCATTTTCGCAAAGTTAATGGCAGAGCGGCACATCCTGGATAGCAGCTTTTAGATTTCCACATTTAATCTTGCAGCTGACCTCGCCTGAAGTTGTTGTAGAATTTGCGCATACGCAACACCAAATGCTATTTGCCTCGGTTTGCCTCTTCCCAGCAAATTATGGTCCAATTGGCTTTTGCTCCATTTAAGAAATTTAACAGAATGCATGCGTATTATAATTTAGTAATGTAAATTGCGGATAACTTGTTTTCTTTAGAATCTGGAAACAGTTCAGAAAAATCCATTCCTGCGGATGTGAAATCTTGGATTTGGCTAATTGATATGGAACGCACTATTTCCTTTACTGTCGGTCAATGTCTTGGAGAAATGCTGCAAGGTCCTATTTGCTCACCAGAAGAAGTGAACTCGGCATATTGGTTACAAAGCCAGCTCCTCAGCAATGGCCTTGAAATTGAGTCTGAGCAACTTGGTAGGCTAATACTTTTAACCTCCTGCGTATCATTTAAAAAAAAAATGTAATAGACTGTCTTGACTGAGCTTCTACCGGGGGGGGTTAGAATCCATTACTATAGATTTTACATTTTTGAGAAACTGGTTGTTGTGCTCCGAGACTAGAGCCAATGCATAAGGCTGCTCCCCGTCAGTGATGTCACCAGATGATGAGAGATAAGGGCCAAATTGGGCAGCTTTTCATTCAGCTTAACTTGAAATTTATTTAAAAAGTTATTTTGATATGTGCATAAATTTTTCAATGGACATGAGGGAAGTATTTGAACAAAAAAAAATTAACTGGTCATTTATCCTGTTGCTGTATATGGAACTTTGTTGTGTAACAAATCGGCTGTCAGGTTTCCCTACAAAAGCGAGAGCGATTGCACTCAAAAGTAAAGTGTTAAGTGCTTTCAGATATCCTGAGGACATGAAAACTACTATATAAATGTAGGACAGTTATTTTCAAAAAGGATATGTGTTCTATTATCTGTATCCCTCATCATTTACCCCTTTCACAAAAAACTTCAGCTTTCTCTTGAGTTTACTGATATTACCCAGAGTTTAGATTTAACTACGTCTCAGAGTCTATTCCGCCCATTCACTGCACTCTGTGAAGTAGTTAAATCTAAATTGTTCATCTTTCCTCTCGTAAGCTCATGTCTATTTCCCCAGATGGCAGTCTGTAGTTCTGCCAAGTAATTTCTTAAGATTCCTGTTGGTGTTGAGCAAGATGATAACCAGGGAAAGAGTAGGGCCCATTGGGAACCAAAGTGGCAATCTGTGTGTGGAGCCAGAGGACGTAGGTGAGGTTTTAAATGATTACTTTTTATCGGTGTTCACTATGGAGAAGGACAATGTAGGTGTAGAGATCAGGGAGAGGGGGATTGTGATATACTCGGACAAATTAGCATTGAAAGGGAGGAGGTGTTAGCAGTTTTAGCGGGTTTAAAAGTGGATAAATTCCCAGGCCCAGATGAGATATATCCCAGGCTGTTTTGTGAGGCAAGGGAGGAGGTAGCAGGGGCTTTGACACAAATTTTTCAAATCCTCTCTGGCCACTGAAGAGGTGCCAGAGGACTGGAGGACAGCGAATGTGGTACCATTATTCAAGAGGGGTAGCAGGGATAAACCAGGTAATTACAGGCTGGTGAGTCTAACATCAGTGGTAGGGAAACTACTGGAAAAAATTCTGAGGGACAGGATTAATCTCCACTTGGTGAGGCAGAGATTAATCAAGGATAGTCAGCATGGCTTTTTCAGGGGGAGATCATGTCTAACAAATTTGATTGAATTTTTCGAGGAGATGACTAGATGTGTAGATGAGGGTAAGGCAGTTGATGTAGTCTACATGGATTTTTGTAAGGCTTTTGATGAGGTCCTGCATGGGAGATTGGTTAAGAAGGTAAGAGTCCATGGGATCCAGGGCAATTCGACAAATTTGATCCAAAATTGGCTTAGTGGCAGGAGGCAGAGGGTGATGGTTGAGGGTTGTTTTTGCGAGTGGAAGCCTGTGACCAGTGGTGTACCGCAAGGATCGTTGCTGGGACCCTTGCTGTTTGTAGTGTATATTATTGATTTGAATATGAATATAGGGGGTATGATCAGTAGGTTCTCAGATGATACGAAAATTGGTGGTGTCGTAAATAGTGAGGAGGGAAGCCTTCAATTACAGTACAATATAGATGGGCTATTAAGATGGGCAGAGCAGTGGCAAATGGAATGAAATCCTGACAAGTGTGAGGTGATGCATTTTGGGAGGACGAACAAGGCAAGGGAATATACAATGGGTGGTAGGAAGTACAGGGGGACCTTGATGTACTTGTCCATAGATTACTGAAGGCAGGCAGATAAGGTGGTCAGGAAGACATATGGGATACTTGCCTTTATTAGCCTAAGCATATAATATAAGAACAAGGAGGTTATGATGGAGCCGTATAAAATGCTAGTTAGGCCACAGCTGGAGTACTGTGTACAGTTCTGGTCGCCACACTATAGGAAGGATGTGATTGCACTGGAGCAGGTGCAGAGGGGATTCACCAGGATGTTGCCTGGGCTGGAGCATTTCAGCTATGAAGAGAGACTTGATAGGCTAGGGTTGTTTTCCTAAGAGCAGAGAAGGCTGAGGGGAGACCTGATTGAGGTATACAACATTATGAGGGTGGTAGATAGGAAGAAACGTTTTCCCTTAGCGGAGGTGTCACTAACAGGGAGCATAGCTTTAAGGTAAAGGGCAGGATATTTAGAGGTGATTTGAGGAAAAATATTTTCACCCAGAGGGTGGTTGGAATCTGGAACATACTGCCTGAAGGGGTGGTAGAGGCAGGAACCCTCACAACATTTAAGAAGTATTTAGATGAGCACTTGAAATGCCATAGCATGGGCCAAGTGCTGGAAAATGTGATGAGAATAGATAGGTGCTTCATGGTGGCACAGACAGCATGGGCCAAAGGGCCTGTATCTGTGCAGTATAACTCTATGACTCTATTGTATTGGAAAAAGTTCAGACTCCTGCATTTTTCCTGACTCCTCGGTCTGATTATGCAATTCTCTTCTATTGAAGTGTACCCAGTTGCAGCTCCTCACAGACCGCATGGATCGGTTGGAGCGGCAACTGGATGCACTTAGGAGCATGCGGGTGGCGGAAAGCGTCATAGACAGGAGTTTTAGAGAAGTGGTTACACCCAAGGTGCAGGCAGATAAATGGGTGACCGCTAGAAGGGGCAGGCAGTCAGTGCAGGAATCCCTTGTGGCTATCCCCCTCTCTAACAAGTATACCGTTTTGGATACTGTTGAGGGGGATGGCCTATTAGGGGAAAACAGCAGCAGCCAGAGCAGTGGCACCACGGCTGGCACTGTTCAGCAGGGAGGGGAAAAGCGCAGAAGAGCAATAGTTATAGGGGCCTCTATAGTCAGGGGCACAGATAGGCGCTTCTGTGGATGTGAAAGAGACTCCAGGAAGGTATGTTGCCTCCCTGGTGCCAGAGTCAAGGATGTCTCTGAACGGACAGAGGGCATTCTGAAGGGGGAGGGTGAACAGCCAGAGGTTGTGGTACACATCGGTACCAACGACATAGGCAGGAAGAGTGATGATGTCCTTCAGGGGGAGTTCAGGGAGTTAGGTAGTAAGTTTAAAAAAACAGGACCTCTAGGGTTGTAATCTCTGGATTACTCCCTGTGCCACATGCCAGTGAGGCTGGAAATAGGAAGATAGTGCAGCTAAACATGTGGCTGAACAGCTGGTGTAGAAGGGAGGGTTTCAGATATCTGGACCATTGGGCTCTCTTCAGGGACAGATGGGACCTGTACAAGAAAGACGGGTTGCATCTAAACTGGAAGGGCACTAATATCCTGGCTGCAAGGTTTGCTAGCGTCACTCGGGAGGGTTTAAACTAGTGTGGCAGGGGGGTGAGAACCAGAGCAGTAGGACAGTTAGTGAAGTAAATGAGGACATAGTAAATAAGGCCAGTAGGACTAAGAGGAAGAGCAGGCAGGGAGATGTTGCTGAGCACAGCGGGACTGGTGGTCTGAAGTGCATTTGTTTCAATGCGAGAGGTACAACAGGTAAGGCAGATGAACTTAGAGCTTGGATTAGTACTTGGAAATATGATGTTGCTATTACAGAGACTTGGTTGAGGGAAGGGCAGGATTGGCAGCTAAATGTTCCAGCTTTAGAAGCTTCAGGCGGGATAGAGGGGGATGTAAAAGGGGTGGGGGAGTTGCATTACTGGTTAAGGAGAATATCACAGCTGTACTGCGGGAGGACACCTCAGAGAGGTCATGCAGCGAGGCAATATGGGTGGAGCTCAGGAATAGGAAGGGTGCAGTCACGATGTTGGTGGTTTACTACAGGCCTCCCAACAGCCAGCAGGAGGTAGAGGAGCAGATATGTAGACAGATTTTGGAAAGATGTAAAGGTAACAGGGTTGTAGTGGTGGGTGATTTTTAACTTCCCCTATATTGACTGGGACTCACTTAGTGCTAGGGAATTTGTGAGGAGCATCCAGGAGGGCTTCTTGAAACAGTATGCAGATAGCCCAACTAGTGATGGGGCCATTCTGGACGTGGTATTGGGGAATGAGCCCAGCCAGGTGGTCGAAGTTTCAGTGGGGGAGCATTTCGGGAACAGTGACCATAATTCCATAAGTTTTAAGGTACTTGTGGATAAGGGTAAGAGTAGTCCTCGGGTGAAGGTGCTAAATTGGGGGAAGGCTAATTATAACAATATTAGGCAGGAACTGAAGAATTTAGATTGGGGGCGGTTGTTTGAGGGTAAATCAACATCTGACGTGGGAGTCTTTCAAACGTCAGCTGATTAGAATCCAGGACCAGCATGTTCCTGTGAGGAAGACAGACAAGTTTGGCAAGTTTCGGGAAGCTTGGATAACATGGGATATTGTGAGCCTAGTCAAAAAGAAAAAGGAAGCATTTGTAAGGGCTGGAAGGCTAGGAACAGATGAAGCACTTGAGAAATATAAAGACAGTAGGAAGGAACTTAAGCAAGGAGTTAGGAGGGCTAAAAGGGGTCATGAAAAGTCGTTGGCAAACAGGATTAAGGAAAATCCCAAGGCTTTTTATACGTATATAAAGACCAAGAGAGTTAGGAGGGAAAGGGTTGGCCCACTCAAGGACAGAGATGGGAATCTATGCGTGGAGCCAGAGGAAATGGGTGAGGTGCTAAATGAGTACTTTGCATCAGTATTCACCAAGGAGAAGGACTTGGTAGATGATGAGCCCAGGGAAGGGAGTGTAGATAGTCTCAGTCATCTCATTATCAAAAAGGAGGAGGTGCTGGGCGTCTTGCAAAGCATTAAGGTAGATAAGTCCCCAGGGCCTGATGGGATTTACCCTAGAATACTGAGGGAGACAAGGGAAGAAATTGCTGGAGCCTTGACAGAAATCTTTGCATCCTCATTGGCTACAGGTGAGGTCCCAGAAGACTGGAGAATAGCCAATGTTGTTCCTTTGTTGAAGAAGGGTGGTAAGGATAATCCAGGAAATTATAGGCTGGTGAGCCTTACGTCAGTGGTAGGGAAACTATTAGAGAGGATTCTTCGGGACAGGATTTACTCCCATTTGGAAACAAACGAACTTATTAGCGAGAGACAGCATGGTTTTGTGAAGGGGAGGTGGTGTCTTACTAATTTGATTGAGTTTTTTGAGGAAGTGACGAAGATGATTGATGAAGGAAGGGCGGTGGATGTTGTCTATATGGACTTTAGTAAAACCTTTGACAAGGTCCCGCATGGCAGACTGGTACAAAAGGTGAAGTCACACGGGATCAGAGGTGAGCTGGCAAGATGGATACAGAACTGGCTCAGTCACAGAAGACAGAGGGTAACAGTGGATGGGTGTTTTTCTGAATGGAGGAATATGACTAGTGGTGTTCCGCAGGGATCAGTGCTGGGACCTTTGCTGTTTGCAGTATATATAAATGATTTGGAGGAAAATGTAGCTGGTCTGATTAGTAAGTTTGCGGACGACACAAAGGTTGGTGGAGTTGCGGATAATGATGAGGATTGTCAGAGGATACAGCAGGATATAGATCGGTTGGGGACTTGGGTGGAGAAATGGCAGATGGAGTTTAATCCGGACAAATGTGAGGTAATGCATTTTGGAAGATCTAATGCAGGTGGGCGGTATACAGTAAATGGCAGAACCCTTCGGAGTATTGACAGGCAGAGATATCTGGGCGTACAGGTCCACAGGTCACTGAAAGTGGCAATGCAGGTGGATAAGGTAGTCAAGAAGGCATACGGCATGCTTGCCTTCATCGGTCAGGGCATAGAGTATAAAAATTGACAAGTCATGTTGCAGCTGTGCAGAACCTTACTTGGGCCACACTTAGAATATTGTGTGCAATTCTGATCGCCACACTACCAGAAGGATGTGGAGGCTTTGGAGAGGGTACAGAGGAGGTTTACCAGGATGTTGCCTGGTCTGGAGGGCATTAGCTATGAAGAGAGGTTGGAAAAACTCGGATTGTTTTCACTGGAACGACGGAGGTGGAGGGGGCGACATGATAGAGGTTTACAAAGTTATGAGCGGCATGGACAGAGTGGATAGTCAGAAGCTTTTTCCCAGGGTGGAAGAGTCAGTTACTAGGGGACATAGGTTTAAGGTGCGAGGGGCAACGTTTAGAGGGGATGTTCAAGGCAAGTTTTTTACACAGAGGGTGGTGAGTGCCTGGAACTTGCTGCCAGGGGAGAAGCAGATACGATAGGGACGTTTAAGAGACATCTTGACAAATATATGAATAGGAAGGGAATAGAGGGATATGGGCCCCGGAAGTGCAGAAGGTGTTAGTTTAGGCAGGCATCAAGATCGGCGCAGGCTTGGAGGGCCGAATGGCCTGTTCCTGTGCTGTACTGTTCTTTGTTCTTTGCCCTTTCAAACTGGGACAGCTCCCTTCTAGAATTGCCTTGCTTGTTGTGACATCCGGAATATAACCTCTGAACTCCCTACACTGTTACATATCTGCATTTAAAAATTATTTTGTTACTGTTTTACTTAAGCATGTAAGCTTTCTCAGCCATGTATTTGATTCTGGAATATATCAAAGGAGGAACAAACAAATCCTTATTAACTGGTGCATTATTTGTGTCAGATGTGGTTCACTTGGTAGCACCTTCGCCTTTTGAGTCACAAGGTTCTGGGTTCAAGTCCCACTGCATGGCTTGAGCACAAAAAACCAGTCCAGTGCTGAGGGTGCCGTCTTTCAGATAAGACGTTAAACCGAGGCCCCATCTGCTTGCTTTGGTCGCATAATGCTATTTGGAAGAAGAGTAGGGGAGTTATCCCTAGTGTCCTGGCCAATTTATCTTTCAATCAACATCACAAAAATACATTATCTGGTCACTTTGTTGTTTGTGGGAGTTTGCTGTGTGCATTTACCGGCTGCTGCGGTTCTTGCATTCTTCCAGTGACCACACTTCAAACAGTATTTAATTGGCTGTGAAGCACTTTGAGACATCTGGCAGTTGTGAAAGGTGCTATATAAATGCAACTCTTCCTTTTTTCTTTCTTTCCTATCTGAACCCAAAAGATATTTTGGAAAGAGTGAAAATAGATAAGTCCCCTGGGCCAGATGGGATTTATCCTAGGATTCTCTGGGAAGCCAGGGAGGAGATTGCAGAGCCGTTGTTGTTGATCTTTATGTCGTCATTGTCGACAGGAGTAGTGCCGGAGGACTGGAGGATAGCAAATGTTGTCCCCTTGTTCAAGAAGGGGAGTAGAGACAGCCCTGGTAATTATAGACCTGTGAGCCTTACTTCGGTTGTGGGTAAAATGTTGGAAAGGGTTATAAGAGATAGGATTTATAATCATCTTGAAAAGAATAAGTTCATTTGCGATAGTCAGCACGGTTTTGTGAAAGGTAGGTCGTGCCTCACAAACCTTATTGAGTTTTTCGAGAAGGTGACCAAACAGGTGGATGAGGGTAAAGCCGTGGATGTGGTGTATATGGATTTCAGTAAGGCGTTTGATAAGGTTCCCCACGGTAGGCTATTGCAGAAAATACGGAAGTATGGGGTTGAAGGTGATTTAGAGCTTTGGATCAGAAATTGGCTAGCTGAAAGAAGACAGAGGGTGGTGGTTGATGGCAAATGTTCATCCTGGAGTTTAGTTACTAGTGGTGTACCGCAAGGTTCTGTTTTGGGGCCACTGCTGTTTGTCATTTTTATAAATTACCTGGATGAGGGTGTAGAAGGGTGGGTTAGTAAATTTGCGGATGACACGAAGGTCGGTGGAGTTGTGGATAGTGTCGAAGGGTGTTGTAGGGTACAGAGGGACATAGATAGGCTGCAGAGCTGGGCTGAGAGATGGCAAATGGAGTTTAATGCGGAGAAGTGTGAGGTGATTCACTTTGGAAGGAGTAACAGCAATGCAGAGTACTGGGCTAATGGGAAGATTCTTGGTAGTGTAGATGAGCAGAGAGATCTTGGTGTCCAGGTACATAAATCCCTGAAAGTTGCTACGCAGGTTAATAGGGCTGTTAAGAAGGCATATGGTGTGTTAGCTTTTATTAGTACGGGGATCGAGTTTTGGAGCCACGAGGTCATGCTGCAGCTGTACAAAACTCTGGTGAGGCCGCACCTTGAGTATTGCGTGCAGTTCTGGTCACCGCATTATAGGAAGGATGTGGAAGCTTTGGAAAGGGTGCAGAGGAGATTTACTAGGATGTTGCCTGGTATGGAGGGAAGGTCTTACGAGGAAAGGCTGAGGGACTTGGGGTTGTTTTCGTTAGAGAGAAGGAGGAGGAGAGGTGACTTAATAGAGACATACAAGATAATCAGAGGGTTAGATAGGGTGGATAGTGAGAGTCTTTTTCCTCGGATGATGATGGCAAACACGAGGGGACATAGCTTTAAGTTGAGGGGTGAAAGATATAGGACAGATGTCAAAGGTAGCTTCTTTACGCAGAGAGTAGTAGGGGCGTGGAACGCCCTGTCTGCAACAGTAGTAGACTCGCCAACTTTAAGGGCATTTAAGTGGTCATTGGATAGACATATGGATGAAAATGGAATAGTGTAGGTCAGATGGTCGGCGCAACATCGAGGGCCGAAGGGCCTGTACTGCGCTGTAATGTTCTAATGTTTTTCGATATATCTATATTGTACGTATAAAATGTTTACCAAGTGCATACCTTTCTCAATAGACAAAAATGCTTTATGTTTTTCAAAGATCCTTTTCTTATTGCAGATGTACTCATGAATTGTCTCACTGGAAAGGCATTGGCTGGCTCTGTGGAACGGAAGTCTTTTGATTTCCGAGTTTCTGAAGACACTGCAGCACTTATAGACATCGCACTGGGTACTTCAGTAGAGCCAGGATACAAAATCTGGAGCAGAATGCAGGTCTACGCCAACAGCAGTGGTAAATCTCCGCTGTTACGGAATATCTTATTCTGTTTTCTCTCTCCCCTAACTTTTCTGAATGTTCGTTTTATTATTTTGATGTGATTCACTGCAAATCAAGTAGTAGGTTGAGATGACCTTTAGATAGACTTGATCTAATTATGAAAATGCTCTTATGTTAATTCCTTTAAAAAGGGGCTGGAATCACAGCTGGCTGGGAACAGGGTAGGTGGTTAATGGCAGGAATTTAGTTGACAGGTAAAGTTCTTCATACGACATGATATTCCTTGTTCTGCTGGGAAGAGAAAGAATATTGTCTGACTGATTAGGTTGAATACTGTAATTTCAGATTTAAATTTCCTCAATTCAGAACAGATCTAGCAGCTCAAAACTGGGCCTTCATGGGGCGCTGTGAGCTTTTAGCAGCAGCAGAATTGTATTCAACCACAATCTGAAACCTCATGGTCCAGCAAAGCCCTCACTCTACCATTACCATCAAGCCAGGGGACCGACCCTCGTTCAGCTCTAAGTTTAGGAGAGCTTTCCAGGAGTGGCATCAGGTATACTGAAAAATGAGATGTCAAACTGGTGAAGCTACAACACAGAACATAGAATGCATGCTAAACAGTAGAAGCAGCATGTGATAGATAGAGCTAAGCGAACCCACAACCAACAGATCAGATCAAAGCTCTGCAGTCCTGCCACATCCAGTTGTGAATGGTGCTGGACAATTAAACAACTAACCAGAGGTGGAAGCTCCACAAACATCCTCGTCCTCCATGGAGGAGCCCAGCACGTTAATGCAAAAGACAAGTCTGAAGCATTTGCAGTCATCTTCAGTCAGAAGTGCCGAGTGGATGGTCCATCTCGGCCTCCTCCTGAGATCCCCAACATTACAGATGCCAGTCTTCAGCCAATTTGATTCACTGTGATATCAAGAAATGGCTGAAGGTACTGGATACAGCAAAGGCCCAGACAACATCTCAGCTGCAGTATTGAAAACTTGTGCTCCAGACCTAGCTTTGCTCTTAGCCAAGCTGTTCCAGTAGTTATAACACTGGCACCTACCCGACAATGTGGAAAATGATGCAGGTACGCCCTTTCCACACAAAAAAACAGGACAAATCCAATCCAGCTAATTACCACCCCATCAATCTACTCTCAGTGATCAACAAATTGATGGAAAGTCCCATTAACGATGCTATCAAGCAGCACTTACTCAGCAGTAACCTCCTCACTGATGTTCAGTTCGGGTTCTGCCAGGGTCGCTGTTCTCCAGACCTCATTACAGCTTTGGTGCAAACATGGACAGAATTGCTGAATTCAAGAGGTGATTTGAGCGTGACTACCCTTGGTATCAAGGCAGCATTTGACGGAGTGTCTTAGCAAAATTGAAGACAGTGGGAATTGGGAAAATTTCTGCACTGGTTAGAATCATACCTAGCGCAAAAGTTGTGGTTGTTGGAGGCCAATCATCTCAGCCCCAGGAAATCACTGCAGGAGTTCCTCAGAGTAGTGTGCTCAGCCCAACCATCTCGGCTGCTTCATCACTGACCTTCCCTCCATCTTAAGGTCAGAAGTAGAGAAGTTTGTTGATGATTGTAAAGTGTTGGGTTCAATTCACAACTCCTCAGGTACTGAAGTAGTCTGTGTCCATATGTATCAAGACCTGGACAACATTCCGGCTTGGACTGATAAATGGCAAGTAACATTCACACCACAGAAATGCCAGGCAATGAGCGCCTCCAACAAGAGAGAATGTAACCATTTCCCCTTGACGTTCAACAGCATTACCATTACTGAATCCCCACAATCAACATCCTGGGGGTCAACATTGAGCAGAAACTGAACTGGACCAGCCATATAAATACTTTGGCTACAAGAGCGGATCAGAGGCTGGGAATTCTGTGGTGAGTAACTCACCTGACTCCCCAAAGCCTGTCCACCATCAATAAAGCACAAGTCAGGAGTGTGATGGAATACTCTCCATTTGCCTGGATGTGTCCAGCTCCAACAACACTCAAGAATCTTGACACCATCCAGGACAAAGCAGCCTTATCCACCGCCTTAAACATTCCCTCCTTGCACCACCAATGTGCAGTGTGTGCTATATGCAAAGATGTACTGCAGCACTCAGCTAGGCTCCTTTTGACAACACCTTCCAAACCCGCGACCTCTACTGCCTAGAAGAAGAAGGAAACAACAGATGGGAAAACCATCACCTGCAAGTTCCCCTTCAAATCTCACACCATCTTGGCTTGGCACTACTTCGCTGTTCCTTCACTGTCAATGGCTCAAAATCCTGGAATTCCCTCCCGAACAGCACTGTGGGTGTATCTTCATCAGATGGACTGCAGTAGTTCAAGAAGCAGGTTCATCACCACTTTCTCAAGGGCAATATATAGTGGCCTTGCCAGCGATTCTCGCATCTCACGAATGTGTTTTAAAAAAATAAAAATTATCCTTGGTTATCAGGGAGCAAGTGCATAGTATTTTCCCTCGAGTGAGGTAGATCCATGATGGGATTGTTCATGTATATTTTAGACCCTGTTTTATTTGTGTTATATTCCTACATTATGTTCTCAATCTCTTTTAAAATGTAAAAATGATACAACTGACCATTTTTCCCCACCCACGGCATTATATTTCTTATGTCACATCTGATTGGCCTTAATTTCATAATTACATAGAAATTAGCACAGAAATAAGCTTTTTAGCCCAACCAGTCCATGTTCGTGTTTATCCTGCATACAAGCATTAGTTTTAATCCTATGTACCCACTCTGAATCAATATCCCTTTATTTCCTTTTCTTCTATCTAACCTATTAAATGTTGATGATCTGCTTCACTGAGTAACTCTTGTGCAATCCATAGCCTCCTAACTTTCTATGTAAACAAATCTAACTCATTCCCCTCATTTTATCCCTCTAAATCATGCAAAGTCTGTTTCTATCTACTCTGTCCCATCTTTTCATTATGTTAAATATTAGTATCAGACACCCCATAATTTTTTTTTTATTATTCATTCATGGGATGTGGGCATCGCTGGCCAGGCCAGCATTTATTGCCCATCCCTAATTGCCCTTGACAAGGTGGTGGTGAGCTGCCGCCTTGAACCACTGCAGTCCATGTGGGGTAGGTACACCCACAGTGCTGTTAGGAACAACTTCTGTTCTAACAAAAATAGACCCAATCCTAAAACCAAACTCTCAACTATGGGTGGTGTTAAAAAAAATGTTGTATGAACCAAGCAATCAAAATAATTTCTAAAAATGTTTAATTTTTTTTTGTCAAAAATCAATAAGGTTCAGAATAAAGTTTTTGTCACAAAACATTGAAATTGCATAATTCACAATAATGTGTTTACACTTTAAAGATTGTGTTTAATGCTCCTGAGTACCATAATTAATGTTATTATTGGAGGCCTTAGCTTCCCTTAAAAGCCTGGTTATTCGTCTGAGTTTAACCTGTGGGCGTTGTGAAGGATTTCCCACAATATATCGGTGCAACAAGTAGAAGTATATCTTTCTTCAGGTGGTATATTATTTGTTTCACTTGATTTACCAAATGATTTCAAACTAGCTTGACCATGCAGGATCCCTACCCTGCCAGTACACCTGTGCTGTCGTATTCAGCTGGCCTCTAACACCGGAAACATCAGAGGAATGTATGATGGCATTAAGAGAGCTTTTGGGCCAACCATCAAGAAGATCGTCCCCCTCAAGTCTAAATCAGGGGAAACGATCACTGACCAACGCAAGCAAATGGACCGCTGGGTGGAGCACTACCTAGAACTGCACTCCAGGGTAAATGTTGTCACTGATACCGCCCTCAATGCAGCCCAGTCTCTGCCAGTCATGGGCAGCCAACAAAATCGGAGCTCAGTGATGCCATTGATTCTCTAGCCAGTGGAAAAGCCCCTGGAATGGACTGCATTACCCCTGAAATAATCAAGAGTGCCAAGCCAGCTATACTTTCAGCACTCTACGAACTGCTTTGCCTGTGCTGAGATGAGGGAGTAGTACCACAGGACCTGCGTGATGCCAATATCATCACCGTCTGTAAGAACAAGGGTGACCGCGGTGACTGCAACAACTACCGTGGAATCTCCCTGCTCAGCATAGTGGGGAAAGTCTTCTCTCGAGTCGTTTTAAACAGACTCCAGAAGCTGGCTGAGCGCGTCTACCCTGAGGCACAGTGTGGCTTTCGAGCAGAGAGATCCACCATTGACATGTTGTTCTCCCTTCGCCAGCTACAGGAGAAATGCTGCGAACAACTGATGCCCCTCTACGTTGCTTTCATAGATCTCACCAAAGCCTTTGACCTCGTCAGCAGACATGGTCTCTTCAGACTACTAGCAAAGATCGGATGTCTGCCAAAGCTACTAAGTATCATACCTCATTCCATGACAATATGAAAGGCACAATTCAGCATAGCGGTGCCTCATCAGACCCCTTTCCTATCCCGAGTGGCGTGAAACCTCGCACCTATACTGTTTGGGATCTTCTTCTCCCTGCTGCTCTCACATGCATTCAAGTCTTCAGAAGAAGGAATTTTCCTCCACACAAGAGCAGATGGCAGGTTGTTCAACCTTGCCCGTCTTCGAGCGAAGACCAAAGTCTGGAAAGTCCTCATCAGGGAACTCCTCTTTGCTGACAATGTTGCATTAACATCCCACGCAGAAATGTGTCTGCAGAGACTCGTCGACAGGATTGTGGCTGCCACAACAGATTTGGCCTAACCATCAGCCTCAAGAAAACGAACAGCATGGGACAGGACGTCAGAAATGCTCCATCCATCAATATCAGCGACCACGCTCTGGAAGTGGTTCAAGAGTTCACCTACCTAGGCTCAACTATCACCAGTAACCTGTGTCTCGATGCAGAAATCAACAAGCGCATGGGAAAGGCGTCCGCTGCTATGTCCATAATCTTGTACATATCTATCAAATCTCCCCTCAATCTCCTTTGCTCCAGGCACTTTGTAACTAAAACCCCCCCATCCCTTGAATCATTCTGGTAAATCTCCTCTCAAGGATCCTCACATCCTTCTTAAGATGGGGCGACCAGAACTGGGATGCAGTACTCTAATTTGGGCCTAACCAGAGCTTCATAGTGATTCTGCATGACTTCCCTGGTTTTTAATATCTCTACTTAGGAATGCTCAAGGTCGCATACGCTTTGCTAACCATTCTCTCAATATGTCCTGCCACCTTCATAGGACATAGGAGCAGAAGTACGCCATTCAGCCCATTGGGCCTGCTCCGCCATTCAATATGATCGTGGCTGATGATTCCCTTCAAGTAGGAACGTAAGATCTACAAAGATCTATGCACATGCACCCATGGGTCCCTCTGTTCCTGCACACTCTTTAGAACTGTGCCATTATGTCTGTATTGCCTCACCCTATCCCTTCTGCCTCAATGCATCTTGTTTATTAAATTCCATCTGCCAGTTGTCTGCCTATTTTGTTAGCCTATTTATGACCTGTTGCAGGTGGTTCGTATCATCCTCACTGTTTGCCATTCCTCCAGGCTCGATCTCATTGGCAAATTTTGAAATTCTATTGTGTTCCAAGATCTAAGTCATTTATATATTGCTGAAAATAGAGACATGTTGTCGAAGCTTTTCATTTTGCACTCATCATGACATATGCAAGAATAACCAATGTAAGGGAAAACAGCAACTTTACTGCATGAGAAGAGAGTGCTGATTGATTGGCTGGTGAACTGTGGTAGCGGCTTTGCCGGGGAGAATGCACCAGTTTACGGTGACTACCAAGTTATGTTTGAAATTTAAACCAGGCAGCTTGACTGGTCAAGGCAGAAAATGGCTGTCACTTATTTTGTTCAGCTGGAACAGGCGCAATGTGTTTACATGTTCTGTCTGTCTGCAAAGAACAGGGCCCCGTGTATTAACATATGTAGCTTCCATGTTGCTCCATGGCAACGCCTCTACCAATATGATTTCATTTGGCAACCAATCAACACACTCTTCTCATGCAGTATAATTTGTTGTTTGCTGTTACATTGGTTATTCTTGCGTATTGTCCTGATGAGTGCAAGATGAAAAGCTTTGACAACTTATCTCTATCTTCAGCAATTCTCAAGTTTTGTACTACCAAATGACTATTCATTTATATACATCAAAAAAAGCAGTGGTCCTAGCACTGACCCTTGGGTATACCACTGTGTGCCATCCTGTAGTCTGAAAAACAATCATTTACCACGACTCGCTGTTTTCTGTCCTTAAGTCAATTTCTTTTTCAATTGAACACTGACTGTCCTAATCCATGAGCGAGCACTAACCTTCCTATTCCCTGGCTTTAAATCACACACCATCTCCAATCTCTGTAATCTCCTTCATCCTTATTATCCCCTTCCATTCCCTTTCCCTGCCCCACTGCTAGATAGAACACTCCCTTCTCTGACTCTGGCCTCTTGTGCACACACATCCCTCACAATTTCCTTTTCACCCTACTTTTGGCAACTGTGGCTTCAGCCATACATATCCTACCCTTTGGCATTTCCTCACAAAACTCCAGCATCTCCTCCTTTTAAGACCAAGCTTAAAATGCACCTCTTCAATCAAGCTTTTAGTGCAGCTTTTGAGGGTACAGTAGCCTAATGGTTATGTTATCGGATGAACAAACCGGAAGTCAGGGGTGGAATATATTGAAAGCAAAATACTGCAGATGCTGGAAATCTGAAATAAAAAGAGAAAGTGCTGGAAATACTCAGCAGGGCAGGCAGCATCTGTGGAGAGAGAAGCAGAGTTGACGTTTCAGGTCTGTGACCTTTCATCAGAACTTATAATTGAATTAAAAGGTGGAATATATTGAAACTGACTCGCTCGCAGCAGTGGGTAGGGGGATGGGGAGTGCTTCAGCGGATTGGGAACCTGTTTGTTTCAGCAGCAGGCTGAAAGGAGTGGAAGGAAGATGTGGGAAGGCAGCCCCTCCCTGTACTCTGATTCTTCCCTGGTGGTGATGCTGGAGGCGATGAGGGTTCAAAGGGACATGCTATTTCCTGTGGACAGGAGGGAAAGGCTAGCCACGCATGTTAAACATTTGTGGATGTAACTTTCAGAGGCTGTTAGCAGGAGTACTGTCCTGAGGATGCGGATCCAAGGTCGCACAAGGTTTAATGACCTTATTTGGTCAGGAAAGGTGAGTAGCATATTGCTTTCAGGTGCCAACCAGACTTCCCCAGCATTCTTCTGCACAGCACTTCTCAGAACAATGCGTTTTGCAGATCCATGCATTCCTTTATTCACATCCCCATCTGAACAGCTACCCTCATCTTAATGCCACCTCGCACCCATCCCTCACAGTCACCCTCCACAAATGTTGTCATTCATTCATCTGCACATATTTCACATCTCTGCTTTATTTCATTGCAGCAGAAGAGAGCGCACAACTCCAGGGTGGGGCAGATAACCTGGGTGGCCCTGCAGCCATAGCCATCCTGAGTGCAGCAGAGGAGGATGCCTTAGAGATTGGCAGGGTGGCACAGTGCTGGGCATAGACGATGGAGAGATAGTCACCCACAGACCTACTGATGGAATTAGATAATACGCCGCCACTTGGCACATAACAATCACTCACTTTGAATTTCTATCACCACTAAACGAAATGTCAAGATGCGTAATGTATACTTTGAACCTTTTCCATGTGTCATCTCTAATCAGTGTCTTTCATTTGCCACAAGTCCTCTAAGCAGGACAGTGGAGCAGCAGTGGGAATAGGGTGAACAATCTGAGGATACACTGTCACATGACTCGTGCGCTCTCCACCAGTACAGATACACATACCTTGATGGGTACTGCAGTAGAGGTAGTTGGGTTGTCATATGGTGAGGCAGACATCACGTGAACAGGAGCTGGGGGGCAGCATTGGAGAGTCCCTGTCAGAGGACACTCCAAGCAATGAACGTAGATGCTGAGCCTCGGGGGTCATCCACAAAAAGGGCACTCTGGAGCAGCAATAGAAAACGTGTGTGCTTCTGTCAGTGCTTCCAGAGGTAGTGCACGCCCTTGGAGAGAGATTGGAGGAGTCCATCTCTAGCATGCGTGCTATGATGTCTCAGGCATTTGCGCTGATGTCTGCCTCCATGGTAAGAGTGATCACCTGCATGGAGCATCAGACGCAGCAGGTAAACAAGTGGATGCTGGCCCAGACTAGTGACCTGCACATTCAGTCTGCCACAGGATGAAGAAAAGCCTTGTCTTGGTAGCTCAGCACCTCACTGACATGCAGCCAAGTGCCCTCCAGCTCTTGGCTAGGAGGGAAGTGCAGGCAGGCCATGAGGGGGAAGATGGAGAAAGGGCTGATGGCAGTGGGTACTCTTCTCAAGGCACTCCCACTTCTCATTCCTTGCTGTCGCCCACAGAGCCCCACATGTTGCCTCCTGCCGTGGTAACCAAGTCTGCCCCTGCTCAGGTGCAGTTGGGCAGTCTTTGGTGGGGCCTTCACAGGCTCCAAAATCCAGAGCACATCCACCACTGGCATCTCATCTACCAGAGCAAGGGATAGAGCAGCCTGACTCCAGCTCTGCTAACGCCACAAGTGTAGCACCATGTAGGAGTAATAGGAAGTGGAAGAGGAAGACTTCTTAGTTGGGTGTGTATACCAATGTTCATGGCATTATGTTTATTTAAATGAATCAACTACTTTATTTGAACTCTTTCTCCTGCCATCTGCTTTGTCACATCCCGAATTCCAAATGGACAGTATCCTTCAGGAGAACAGAATGAGGTTGGAAGACAAGGAAAGGGTGTGATGTAATGTTGGATTTTTGACTCTGGGAATGATTTTGTTGGGAGTGAGGGGTGCAGAGGGTTTATGATTGCACGAGGACAATGAGGTGGTGGTGTAGAGGTAATGTAACTGGACTAGTAATCCAGAGCCCAGGCTAAAGCTCTGGGGCATGGGTTCAAGTCCCACCATGGCAGATGGTGAAATTAGAATTCAATGAAGAAATCTGGAATTAAAAGCTAGTCTAATGGTGACCATGAAACCATTGTCAATTGTTGTAAAAACCCATCTGGTTCACTCATGTCCTTTAAGGAAGGAAATCTGCTGTCCTTACCTGGTCTGGTCTACATGTGACTCCAGACCCATAGCAATTTGGTTGACTCTTAAAATGTCTTCTGAAATGGCGTAGCAAGCCTCTCAGTTCAAGGGCAATTAGGGATGGGCAATAAATGCTGCCTAGCCCGCGACGCCCACATCCCACAAACGAATAATTTAAAAAACTGCCATGTGGCCTGACCCACTCATTAGCTGAAGTGTGCCCCAGGATTTTTCTGACAGCCAGGCGGGTGGCTGCAGGCGCCCTGGCCGCATCTGTCTCCTCAGAGGAGGAGGATGCCAAGCGGTCTGCCTTTCTCCTCCTTTAGCTCCATTACCTCCGCAACGGCACTTTGTGTACGGCACAGCAGACTGCCACCATTCTGGACACCTTTGCTGTTACATACTGAAGGGCGCCCTCAGATCTGTCCAGTCACCTGAATCACATCTTCAGCAAACGAGTGGCTTGCTCAGTGATCACCCTTGTGCTCGTGTGGCTCTTGTAGCTCTCTTCTGCATCAGTGGTAGGGTTTCTCACAGGAGTCATGAGTCAGGTCCTCAGAGGGTCGCCCTTGTCTCCAAGCAGCCATCCACTTGCTCTGTGGGAGATGTGGCTGTCACAGAATGAAGGAATCATGGCAGCTTCCAGGATATTTTGCACAGACATGCATGATAACCTTCCAGTGATCGCATACGAGCTGATCATTGAGGGAATGGAATCCAGTCCAATTGATAAATGCGCCAGGCTGTTTTGAGGGCACCTTGATTCTCACGTGTGCAGTCAGTGATTCCCTGTACCTGTGGGAATCCAGCAGATGTGAGAGTTCTGTTTGTCTGACTGGCCTCATCAGTGTCAAAGTGGACATAAGTGCTGGCCTTCCAAATATAGTCATCTGGGAGACTATGGCTCTGAGATGCACTTGTGGGCAACAGATTATGAAATCTTGCTGATGTCACCAGCAGATCCCTGGAAGGCGCCGGAGGTGAAGAAATTCAGGACTGTGGTGACCTTGACAGCCACTGGCAATGTGTGCCCACCTGGCCCTCTTGGGAGGAGGTCTTGTTCCAGGAAGCTGCTGATATCAGCAACGACCTGCCACGAAAGTCTGAGCCTCCTGAGGCATTGTGGCTTCAACATGTCGAGGAAGCTGATCCTCTGCCAGTATACCCTATGCTTGGGGTCTCGGCTCCTTCAAGTTGGAGCTCTGTGTCCTACGGAGTGGCATATGATTGCGGATAAGGCAACTGTTAGTGTTGCTGCTTCTGGTGCTGTTGGTAGTGTTGTGGCTCCTGGGGGTGTTGGTATAGGTGCTCCTCTTGTTTCTCATCAGAGGACCATGTTACAGAAAGATCAAATCAAGGTGTGCAAACTCCAAATTAGGTGAAATGATTTCCAAAAAGTTGGAAATCCCATGTGAAATCTGGTTCTTAGAGTGAATGAGCACAGGCCTTTCACATAGGCAAGTTAGCAGCTTTGCAATCCTTTAAAGGATTTCAAGCCTGACTGTTTCATTAATCAACAACTCTTTGCTGTGCACTTGGCTTGTTGGCCGTGGCGAGTTCCATACAGCTCAGGAAACCCATTCACTGGCGGTTAAAGCCACGATTAATTGATTATTTAAATAACTGGCCTGTTGGCTCCACGTGGTTTTCCCGCTTACTTGGGAATGTGTCCTGGTAAAACCTGAAATTTGATGGGATCACAGATTTAACTCACCCCCACCTTGGCAGTAAAAAAATTTTCCCCATGAATTTATTAAATCAGGTAATTTGTAGGCTGGCACCAGGAATTTGCCATTAAAGCTGTACGCTTGTCATAAAGGCCTAATTAATTCACTTATATCCTTCAGGGAGAGGAATCTGCCACTTCTGCCCAGACTGGTTGACACGTGATTCCATTCCTATACTATAGTAAACTTTTAATGCCTTCTGGACAACTGGAGATACATGCACTTCCCAAGAGCAAATAAAATAAAAGCTGCTTTTAACAAATATCTTTTTTTATTTTATTTAGAGATACAGCACTGAAACAGGCCCTTCGGCCCACCGAGTCTGTGCCGACCATCAACCACCTTTGGCTGTGGGAGGAAACTGGAGCACCCGGAGAAAACCCACACAGTCACAGGGAGAACTTGCAAACTCCACACAGGCAGTACCCAGAATTGAACCCGGGTCGCTGGAGCTGTGAGGCTGCGGTGCTAACCAGTGCGCCACTGTGCTGCCCGATCAGTTACTGATGAACATACGAATTAGGAGCAGGAGTTAGCCACTTGGCCCCTTGAGCATGTTCTGTCATTCAACTAGATCATGGCTGATCTGATTGTAACCTCAACACCACATTCCTGCCTACCCCTAATAACCTTCCACCCCCTTGCTTATCAAGCATCAATCTACCTCTGCCCTAAAATATTTAAAGACTCTGCTTCCACCTCCTTTTGAGGAAGAGAGTTCCAAAGACTCACGACCCTCAGAGAAAAAATTTCTCCTCCATCTCTGTCTTAAATGGACGACCTCTTATTTTTAAACAGTGACCCCTAGTTCTAGATTGTCCCACAAGAGGAAACATCCTTTCCACATCCACCTTGTCAAGACCCCTCAGATCTTATATGTTTCAACCAAGTCACCTCTTACTCTTCTAAACTCCAGCGGATGCAAGCCTCGCCTGTCCAACCTTTCCTCATAAGACAAACCCGCCCATTCCAAGTATTAGTCTAGTAAACCTTCTCTGAATTGTTTCCAATGTATTTATTTACATCCTCTTTAAATAAGGAGATCAATACTGTACACAGTACTCCAAATGTCTCACCAATGCCCTATATAACTATAACAAACTTTTGTATTCAATTCCCCTCACCGTATACAATAACTTTCTATTGGCTTTCCTAATTACTTGCTGTAGCTGCATAATAACCTTGTGCGATTCATGCACTCGGGCACCCAGATCCCTCTGCATCTCAGAGCTCTGCAATCTCTCACCATTTAGCTAATATGCTTCTTTTTTATTCTTCCTGCCATAATGGACAATTTCATATTTTCCCACATTATACTCCATTTTCCAGATCTTTGTCCACTCACTTAACGTGTCTATATCCCTTTGTAGCCTTCTTATGTCCTTTTCGCAACTTACTTTCCTACTTATCTTTGTTTTTTAATGCAAGACTACATAAGAAACATTCCTACTGACAAAAATGTTTAAATGCTTTTTTTCAGAATGGGAACATGGTACGAGTGGAGATCATTTGCTGGACACAGTGTCGCGATTTGTCCTTGCAGTATTACTCAAGCACACGGGATTATTTCAAGAGGCCTGCAAAGATGACTGGTAATTCAAATAAAGCTACTGGATGACTAAAGTAACAGAGATTAAAATGAAACAGAAAAAGGAGGTTTATGATAAATGTCTGGTTCATAATGCAGCAAAGAACCAAGCTAAATATAGAAAGTACATAGGAGAACAGAAAAAGGTAATGAGAGGCAAAGACAGTGCATGAGAATAGATTAGCAGGTAACAAAATGGAAGAGGATGCTGCCAATGTCATAGTAAAGGAGGAGGTAATAGAGCAATTGGATAGAAAGAAAATGGTTAAAGTAAATAATTTGCCAGATGCTCCTTGTTGCTTTGCAGGTCCCAACCCAGTGAGAGATTTGTGGAAATATATCAATATGTCTACAAGGTTAGAAGTGCACTCCTGGCTCAGAAGATTGCTGTCTATAATACTGCAGATGTGCAGCTGCCTGCATGGGCAAGACAGGTAAAAGATTAACCTCATGTTAATGCACAATGTATCATGTTGTCCTACAAATTATATCCCCTTGTCACCTTTAATTTTGGCCCTTTGACTCAATCTTAGTTATTGCTTCTAATTGCTCCCTTCATGTTTGTACCCATTTGTGAAATGCTTTGCGACATTGTTTCTGTATAAAGCTCATTGTTTTGCAAGAGTGCTTTATTCCAATTGATCTTCCAATTTTTCAGTAAATTTCTTGATATTTGGAAAAAAGTTACAAATCTTAAATATTTCTGTATGTGCTTATAATGCACACTCTTCAGATGTTAGTTTTTTAGGCTTTCATTAATTGACCTTGAACCTATGGGCCTATAATTTCCAAGTTCTGACTGGTTAAATACTTGAGTTCAATTTCACAAGCCTTTGTCATCCAAGTGAAAGCTACGATGGCACCTGATGTGTTCTTATCAAAGCAGAGCAGATATGTGAGCTCAGGTATTAGGAATGAAAATTTGAAGTGGAATTCCAAAACTGGCAGTAGCAGAAAAGATGCAATTGTGAATTGACAGCTAGTTTTACATCCTGCCCTTTTTTTGCCATTGAAGGTGTATTGAAGCCACAGCAAGGGCAGTGAAGTGGCAGGGCTCATGAATGGAGCTGCTAATGCCTGCAAGCCATAATTTCCCCACACAATGTGGAAAATGACCTGCAGGCCTCAACAACTCTTATTTCCAACTATGCCCTTCATTCCCTCCCACATCAAAGGAAAGAGGGAAAAAGGAGAGGGAGAAGAATCCGGGTACAAGCAAGCTAGAAGAAAAATAGAGATGGGAAGAGAAAGGCAGGCATAAAAGAGTACTCAACTGACAGAATCCCCTCACTTCCCATGAGCAATGGCACTGGAAATCCACTAATGGGTCTATATAAAAAAAATTTTCATGCTGCATCATTATGATCAACATGGTTAATAGCCATTGGCTATTTGTGCAAAGTAAATTAAAGAGGTGATTTCTCAGCACACTGTTGATACTGTTTCCCCCTCCCCTTCTCTCTGACTAGAATGCTGATGTTGGCCAGATGAACCCTTTGTTGTAGGGTCTCAGATTTGGACGTCATATTTAAAAAGTTCTTCATGGGATTAGGCAATCTTCTGGTTTTTGTTTATTGGAAAGCAACCTACTCAAAGATTGATGAGGGTATCTGCATTCTGTGAAAGAATACTTAACGTAACTATATTCATATGCCTGTTTTGTTTCTTTTTAGCTTTCAGATGTCTCAGATAATGTTGAGGATGAACCACAAGAAAGCTGTAGCACTTCTGAGCAAACTGAGAATGTTAAACGATCAGAAGAACCACAGTACAATATGGAAAGAGAGATTGTACTACTGGACACAGAGGATTTCCCAAAGATAAGCAGTGTGTAAACAGAGATAACATTACTTTAGCCAGTTTTGTAACCTTTTTGATATATAATATGCTTTCAGAATAATAAACTTTTGCACGCAGGTTTATAATTAAATAGCCGCTAATTGTTTAGCAAACTTCCATAAAACTTTAACAAGGGATCTTGTACGCAACAGAGAAATAATTCAGCTTTTTAATGTTCCTGAAAAACGGTGTAACGTTTTATTTTCTTATTGGGGTTCAGAATGGTGGCATTTCTTAATCGTTAAACTTGGATCTGTCAGACAAAATATGTATTTGTTAATGCAGAAAGTCCTGAAAGCTATTATGTGAATCCAGCAGAGACCCGCAAAACATTTGCGGCCAAATTAGTGTCGTTAACCAATCCCATCATCTCATTCTGCCTTCCCGTGCCCATCCGCCTGACCTTGCATGCCATCCCTATCCCTCCCATCATCACCTCCATCTCTATCCATTTTATGTTTAACCCCACTCTCTTACCTGATAACGGTCATGTTTACCTTCGTGTCTCTCTCTTTTCTATTACATTGCCTATATCTAACCTCAATCTCTCTCTCTTTGATATTACATGATTAAATTTTACCTCAGTCTCTTTATTTGATATTATAATCTCGCAATTGCATACTAAACTCATCTCTCACTGTACGTGTGAAAACTTTGAACATATCCCTGTAGAATTGATCTCTCGATTGGAGCCAACCTCCCTAATCACCTCTTTTATATTGTATTTTACTTCAGTCTCTTTCTATTTTGTCTGACATTGATTACTTTTTACCTCTGTCTTTCCATTTTTTATTATGCCGGTTATATTTTACCTCCGTCTCTCTCTAGTTTTTCTTTAGAATCTGCGACATTAAACCTCTTGTATCCGCAGTTGCCTCCGAATCTTTTCAGTGCCAATCTCGGCACGTGCCAGGCACTGCCCACAAAAGCTATATCTTCCCCATTCACCAGCTGCCTTGTATTGAATAGATCAAAAAAGTGTCACTCAACACATGCTGTACTTTAATATTGCAACAAAATGTTACAGTAATCAAGCAACTGTCAGCTCACAGGTGCAAACATTTACTGGACCTTATGAAACACACCACAAGCCAAGACCTACAAACCCAACAGAAGTTATCCTATTTTTAAAGGGGTCTCTGCAATCCCTATGTTGCATTGATCAGACTTTACCTCAGTCTCTCAATTTTGTATTGTAGTCTTGCGCGACTACACTCACTTCTCACTGTATGTGTGAAAACCTTGAACATATCCACCGTTGACCTGATTTTTCATTTGGAGTCAAATCTAAATGCCAAAAGAAAGTTTTCATTTGCACAACTCGCCTTCCTCACAATGGAAAATGGAGCTGATAAACTTTCTGCTGTGTGCTGGCACCAGCCACCAGTTCAACCCACTGATCAATCAGAAAAGTGCAGACATAAACTGTGTTGTTATGATCGCTGTGCATTAAAGGTTCCATGATTCTGATATAGTGACTTAAAATGGAATCGGGTGGGGGGGGGGTTGGGTGGTAAAGAAAATGGGGCTAATTGTTAAATATAATTCCTGATGCAAAATTATATGTAAATAATAGAATGTTAATCTTTCTTTTCCCATGTGGCAGAGGTTTTGGAGTGTTTCCTAGCTCGAAAGGCAGCTTGTCACCATGAAAATGAAACTGTATATGAATACTCAGGCACAAGTAGTCGGCCTAACAGTACAGGCAGTGTGGAAATTCCAGAAACTGAAACTGCTCTGAAAGAAAAAAGAAGGGATTCAGAAGACCAGTATTCTTTTATCTCCATGTGCCACTATGTAATTTTACGGTGTGCCTTCCTCATTCTTGGAGTGAGGGCCGTGTGGCTGGGGAAAGGATGGCAAGAAGAGCCAATATTAGCTAAAACTAGGTCAGTCATTAAAGTTATTCCTTTTCCTTCCCCTTCCTTCCTTCCCTCCTTCCTTTCAGCCACATTCCCTTCTTGCCTCTTGTCGTTGTTTCCTCTCTTGCTTTATTCCCCTCTCATTTGAGAAACCTAGACAAATCATGGAGGGCACTTCAAAAAAAAAGGTGAAAATCAGTTAGATCAAGATGCCGTGATTTTGTAATGCCAAACTTAGCTTTCAAAATGCACTAACTCCTGATGCTGATCTGCCAGGCGTCTTTGCATGTGCGCCATTGTGTGCACGTGCAGTTTCTCCCACCGCTGATGTCATTGGTGTGCACCCGTCAGCCAGTGCCATCACACACCGGCAATTGGCGGCTGCTTGCTCAGCTGCTTTCTCTGCCTGTGCGTAACAGTGTACCGGGCCTTCTGCCTCTGACTGCCTGCAGCTTAGTGGGTCGTCCTTCTGCCGCTGCCCCTCTCCGTCCGCTGCCTCTCACTCACCCATTTCCCCAGCCCCCACCCCCTCACACCCCCCGCGCACTCCTTGCGATGCTCTGGCTCCATGTCACTCCTGTTGGGATTCGACACCTAGTTCGCTAACCCGGCAGACCTGCTGCTTCCCTCCTTCTTTGCTTTTCCTAGTTACAGTGGTGGAGCAAACCCCTTCCCATTCACTCCCACTCTACATGTTCCCAATGGACCAAATCCCTTCCTATTTGTAGATCTGTGCCATCTTTGATACTGGCAGCTGCCTAGGGTGTTGCTGGCTTTGATGTCACAGGCACCATACAGTGTACGGAGGCGCGCCCTGTGCAGCTATGGCATCATCAAACTCAACTTTTAAAATTCTATTGGTTGAAGGAGGAAGGGCAGTCCAGGGGAGGCAAGAAGTTTAATAATTTTGAAGGCACAGAAAAGAATGAGTTTGTTAGCTCTGCTGTCTCCCCATTTTGTGCTAGACCAAATACATGCTTGACAGTTGAAAGGTACAAATTGATGCTTTTGTATTTTTTTTCTTCAAAATTTTACTTTAAAATGCCTTAACATTTTTATTTTTCATAGGAAAGGAACTTCTGCACAAGAGGAACAGTCATTTCGAGCAAGACTCAGACAGAATCAAAGTGATTCTGATGCAAGGAAGCAAGTGAATAAAGAAGTATGTGATGTACACTCCTAGACTGTTGTACACAACAAGGCATTTGAAAACTGGCAGTCAGTGGTGGCAAAACATATTAACTGATCTGTTCTGATAATAGGTCACTGACCTGAAACGTTAACTCTGTTTCTCTCTCCACAGATGCTGCCTGACCTGCTGAGTATTTCCAGCACTTTCAGTTGTTATTAATTGATATATTCTATCCATTTAAATGCTTGTCCAACTCCTTTTGTTTACTGAGCTGTTGTCTCGGCATCAACTGTCCCTTCTTGTTAGGAAATAATTTTTCTGATATTAACTGTCCTATGCTCATCATCTGGTTCAGCTGCTTTTACACTGATTCTACTCCGAGTTCCATTTTACTGTTAAAGTGCTGAAGGAATCCAGTTTGCTCAGCATCTTAACCAATGTGCATTGACAATTTTATTTTATTTTTATTTAGAGAAACAGCACTGAAACAGGTCCTTCGGCCCACCAAGTCTGTGCCGACCATCAACCACCCATTTATACTAATCCTACATTAATCCCATATTCCTACCACATCCCCACCTTCCCTCAATTCCCCTACCTATACTAGGGGCAATTTACAATGGCCAATTTACCTATCAACCTGCAAGTCTTTGGCTGTGGGAGGAAACCGGAGCACCCGGTGAAAACCTGCTGAAGGAATCCTGTTTGCTCAGCATTATGCCTTTCTTGAAGTGATTTTGAACCACCCCAGTCACATTTTTAAACTGTCACTCATTTCTTTGTTAGCTAGGTTAACTATTTGAGCTCTGGATCGACTCAGATTTCATGGTCAGCAGCAAGGCGATGATGCTCACTATGACCTCAAAAAGCTGCACATAAAGAACTAGTGATCTCTATGGCATGAAATTCACTTCTCCCAATATGAATTTAATTCTGGCGCTAAGTGAAGAGGATCTCCAGGCATTCAGTAACACTGATGTCAGATCGGCCGCCAGTTATACGCAGAATATATGCAAGAATTCTCAGAAAGCAAACTAAGAAATTAAAAGTAAAATAAAAACAGGGCAAGTTCTCCTCAGTTCAGTGATTTGTAATTGATTATAGACTCGGCCTGGGGGTGGGGAGACTTCAACTCCACACCTGTGGCAAAGTGTAGAATCACTAAAAACCACCTCTGGACTCCCACATTTATCTTCACATTTGCAGACTCCAGGAGTTGCTGTCAATTTAAGAGCAGTAATGACTGCGAATGCTGACAATTACACAGTCATTACTATTGCAAAACATGAGCCAGTATGTCAAACTTTATCATTTCTGTGGCTGAAGTTGCTGAAGGATCCCATGTTGTATGGACAACTTAAGATGTGTATTGCCTTTTGTGACTTCTCTTATGCATTGGATCATGAAGCACTTAATATAATTGCCAATTCAGACACCAATTTCATACGTAAACTGCAGATGCAGAGTAATATCTTGTAATGTTAAGTAGTGGTGAGGAGATGTTTTCCTTGGGTACTTTTAGTATTAGAAACCTTGGGCTGTATTTTGTTCAGGAGGTGGGGCTCCTGGCACCAGGCTGAAAAGGCGGGGGTAATCCCCGCCACTGCATTTTTTCAGCCACCCGAGGCGATTCTCCATTCTTTTGCTGTCAAGGTTTTAGGAGGCGGGTCCCCTTTACACTATTAGTCTCACTGTAAAAACCCTTGAAAAATTTACACCTCATTAGCTTTTTAAAAAGAGTACTAAATTCATAATTACTGATGAACATCCTCAATGACCCTGAAAAACTAATTCTATATTTGTGGAATGTCAAATTTCTCCACTATGATAAAATTCTAAATATTTTTACTTTTTTTTTTAGGTTTGGTTATTTCAGCTTCTACATTAATCCCATGTGTATATACCATTCTTTATTTTGCTCTCTATAAAATGATAAGTAAAAAGTGAAGGATAATCAGTGCTTTTAAATGCCTTTAAAGACTTAATTGGGCCAGGGATCCAGGCTCCAAGAGCTGCTAGCCCTGTGATTGGCCTGCAGCTCAGCAGTATCAGCAATGCCAGCAGGAGTAGTGGCCACTGCCGATACTGCAAAGGCCTCGGACCCAAGCCCAGCGCTGGAACCCCGGAGAAGTGGTAGGTGAGCTGGGGTCACTGGGTCAATTTGGAAGGCCCCAGTGAGGGGTGAGGTAGTGGCCATTCGGTCCAGGGGGTCCAGTTGTTCCTGGTGGGGGTCCACCGTGGGTCATAAATTGCCCACAAAGAAGGGACCCCCCCCCCCCCCCCCTCAAGCCCATAGGGTGGACACATTGTTTTCCAAGGCATTCTCCCCGTGCGGTGGAGGCCCCCACAGCGGTGGGGCGATGGCAGGAGGAGGCCCTTAATTGGTCGTCAGTAGGCCACTTAAGGGCCACAATCGGCCTCTGGGTGGAACGGCCGTCATCGGCCCATCCCGCCCCCAGGAGAATCGGAAATGGGAATCTAGGCGTCGGGTTTCATGGTGGGTGATTCTGCCCCGATTCTCTGGCCCTCCCCACCACAAAACCCATTGTCAGGGTGAGAACAAGATCCAGATCCTTGTGTTATATGTTAACCGTAAAAGTTCCCACTTTGGGGTAAGATGGAAATCCAGAACTCAAAGTGTAAGTGAGCATTTTAGAATCTATGATGTTTACCTGAATTCATGGATGCCAATTAGAGATGTGATAGTTGTTGCTAATTGTTAAACGAATATTGATGGGTAGAATGATTGTCTATACAATTAGAACTTTTGATTAAAAACTTCATAAAAATTCCTCAAAACCTTTCCATGCTATTGGTCACAGATCTTATGGCAGTGCACTTGCAAACAGCACTTGCAAACAGCCAACCAGGGGCGATGCCACATTGGATTTGGTACTGGGTAATGAACCCGGCCAGGTGTTAGATTTAGATGTAGGTGAGCACTTTGGTGATAGTGATCACAATTCGGTTAGGTTTACCTTAGCGATGGGCAGGGACAGGTATATACCGCAGGGCAAGAATTATAGCTGGGGGAAAGGAAATTATGATGCGATTAGGCAAGATTTAGGATGAGTAGGATGGGGAAGGAAACTGCAGGGGATGGGCACAATCGAAATGTGGAGCTTATTCAGGGAGCAGCTACTGCGTGTCCTTGATAAGTATGTACCTGTCAGGCAGGGAGGAAGTTGTCGAGCGAGGGAGCCATGGTTTACTAAAGAAGTTGAAGCGCTTGTCAAGAGGAAGAAGAAGGCTTATGTTAGGATGAGACGTGAAGGCACAGTTAGGGCGCTTGAGAGTTACAAGCTAGCCAGGAAGGATCTAAAGGGAGAGCGAAGAAGAGCGAGGAGAGGACACGAGAAGTCATTGGCAGATAGGATCAGGGAAAACCCTAAGGCTTTCCATAGGTATATCAGGAATAAAAGAATGACTAGAGTTAGATTAGGGTAAATCAAGGATAGTAGTGGGAAGTTGTGTATGGAATCAGAGGAGATAGGGGAAGCGTTAAATTAATATTTTTCGTCAGTATTTGCAGTAGAAAAAGAAAATGTTGTCGAGGAGAATACTGAGATACAGACTACTAGGCTAGATGGGATTGAGGTTCACAAGGAGGAGGTGTTATCTATTTTCACACTTTCCAAAATTGCTAAGTCCCCTGGGCCAGATGGGATTTATCCTAGGATTCTCTGGGAAGCCAGGGAGGAGATTGCAGAGCCTTTGACCTTGATCTTTATGTCGTCATTGTCGACAGGAATAGTGGCGGAAGACTGGAGGATAGCAAATGTTGTCCCCTTGTTCAAGAAGGGGAGTAGAGACAGCCCTGGTAATTATAGATCTGTGAGCCTTACTTCGGTTGTGGGTAAAATGTTGGAAAAGGTTATAAGAGATAGGATTTATAATCATCTTGGAAAGAATAAGTTCATTAGAGATAGTCAGCACGGTTTTGTGAAGGGTAGGTCGTGCCTCACAAACCTTATTGAGTTTTTTGAGAAGGTGACCAAACAGGTGGATGAGGGTAAAGCTGTGGATGTGGTGTATATGGATTTCAGTAAGGCATTTGATAAGGTTCCCCACGGTAGGCTGTTGCAGAAAATACGGAAGTATGTGATTGAAGGTGATTTAGTGCTTTGGATCAGAAATTGGCTAGCTGAAAGAAGGTGGTGGTTGATGGCAAATGTTCATCCTGGAGTTTAGTTACTAGTGGTGACCACAAGGATCTGTTTTGGGGCCACTGCTGTTTGTCATTTTTATAAATGACCTGGATGAGGGTGTAGAAGGGTGGGTTAGTAAATTTGCGGATGACACGAAGGTCGGTGGAGTTGTGGATAGTGCCGAAGGATGTTGTAGGGTACAGAGGGACATAGATGGGCTGCAGAGCTGGGCTGAGAGATGGCAAATGGAGTTTAATGCGGAAAAGTGTGAGGTGATTCATTTTGGAAGGAGTAACAGGAATGCAGAGTACTGGGCTAATGGGAAGATTCTTGGTAGTGTAGATGAGCAGAGAGATCTTGGTGTCCAGGTACATAAATCCCTGAAAGTTGCCACCCAGGTTAATAGGGCTGTTAAGAAGGCATATGGTGTGTTAGCTTTTATTAGTAGGGGGATCGAGTTTCGGAGCCACGAGGTCATGCTGCAGCTGTACAAAACTCTGGTGCGGCCGCACCTTGAGTATTGCGTGCAGTTCTGGTCACCGCATTATAGGAAGGATGTGGAAGCTTTGGAAAGGGTGCAGAGGAGATTTACTAGGATGTTGCCTGGTATGGAGGGAAGGTCTTACGAGGAAAGGCTGAGGGACTTGAGGTTGTTTTCGTTGGAGAGAAGGAGGAGGA
The DNA here is from genome assembly GCF_036365525.1 of Heterodontus francisci. NCBI lineage: Eukaryota > Metazoa > Chordata > Chondrichthyes > Heterodontiformes > Heterodontidae > Heterodontus > Heterodontus francisci. The sequence goes on along the minus strand of NC_090371.1, from coordinate 78,277,432 downwards.
GAGGTGACTTAATAGAGACATATAAGATAATCAGAGGGTTAGATAGGGTGGATAGTGAGAGTCTTTTTCCTCGGATGGTGATGGCAAACACGAGGGGACATAGCTTTAAGTTGAGGGGTGAAAGATATAGGACAGATGTCAGAGGTAGTTTCTTTACGCAGAGAGTAGTAGGGGCGTGGAACGCCCTGCCTGCAACAGTAGTGGACTCGCCAACTTTAAGGGCATTTAAGTGGTCATTGGATAGACATATGGATGAAAATGGAATAGTGTAGGTCAGATGGTTTCACAGGTCGGCGCAACATCGAGGGCCGAAGGGCTTGTACTGCGCTGTAATGTTCTATGTTCTATGATCTGAAACTCCTCAGGACCTTTTTGCTGGCTGATTGATGATGGAATGCCTTTCCTTTATTTCATGGTGCAATGCCAGCATTACTAGTGCAACATCTTTGGATATCCTATAGTAAATACCTAGTTGATATCTATTTCATTTCTTTGATATATTTCTGGAGCGTGAACATAGTTTATGTTGTGATTGAAAAGTAAAGTGTTGGCTCTCAACTTCTTTTGTAACCTAGATGGAAGGAGTAGTTGATTGCTTGTTGCAGAATTTTACAGTTGCTTTAGTCATTCTAAATTTGTTCTATGTCTTGTATTCTAGTTATCTGAAGGTCAATCGAGAATACAGTCAAGATCATCTGAGCACACATTAGGTATGTTTTCCAGGTATATAGTAAATGCAAGCAGCTTCTTAACTGTATTTGCCTTATTGTCCATATAGTCTCCAAATAAATATTTTCTAGATATTAAAGATATCAAGAGATATGGGGTTAGTGCAGGAAAATATCGTTGAGGTAGAAAATAAGCCATGATTTATTTGAATGGTGCAGTAGGCTCTAGGGGCCAAATGGCCTACTCCTCCTATTTCCTATGTTCCTATGTAAATAATTAGCTGTTGTCAAAAATGTTGATGCAATTACCAGTTTATCACTAAAGGGATCCAGTTAATCTGAAGGTCCTCTCAACCAGACTTGTCTCGTGTTCGTCCTTTATAGTCGTAGATGTCCATGACATCAACTAGAATTCATTGAGTTAAAATGACTAACCAGTCCAATTTGAGCATGAAGCAGATTATATAAGTACTGGGAGGCATTTCAAGAACATTTGATTATAAGACTCTGCAAGATACACTAATCTAATCTTGTGTGCGTTGTCAGCAAGGTTGGATTTGGGATACTTTGTACAGTTTTGAGCATGCAGTCTTCAAAATGACATTAATTGACTGAATAAGGTCTCAAAATCATGAACAAGCAAGGTTGATTCCATGACTTATAGCTTATGTTGCAAAGAAACCTACAAAACTTGGTTGCATCAGAGAAAATCATTGAGAAAGGATATGATCCAGGTCTTTAAAATGCTGCCATCTTGAAATAATATATGGAACACCAAGCTTAGAAATAGAAGACCTAACTATCAAATTAGAAGAAACCTTTGCTCCCTAGAATAATGGATGTCTGTGTTTGGTAGTTACTTCTAAAAGGAGTTGAATATATATCTCATTAGCAATAAGAATGAAAATTACAGGAATCTTCATGGATGCAGATAGAATTGTGGGACTTTACAGCACAGAAGGAGGCCATTTATACCATGTCTGTGCCAGCGCTTTGCAGGGGAAATCCACTGACCTTTTTCCCCATTGTCCTTCATCTTTGTTTTAAATATTTATCTACTTTTTCCTAAAAAGTGGAATGTCTGTCTCTCATTTAATCCTTGTGATAAAGCATTCCCTGTCCCACCAACTCTGCATAAGAGACTTTTCACCAACCTCTCTCCCCATTGAGTCAATTTTAAATTGACCACCTGTCACTGCTGACTCCCCACAGAGGAAATAGGCTTTGACAAGCTGAATAGGAAAACTTTTATGATAAAAAGCTCTCTTAAATCTCCTCTTCACCTTCTGTGCTCCAGTCGAAGTAGTTTCACTATCTTGAGCCTCTAGTTTTCAGGTCTTCTGGTGAATGTACATGCTTCTCTCTGTAAGACATAAATGTCCCTTCTATTTAGGGTGTCCAAATCTGTATCAGTACTCTATCACTGTGGCTTAATCATTCCTTGTACATGTCTACCATATCTCTTTGCTCTTGTAGTCAATGTCTCTCTTTACAAAACTTGAAATGCTAGTGACATTTTCAGGGCTTTATCTATCTACACCCACATGTTCAGGGAATTAAGCATCCTGACTTGGCACTGTATTGGCATTCCTTCAGTGTTGTTGGGTCAAAATCCTGGAACTTCCTTCCTAACAGCACTGTTGGTGTACCAACACCCCAAGGTCTGCAGCGGTTCAAGAAGGTAGTTCACCACCACCTTCTCGAGAGCAATTAGGGATGGGCAATAAATGCAGGCCTAGCCAGTGACACCTACATCCCATGAACAAATTTAAAAAAAGAATCCCACACCCTTCAATATCTTTCTGTTGAGTATATACTCACATTCCTTGTGTTTCCTCCCAGGATATATTGGCCTGGATTTTGTGGTGGTGGTAATGGTCAGGCAACAACGCTCACTGATGTTGAAGAGTAATCAGACAGCAACTTCCCGTGCCCATACATGGGCACCTCTATGGGGAAAATCTGGAAGTTGCTGTACAAGTTGCCCTGCTGCTCCAGAAGCTTTGCATTTAACAGTATCTCACAAGTGATTTGACATTGAACAACATGGGAAGAGTATAAGGTTGTAGTACTTGCATGATAAATGTGGATTACTGTGTTTATATTTTGTTGAATTATTTTACTTTTTACCTAGGAGTGCCATTGTGTTCGTTGGGCATTATGAAAGATGCATGGCAACTGCTACGACAGTGCATTAGCCCACCAGAGAATTCCCAGGCTACTACATTTGCACCTTTGCTGAATGATATCTTTCAATTTCTCTGTGGACATCTTACTCCGACTTCAAACCTGGTAGAACAAGAAACAGGCAAGGAGGCTGACCCTAAGGCAATTATCATGGCAATGGGTCACCAGCAGCAAAGGGCAGAGGTAAGAGGTAATGTATTTGGTAAAATCACGCATACAAAAATGCAATTGGAAGGATTTATCTTTGTGTGGATATTGTGAATATGACTCATGATTAACACCTGAATTAATTTTGTGTACAAAACAGAACATGTACAAACATTGCACCTGTTTCAGCTAAACAAAATAAGTGACAGCCATTCGCTGGTTCATTCCTCAGGGCAATGTCTTGACCAATCAGACTCAAGCTGCCTGGTTTAAATTTCAAACAAAGCCTGGCAGTCAACTGTCAGTCACCGTAAACTGGTGCATTCTCCATGACAATGCTTCTACCAATCAGAGTTCACTTGCTAAACAATCAGCACTATCTTCTCATACAGTATAAAATTGTTGTTTTCCCTTACATTGTCCTGATGAGTGCAAGACGAAAAGCTTCGACAACATGTCTCTCTTTTCAGCAATACTGAATTAATGTTGTAAATAATTAAAATTATTTCAATATATTGACCCCTTTATTTTGAATATAATGTGCCATGGCAATAACTGATCAGCAATATGATATTATAGAAATGTGTAGTACAGAAATAAGCCATTTAATCCATTGCACCTCTGCCAGTGCTGTGAAAGTTATTTATTTGCAGCTCTGCCTTTTCCCATACTCTTTAATATTTTGCTTTTTCAAGTATTTATCTGACTTCCCATAAAAAGCTGTTATGGATTCTGCCAGCACTGGTGTTTTGGGTAGGATATGCATAAAATAAAATTCCCAACTCTTCCTTGGTTCTTTTCATGATCTTAAATTTATGGCCTCTTAATTATAAAATTTTCCCTGCTTTTTTATTTGAACTTGTCACAATTTTGTACACCTTTATCCAATAACATAATGGGCTTGATTTTATAGAGCCCTCAACGTCGGGATCCGTGGTCGTTGGGGGGCCTGAAGATGGCCCCAGATGAGGCCCGCCACGGATCTCGCCACTGTCAGGGCCCGGCCCGAACCTCGGGGCGGCGGCGGGACACATGACGGTCTCCCTGCCGCTGGGCGATGGCACCATAATTTTAATAATTAAATCAATTAAATTAAATATACTTATGTCACCTCTTGATGGCCTGCCCCGATCTTAAGCCCGGCGACCGGCACTCCCGCGTCTTTGGATTCCCATCCGGGGAAACGAGGCGAAAAACTGGTGGGGAGGGGGGAGGAGGTAGGTTTATCAGGGCGGGAACTGGGGGTGGTGGGGAGGTGGGGGGAACAGGGTCAAATTAACGTCATGGGTGTAGGGGATGGTGGGAAGGGTTGTAGTTTAAACTTTGTGCAGTTTGGTGTGGGGAGAGGTGGTCAGATGGTAAAGGTAAGTGGTTTGGTTGGGTTTGGGGGAGGGCAAATAATTAATATAATTGTTATTGGAGGGTGGGAGAGGGGCAAAATAAATGTATTCATTTAATTTTATTACATCTATCTTTAAATATTTAAATAAGCCGGTAGGGCTGACACCCCTTTAAAAATGGCGTCAGCGTCTATGCACGGGCTGCTGACGCCATTGCCATGGGTGGACAGCTTGCCCCCTCTACATGATCCGGGAAAGGGGGGCTCTGTGGGGGAGCGCGATCTGCCCCGGCTATTTAAATGAGCCGCCTGCTTGAGATCGCGGCGGCTCTTTGGTGTGTGGCCCACGTGGGCGGGCTGCCATTTTTGAAGCTCTTATAAAATCCAGCCCAATGTTCTTTAGGTACAGGTCGTGTGCTTTTAAATTATGACACCTATTGCCATCTAGTAATATATCTCAATTTGAATTTCAAAGTTAAATTTTGCATTTTTTGTTATAGCTCCGTCTTGAAGCTCTCTGCCAGATTTCATCTTTTCTCTCTGAAATGGAGGATAAAAGTGGCTCCGCATTGGACACTTCAGGGCAACCATTAAAATCCACTGGTCTTCTACTGACAATACAGTTGCAGTTTTTAACTGGCTGCTTTGATCTGGGAACTGCAAACACAGCAAACATCAAACGGAATTGTGGAAAGCTCCAGCATTATACGGTAAAGGAAAGTCTCAAATTTGCAATAAAGACAAGTGATAAACCAAAATGTATGAAGTGTTTAAATACAATTATTTTGCACAAGTATTGTGTGTTGAATGACATTATGACTATAAATATTATTCACCTCTACTAAATTGCAGCCAGCACGTTCTGTAGCAGGGCATAAATATGTTTACATTTGTTTGTATATGTAAGGAAAATACAATTTATATTCTCCTAATGTGTTCTTTTTGCCCCCACCTTAGGATATTACACAGGCTGCCCATGGCAGTACACAGATGGAGCTCCAGGCTGCAGCACATAAACTTTATCAACAGTTGGCCTCAGCTCTGAAAAGGGGACTTGCAACTGGAAAGGAATTCTCAGGTTTAAAAATAATTGTGTTAATTTGGAAATAATAAATTAGAATAATTTTGTTCACTAGTGTCATTATTAATAGTAGGGAGCCATTTGACCAGTTTCTTTTCAACATCTCTTTCCCCACTCCCACCCCACAAAAAAACAAGCTGTGAACAAAGGGTCGTCAGAAAATGTGTATCTAATACACAAGGAAAGTAAGTAGTTTGGATGGTCTTGAGCAAATGGCCACAGGACCACAATAAAAATTGCACCGTCTGGATAAAGCAAATGTTTAAGAACATAAGTTTACTTTCTTGACTTTAAAAACACGAGCTTTCAACTACAGGAAATTGCAGAATATGGTTGTGTGCATTTGTTAATTCTTAAACTGCTAATGTAGGATTGTGGGAAAACTAGACTATGGTCCACGACACTAGAATGGTACCATTTAAAATAAATCATAGATTTTTACAGGATAGAAGGAGCTTATGTATCCATTTCTCAGTTGAAAGATTGAAAATGCAATTATAATCTATCTCCTAAATGGTGTTTCAGATTAAGGGTAATTTTTGAAATATAAAAGCTGGAAAACTGAAAAATGGTTAATTTTGAGTGTTTGAAAACTTTGTTAAAGATTAGGAAAGTCACGAATAGTGCCCTTAATGCTTTTTAGGCAGGATTAAAGATGGCCAGCATAGTGATTGTGTAGTGGTGAACGCACAAAGGAGACTGCATATGGATCAAGGGAAGAGGCTAACAGGCAGGATCCCATGGATAATGGGGTGGTGCGGTGTCTAATGGTTCATAAGGTGAGTTTAGGTCCCTTCCTCCTACACCTAGCTCCCCAACAAGTCAGTTAGTCTCCCCTGCACAATATTGCCATATCGCAGCAACTCCCAAACTCTACCCTCTGCCCAAATCCTGTTAGATCCCAGATCCCCTTTCCCCAGGACTCCTCCTTCCTCTCCACCACCCCACCCCTTCAAACCTGTTCCAGTAGTCTCAAATTGCAGAGGGTGTGGGGAGAAAAGGCTGTGTTGTTCATGGGACCCATTAGCCAATGTTCCTAAATTCTGGATCCCCACTTGAAGTACTGTTTGACCCTGAAAACTTTCCCTGAAACCTCATCCCATTTCCCCTGCTCCATTTTGTGAAGCTTCCAGATCCCAAAGCATAGCTTTCATGTATGTCTGTTTATTGGTTTCGACTTGATTTTTATGACTTTTTTGCTAAACATTCCATAGCCTTAGTTTTTTATTACCAGTGACTCTGTTTATCTGTTATAAAAACAGCTTGCAGCTGTTAAAAGATTACTTTAGCTTGAAAAGCCCTTTTGGCCTTTGCAATGCTTGCTGGTCAGATTCAGTCAGTTTTCTGTGCACCTGTATGTTGCAAAGCTTCCTGTATTTCATTTAAACTATCGATGCTTCTGGGTTGGAAAGCTTTGCAAATCTCAACCACAAATTTTGATTAAAATATTATTTTTTACACAGTGCATTCTAGATCCTAACCATTCACTATGTAAAAAAAAAAAAAATCCTCATGTCATCTTTGGTTCTTTTGCCATTCACCTTAAATCAGCGTCCTCTGGTTCTCGACCCTTCTGTCAATGGGGACAGTTTCTCCCTATCTACTCAATCCAGATCCCTCATGATTTTGGACTCCTCTGTCAAATCTCCTCTCAACGTTTTCTTCAATGACAGAAACTCCAGCTTTGCTAGTCTATCCTTGTAACTGAAGCCCCTCAACCCTGGAATGATTCCAGTAAATTTGTTCTGCACGCTCTCCAATGTCGTCATTTCCTTCCTAAAGTGTGGTGCCCAGAATTGGACACAATACTCCATTTGAGGCCGAACCATGTTTTCTGAAGGTTCATCATAACTTCCTTGCTTTTGTACTATATGCCTCTATTGATAAAACCCAGGATCCCATATGCTATCTCAACCTTCCCAGCCATCTTCAATGATTTGTGCATGTGCACCCCAGGTCCCTCTGCTCTTGCACCTTTTTAGAATTGTATCCTTTATTTTATATTGCCTCTTTTTGTTCTTCCTACCAAAATGTATCTATTCACATTTCTCTGCATTAAATTTATCTGCTATCTGACGCCCATACCACCAACCTGTCTGTGTCCTCATGTCCAACATATAAGAACAAGGAGCAGGAGTAGGCAATTCAGCCCCTCGAGCCTGCTCCGCCATTCAATACGACCATGGCTGATCTCATCTTGGCCTCAACTCCACTTTCCAGCCCGTTCTCCATAACCCTTCAACCCATTTCTAATTAAAAATCTGTCTATCTCCTCAAATTTACCCAATGTCCCGGCATCCACCGCACTCTGGGGTAGTGAATTCCACAGATTCACGACCCTTTGAGAGAAGTAATTTCTCCTCGTTTTAAATCTGCTACCCCTTATCCTAAAACTATGACCTCTCGTTCTAGATTGCCCCACAAGAGTAAACATCCTCTCTATGTCTACTTTGTCAATCCCCTTAATCATCATGCATACCTCAATTAGATCTCCTCTCATTCTTCTAAACTCTAGAGAGTAAAGCCCTAAACTGATCAATCTCTCTTCATAAGACAAGCCCCCCATCTCTGGAATCAATCTAGTGAACCTTCTGTGAACTGCCTCCAATGCAACTACATCCTTTTTTGAGTAAAGGGACCAAAAATGTACGCAGTACTCCAGGTGCGGTCTCTCTAATGCTTTGTACGATTGCAGCAACACTTCCCTACTTTTATACTCTATTCCTTTAGCAATAAATGCCAAAATTCCATTTGCCTTCCTTATCACCTGCTGTACTTGCAAACTAGTGTGTGATCCTAACACTGACCCTTTGCTTCATAATATCTTCTGTCCTTAGCTAACTTCCTAAACATGCTGCCACATTTCTTTAATGTCATGTGCTTTAATCTCATGAATAAACCTCTTCACCTTATCAAACACCTTTTTAATTTCACATCTCCTAATACACTATCCGCTGCATTTCTTGTATCAATATTCCTCAGTATTTCCTCACCAGATTATGAAGCTTGTCAGACATGACTTGGTTTTATTAAGCCATGCTTGCTGCCCTTAAGTCATTTTGAAAGTTTACCCAATATTAATGGATGACTGATTAGGCTATAGATATCAAGTATTATATAGTATATAGAACAATGTATTACACTGACAATCCAGTCCTCTAACACAACTTCCAAGTCCAAGAATGTTTGAAAGATTGTGATCAGACCTTCGCTATTTCCTATTGACTTCCCTTGTCATTCTGGGATGCACTCCATCAGGACACATTGCCACTTCGTGTTCCAACAACTTTTTCAGAACTGGTACCTTATCTATTATTGTTCTATCTTAATTTATCCAACCTTTCCTCTTGTATCTTTTCTCGTATACTTTTCTGTGAAAACAGATGCAAAATACTAATTTGGTATCTCTAACATTCATAGAATTTTTTGCTGTTGAAGGAATTCTTTCATTTATATAATGTCTTCAACATAGAAAAGTATCCCAACACATTTCATGCATGTCAGGCAAAACAGACACCTAGCCACAGGAGGAGGAATTGGGAGACATGACCAAGTGCTTATGTAATATGTACTACGAATGCTGGAAATCTGAAATAAAAATCGAAAATGCTGGAAATACTGAGTAGGCAGCATCAGTGGAGAGAGAAACAGATTTAACGTTTCAGGTCAATGATCTTTTGTCAGAACTCAGAGTTCAGAGCAGAATGCCAGCATTTTCTGGGGGGGGGGTTTTGTGAGCAAATGCTTGCTGGAAGAGGTGAATTTTAAGGACACCTTAAACCAGGGAGTGCGATGTCAGAAGGGAATTCCTGTGTGAGACTTAAGTGGCTAAAGTGTTGAGTTCAAAGGAAGTGTGCGAAAAGGCTGGAGTCAGAGAAACATAAAATTTGGGACTTGGTAGGGATGGAGGTAGTTGAAATTGAGGTAGAGAAATTGAGTGGGGTGGTGAGGGAAAAGAAGCATCTTCTGTAGTTTTATTTTCTGTCTATAATTGGCCCTTTTTTTAACTATTTTCCTAATTTTTATGTGTCGTAAAATCCTTCATTCTCTTCCACTTGCCTGCCAGTCTTTTCTTCCTGCCCTGTCCTGGATTTCTTTTTTTGCACTCTTCGTATTTACTATACATTTGCTTGATTTTCTTTTGTATTGTTTTGCTGGATTTGGCATATGCTTTAAGTCTCATATTAATTTTGCATTCAAAGAGCTCCAGCTTTTGCTGCACCCTTTGTACTTCGTGAGTGAATAGCTTTTGTTGCACTATTTCCTGGAACTACATCTCCAAAATACACTGATCTAGAAAGCAGTCTTTGACACATTGAGCTGGATTTTATTGCGCTTTAAGGACCACCCGTCACGGTCATGGCAGCTCATTATAATGGATGCGACGCGACGTCCCCCCAAATGATGTGATGGGGGCGGGAGGTTGAGCATCAGATGCTGGGGCCCTATTTAAAGGGCAGCCAGTGCAACATTATTGTTTTGAAGGCTGCAGAGAGTGGTCACTGGCGTTTTGTGCTCCTGAAAAATCTATTTTGGTTTTTAACACAAGCCCAAATACTGAAGATGGCAGAGGGACACTCCAGGGTGGCTCGACGGTTCAGTGATGCCTCCCTGCTCATTCTGCTCCAGGCTGTGGCGCAAGGTGGGTTGCCCTCTTCCCCAGCAATGGCAAGAAGAGGCCCTCCCCCCTGACCAAGGCAGCCTGGCTGGAGGTGACAGAGGAGGTCAGTAGCCATGGGGCCGTCCGGCATGACTGGGTACATTGTTGCAAGAGGATGAATGATTTGCTCCGCTCCGCAAAAGTAAATGGCACTTTATATCATGGCTCTATTGAACTTGGGTGTGCCCACAGAGTGGCACATGTGTGCCACAGCCATGCCAAAGACATGGAGGTTGGGCAGGGAGGAATGACTTGACATAAATGGCTGTATGTATGATAGAACTTACCCTTGTCTGCTGCTCAGAACATGGCACCTACATGAGTAGCTCACTCAGTAGTGCACATCCCCCATCTTTGGGCCAGCAGCCCTCTTGTGACACGTGTTGTGTTGTTGATCTGCCATGCGTAATATCTGCCTTCTTGCTCCTCCAGGCTAAGAGGGTCCATAATGCAAGGGAGGCAGGCTGCACCGATGGAGGAGTGCCAGATCTCAAAAAGCTCACTGACATGGAGGAGGCGGCCCTGGTAATTTCCGCAATCCAGTTCATTCGGTGAAGTCGGGCTCGAGGCTCTGGGTGAACATACAGCCGTTTGATATACACAACAGTGACTGTAAAATTGTTATTTTTTGAGACAATGCTGTCATACTCATTACATGCACAACATCAAGACTGATAGTGTGCTCTTCTCATTGTATCTTGAAAGTCAACACTCTGAAACGAACCAGGCGGCCCACAACATCTCCCCACCTCAGAGGAAGAGACATCTTCAGAGGAAGCAGCGTCCCATGACACTTTCACACCTTCCACTAGCGCAGATACAGTCACCTCAGTGGAAATGCGATTGGCCATAGAGTCTGGGTCACAAGCTGGTGAGAGGACTGCACACGCGCCCGAGCAGCTGACTGATGCTGAGACAGCCGAGGCTCCTGACAGTCGGAGGGTTGAGAGTGCCCAGGTCCATGCTGAGTCCAGGCTACTGATGAACCTCTGTTGCCTACAGCACAGGGCATGCTGGAGCTGCAGCAGCAGTCCTGGCAACATCTGGTGGAGATGCCACAGGCCATGCGCAGCCTTGAGCAGATGATGGGGGAGTCCATCCAGGCCAAGACAGCTGCCATGTCCCAGGCATATGAGCGCATGGCGTCATCCATGGAGACGGCGGTGGCCCTCTTTTTGAGAGCCATATTTCATTGATTCGTGCTGACCTGAAATCCCTTGCCAAGGCCATCAGATTTTCAAATCAGTGGCAAGGCGAGAGAGGGACCAGGGGCATGCAGATTTCCCCGACCCTGGTCCTCCCTGGGAGAGCAGAGGGGCTCAAATGAGCCCTGAGATAGAGGAGGTGAGCCTGCTTGCCATATCTAGGGTCCCCCCTCCAGGTGATTCCAATGTGGACGCCAGCCCCATGCCCCTCCACCGATGAATCAAGCTCCGTTAGCCACAACGTCTGAGGAGAGTACTGCATTGACGCAGGATTCTCCCAGCCTGCCGGGGCCCTCCAGGCCGCACATGCAGAGGATGACCGCCAAAGTTATCCACAGCCAAAGAGCAATCAGATCAGCAGTCTTCCTCCAGTCAGGCTGCTAGCGCAGAGGTGGCACAGCGAAAGAGCACTCACAAACGTTTTAGAAAAACACCTTGACACAAATGGGTCTGCACGAGTGACACAACACTAAAAAGCTATCTCACAAAATGCTCTTCATAAACATGTGTGTCATTTTTACTGTATGAATGACACGTGGCAGCATTTACCGATCCTGTCTCCTCCCATTACGTCTTTGGCCTTTCAGAACTGCCAATGTATGGTGTTGTGGGACAAGTCAATCACCACACGAGGTGACTAAGCTGCAGGTTTCGATCATTTATTCAAGCGGGCAGTCCGAGAGTACTCTGATTTTACACACAAAGATACAAACTTATATACTGTCCTTGTCGCGAAATATGGCCAAAAATGGATGATTGATCATGCACTTTAATGAATACACCATTTTATTCTTATCAGTGCTCACTCCATATGGGTCCATTATCACTTTGTTTCACATTGTGCAGCTTGGACCAATCCCAGCTCCAATCTTGACTTCCTAATCCTCCCCGCAGTTTGTCTGTTTCTTTCTCATCCTGACTTAATTATATTCTGTTGAATTGCCTTTCCAATGCATTGCTTATTTCTACTTAACCCCTTCAGTCCCCACTTTTGGCCCTTGGCCTAGCCCAAGATGGCCAACAGACCTAAACACTGCTGTGCTCAACTCTCATTGCTCTACGCCACTCATTGACACTGGCCAGGTATCGAGTTTAGGGTTGCAAAGGCAATTGACTACACCATCCGTATGAATCGGCCCTGTAGTAAGGGCTCGCAAACAACCTGTCTAGCTCCCAAGTTCTCATGTCCCCATACTAATGGCCTCTCCTTGTGTGTCCTCCTGACCCTGTAAATTAGGCATGTCAAATATATGGCCATCACTCCTTGGGCAATGACCAAGATGTGGGAGATGATCCTGAACCAGGGGTGTATCTGTACGTTTGAACCCCAGTTCCATAGGTCCTCCCACCATGTTGTATCATCTATCTGTTTGACTTCCTCTTCCAGCACCTTAGTTTGTTGTGTATTGCGCCCTATGTACCTGCTGTAACCCCTCACAGATGGCTGTGAGGTGAGTGGGCAACGGTGGGATAAAATGAGAAGTGACTCAAGTACCGTGTGAGGTTTTCCTTTATGTTCTCAGTAACCTGCAAGCTGACCGTTTTTCCCTTTTATATATCTCCACCTGCTCTACCTTTCCCACCCTCGCCGGTAACTGTGGTTGTAGACACATCATGTGATTAGCTATAGGTCAAGACCGGTTGTGTTTGCCCTGATGCTCCCGTTGTGTCGTAGTCAGGCAATATCTCCCTTTTCCCACATAGGCAACGTGGGTCGGTTCCATTACTGCTCATATAGCTTCCATTGTACAATTGACCGTTGCGTTAAATCTGCATTTTGTCTATTCAGTCATATATATTGGATATGGACACACCACGGCAGAGGCTTCTACACGACATCTATCTAAGGTAGTACTTATCATTTCCCCTTCCATCTCCACAGCATATGGCAGTATATCATGATATCTTACATAATACTCTCCCCTTAAAACCCTAATATTCTACTTCGAGAAACATCTTTCCAGGTGATGATTCTGGTATAACTGGGATCGCCAAGACCACACCTATCAATAGGCTATTATTGACAATACATATCTCATCAGTTTTATGCACGTCTTAAACCTCTGAGCTGGCAACCAGTCATGTTTAGGACAACTGGTGCCAGCTCATGGTGTACATTGTTATACAAGATTTTACTCGTTTTGTCAGTACTAGTCCATTCTGTGGCCCAGGGCTCAACGCTGGGCAAGTGGAATCCGTTAATTGTGTCCTTAGTATTGGGGTTTTCCCCATTGTATCGGTTATCACTGGTGGTAAGAGGTGGGGTTGTGGACTGGAGCGGCTTCAGGCAAACTTGCCATGGCCCATGCCCGCCACATTGGTAGATCCGATTGTCCTTGATCTCTGGCTTAAAGGTGAGGTCATCCAATCCTTACACAGTCTTGCGGTAGAAACCAACAAGTACTAGCATGCCTTCCCATCCTTGGGGCAGTCCTGCTGCAAGGGCTCACAGTTCTGGCTTGTGTGCACATGCACAGTTAAATTTAGAAATATGATGCAGCCCCACTGCTGGAAAACTAACATACCTCGTGGAAAGGTTGTCCTTGGAGAAGATGACTTGCCTGTTTGTCCTCTTGGGGGGGTGCAAAAATCAATCCTCCCACACTACAACAGAAACATGTTGCCTGTCGTACACTAAGCTCCAGGATATTTGAGTTCCCCTTGCATCCTGCGGTTGAGCTGTTGTGATATAATCCGGTTGTCACTTGGCGGTTTGAACCTTTGCTGATCCCCAATCCTAGGAACATCAGCATTGCGAGTAGCATTCTGTCAGATATAATGGGCCTTTGCAGTCGTCACTGGTCAGCTGTGATTAATTCTGCAGTTACATATTTCCGTTGTGTCCAGTGTTTCCAGCGTCCCTTCCCTCTAATGTCCACACAGGCATAGGTATCGCTGGTCATTATTACCTCGTAGGGCCCTATCCATTTAGGCGCAAACCCTGGCTTCTTGGGCATTACTTTTACCATTACCCTATCACCGACGCTAGGCACCTTCGCCTGTTTCGCTTTTGTGTCTGAGACCATATCGCATACGATCTGCTAGTCTCTAACTTCCTGTCTTAGCTTATGCAGTTGTTTTCATAGTTCTCTCACAAATCCTTTAACCCTTTCTCTAGCGGGTCCAACTTCCTCACTACATGCTACGACGTCTCCTGGCAATCTCATTTCCCTTCCTGTCATTAACTCATACGGGGTTAGTCCTGTCGTTCTGTTGGGCTTTGCGCTGAGTCCCATTAGGATTCCAGGCAACAGGTCGGCCCATCCCGCCCTGTTTCCTGGATGGCTTTAGCCAGTGCTTTCTTCAACATCCTATTCATTTGTTCCACCATGCCTGAGCTTTGCGGGTGATCGGGAATGTGAAACTTCTGTTTTATGCCTAATAATTTACAAGCTTCCTTGTTCACCCGACCTGTGAAATGTGTCCCTTGATCCGAAGCTATCTGCAACAGTATTCCCCACCTGGGGATTACTTCTCCAGCTATTATTCAGGCCACGATACTGGCTGAGCAGTCCCGTGTGGGAAAGGCTTCCACCCACCTCGTAAGCTGGTCGATGATGACCAAATAGTAGTTCTTTCCCCGACTTGGTGGGAGGGGCCCCATGAAATCAATTTGTATCTGCTCCCATGGCCCCTTCGGTCGGGGTTGGTGTGACATACCGACTTTTGTTGGGTGTCCTGGGTTGTGCTGTGCACACACCAAACACGTGATAAAGTTTTGTGATATCCCTTTCCATACCTTGCCATGACCAGCATCTACTCATTCTCCCTAACATGGCTTCGCTCCCATGATGTGCATTCCCATGGTATATGTTCATCAGGTTATGTTGGATACAAGGCGGTGCTATTACCCTACTGTCCTTCTGCCAAACACTGTCAGACTTCACCAAGGCATGTGTGTCCTTTGGATGCATACAGTGGAACACTTGCATTTCCCCATGTTTAGTCCAACATTCCCTATTATCATTACAGGGCTTAAGGTGGGGCAGTTCTTAACGTAACATCTGTTTTTCATTTGGCCTAAAGGGGGACATGCGTTATCTTCTCAGTTACCTCTTTTGTTTCTACTTCATTGCCGTCTTCATCAACTTTAACATTACCCTTTTCATCCTTTACTTTCTTTTTGAGGTTTTGGTCTGTACCATCATCGAGGCCATTTTGGGAAATTCAAGAGGGGGGTTGCTATGGGAATTACTCCCGCTCCCTCGTACGGGGGCGGATGTTCCAAGTTTTCGGCTGCCTCCTCTGCCGGGCTTCCCCAATCAACTGTACCATCAATGTTATCAGAGGCGGGGGATACCGTCACCACCCGACAGTCCTTAGTCTTTGCTGCATATGGGCTTTCACCCGCCTGCATAGTTGCAAGCATAGTGCAGTCACGATATCTGCCTCTTTCTGTTCCTTGCCCTTTTTCTGACCTATCTGCCAAGTTTTCTGCTTCTTGGGGGTTTCCTCTGGATTCCACCGGTCCTTTTGCATTCTTTTAATAATCTTTTTATGTTGTTTTGCCATAAACTTAGTCATGGAGTCTTCCAGGCCCCAAGTGAAATGCATTTTGTTACTCAATTTCTTTTCTGACATTTTGCTAGCTTCCTGACGTTGCCCAGCGCGTTTTCCTATCCCCTATCCCCTTTGTCTCTCCTGACCAGCGTGGCTTTACGTCCTGTATACCTTACGGTAAGCGGTTCTGACTTCTGCGCGGCTTCAGACTTATTGTCCCGCCCGCATGGTTCCGCCTCCTTACCTGCTGCCTCCTGTCCTGAGTCCTCCTTTAGATTCTTCGGGTACTCGCCCAGATCTTCGCTCGAGTAGGTTTACTGCCCTCACTATGGGTGGTAAATAAATATACTCATCTGCTTGCGGTGCCGCTCCGATGGTCCGGTGCGAGTGTCCTGCTGTTGTGGAACAATGTAATCACCACATGAGGAGACTCAGGTACAGGTTTCGATCATTTATTCAAGCATTCTCAGGGAGAGACCACCTCGGGCAGTCCGAGATACTATTATGGTTTTACGCACAAAGATACAAACTTATATACCGTTCTTTTCATGTAATATGGTCAAACAATGGATGATTGTTCATGCACTCTAATGAATACACCATTTTATTCTTATCAGTACTCACTCCAGATGTCTCTAGCCTGGGTCCATTATCTCTTTGTTTCACATTGTGCAGCCTGGACCAATCCCAGCTCCAACCTTGACTCCCTAATCCTGCCTGCAGCTTGTCTGTTTCTTTCTCATCCTGACTTAATTATATTCTGCTGAGTTGCCTTTCCAATACATTGCATATTTCTGCTTAACCCCTTCAATGGAATAACATCATTGACATGCCATCATTACTCGTGTGTCTCCATGGATGCAGTAACATGGACAATGGCTCAGTATGCTGCTACCAGTAATGGTGGAGACGAAGATGGTTACAGATTTGGACTGCTGCACAACAGGTGAACGAGGGTGCTGTGTGGCTTGCAGAGCACGTGGTGTTTTCTGCGACGTGGAGAATCTTTGATCAATAAGGTGTTGCTGTGCATCCCTTGCTCACCGCTCGCCCTGCATGCGCCGCCTGGATGCTCTCTGTCCTCCCATGCGCCTTTACTGCAGTAAGTCCTTTGCATCCTCGTCATCCAAGGAGGAGTCCTGCTGACTTCAGTCCTCATCCTGCAAGACCTCACCCTATTGAGTGCGTAGTTGTGCAGAGCACAGCAAACAGCAACGATACGAGCTACCCTTTGCAGCTCGTACTGCAGGGCACCACCCAATCTATCTAGGCAGTGGAAGTGCATTTTCAGCATGCAAATAGCCTGCTCAGTGGTGGCTCTTGTAGTGTCGTGACTGGCGTTGTATCTCTCCTCTGTATCAGTGTTGGGGTGTGTCACTGATGTCATAAGCCATGTCTGCAAGGGATGCTTTTGTCTCCAAGAAGCCAACCCTCGATGTGAGCTAGTTCAGTGCACAGCAGCGGCAGCTGCAAGTGGCGCAGTATGAAGGCGTCATGGCAGCTGCCTGGAAACCGGGCACAGATTTGCGTGATGCATTTCCGGTGATCACATACTAGCCGCACGTTAAGCGAGTGGAAGCCCTTTCTGTGCAGCTAGTCGCCCAATGGGAGCCTTGATGGCCACATGGTGCAGTCTATGATCCCTTGCACCTGTGGGAATCCTGTGATGGAGCCGAAACTGATAGCCCTCTGGGCACGTCCTGAAACAGACATAGTCACCTGCCCTCGGTACAGGGCATCAGTGATCTCCCTGATGCAGCAGTACACTGCTGACAGTGTGACCCCACAAAGGTCTCCGGTGGGTCCCTGAAATGTTGCAGAGACGTAAAAGTTAAGAGCCGTTGTAATTTTGAGGGCCACGGGCATGGGATGTCCACCGAAACCCGTCGGCTGCAGTTCTTCGTTCAGGGCACAGAGATGTGTCGCCGCCTCTCTCAACATCCACAGTCGCCTCCAACATCTGCAGGTATGTCATGTGGGACCTACAGATGTGCGGCGATCTATTGTGGCGAGCTGTCCTTGGGGGGCTGCTGCTGCTCACGACCGGCTTCTACGTGGGCTGCACCTGCCTTTTGGTTTTGCCTGTGGCACATATGGCTCCTCACAACAAGTAGAACAATGAATATAGGGTGAAACATCTCCATTAAATCCTGGCTACCTGACCCGAACCAGACTAGATCCAACTGCATGTGTCAGGTTTGGGTTGGGTCCGTATTCCGAGTCTAGCATTCGAGGTCTGGAAGGTGCTGCCTCCGGGAACATATGGGATCAGGCTCACCCGTGATTCCCCACAAATCCGTCTGCAGGAATAGCCGGAACGGATGAGCGATATTCGTGTCGGGCCAGGTCGGGCACAAAAAAGATTAAAGGACTGAGGCCTGGGTCGGGTTCAGGTTGTTTATGGTCGGGTCGGGCCCAGGTCAGGTTTCAATTTTATACCCGAGCAGGCCTTTAATCTCCATCTCCAAGTTGCAATTAAACTCAGGTACTTTCGAAGAAGTGAAGGAACAAACCGGGCAAAGAATGATGTTGACTGGTACCTCAGGTCCTTTCAGGCATCAACTATATGGCATGGTATTGCCCATCTTGGCTCCCACTAAGAGTGGCACAGCATGACCACATTCAGATTGTAGCAGCAGCATCGATTGGCCCACCAGCCAGATCACCTTTAAATGCCTACAGTTTCTGACACCCTCCCCACACACGGGGTTTCCAGAGTGTCATTGCTCCTTCACTCACACAAACATTCAATGGCACAGAGCGCCCCCCTTTATGGAAGGAGGGTACGCAGTAGCTCCCTACACGTATGCAGAGTTGTGTCCCCTGTGATACCATCCCCTTTCTCCGAGAGCCGTCTCGCAAGACTTACCTTCACAGGCTCTGAGGACTGCAACTACAGTCCGGCCAACTTCTATTAGTTGTGAATGGGATGGCACGTAATAGACGCCCATTCACCAGAATATGTGGAACTGTTGAGTAAGAGGCAGCGGGATGCATAATGAGGTAAGGTAAGTAGTGCTTTGCATATTTAAATTGGGCTTCTGCCACCGAGCAGCCGGGGGGGCGGGTGGGGAGGGAGGCCGCTCTGAGGCATCGCTGCCGCTGGTAATATGGGGCGGGGCCTTCCCGGCGTTGGGGAGCGTGGTGGGACTCTCCCATAAGAATTTTCTGGGGCCCCCCCACCACAACCCCCAACATCAGGGGGGCTGGTAAAATCCAGCCTATTGTAGACATTTCTTTCCTTCTTTGCAATTTGCACAAATTTACCTCTGCCTATCTTTGGATAATTGAGATCATTCATTATTATGCCCTTGTTATTTCTGCATATTTCGCGACCTTCTGTCTTCCCTATTTCATTTCTGCTGTTTGGTAATTTGTATTATGCTCCCAGTAGAGTAATACTTTGTCGCTTTACCTTATCCTAGTAGATTCTGCTTTTGTATCAGTTTGTTATCGTGTTCTACTACTGTTGTGGCATATTTGGTCAATAATTCCACTCCTTTTTTCTTCCTACTCTATCCCTCTAAGTATTTTGTTATTAGAAATGTTTACACACTGCTGCTCCTCTTCCCCCTCACCACCCCCCCCCCCCCATATTTGCATACATACACATCAAACCTGCCATACTTGTTGGCGATGTTGCTCTTTTTAATCCCTCCTCCTTCTGTTCTTTATTACTTTCAAATGTTTCCATCTTTCCTACAGTCCTTGTCGTTTTACTTCCCTCACTACTTCCTTGTTTTTCTCTTCTCCCTTCTCCCCCTGCCCACTCACCCCTCCCCCGACAGTGGAGCCAGTGGGAGGGGAAAATAAAGGGTTTGAGCAATTTGTTCAAAGGAAAACACCCAGTAATAGGAGTGTGGACATGGTTGTTTAGAGCGATGATAGAGGGAAGGTGAAGGGGTGGAGGACCTGATGGAAGTGAGTGGGTGGGAATAAGCTGTTAATGGGAGTGAGCTGCTGAGTGCTATGGTTTCCCCACAATCCCACAAGTACAGTGTGCAGCCATTGATGGCTCCTTTCACTACCATCCCACCAATCATCTCCACCTGAAATGAAAGAGAAATGAAAGAAAATGAAGAGACAGATCAGATCAGATGAGACAGAGACAAAAACAGCAGAGACAGGTAAAAGAGTATTCTCCGACTTACCATGTGCAACAACATTGGAGATCGACTAGTGAATATAAAAATTCAAACTTATAAATATGGAGCTAAGTATTTGCAATACAGTTTTGAGGTCTGTCTTTTCTCTGGATGTATGCAGTAGCATCAAAGTCACTCCCACAATTTATATCTTAAATCTAAGAATCTATGACTCTAATATCACTAAAGTGCATTTAGTCCTGTAGATGCGTTGTATCAAAAATTGATAATTGTTAATTTTAAATCTGAGATAGATAGATTTTTGTTACGCAAAGATATTAAGGGATGTGGGCCAAAGGCAGGTATATGGAGTTAGGCCATGGATCAGCCATGATGTCATTGAATGGCAGGACAGGCTCGAGGGCTGAATGGCCTACTCCTGTTCCTATCTTCCTATGTTCCTAAAATGAGCTTATTGTACCTTTTGTAAAATTGTAGAAAAACTAAGTTATGCCTCCATATTAAAATTTAAATGTTTAACAAAAGTTAATGAAATTGTGTTAGACTGGTAACAAAGTAGACTAATCCTGTTTTAATGCTATCAGATGGCTTTTCACTATTTCTCTAAATTCTGTCAAATGTTGTTTGTTATTGCAGGAGCAGAGCAACATCTTCTGTTGGCTACCATATTTGCCTTAAACATCCGGTACCAGCCTGCTGACCTATCAGTGGTCATTAACGGCGGTCTTCTAGAAGCCCTTTCAAAGCTGACAAACTCCTGTCTTCTAGTAAACCAACGTTGGCTGATGGCTTCAGTGTCCGGCCATTCCCAGTTAAATGTGGCATTAAAACTGGCCAGTGCTCGGCTTCTGCAGATTTTAGCTATCACTGCTAGGTAAGTAAAAGATGCCAAAACTTAGTGAAATTTAACTAAAGAATGCATTGAACTTGCTGATAGCCTACTGACTGCAAAATTCTACACATGCAGTTGGATTGTAGTCATTGCTGGTATGTGGATTTATATTTTGTTTTTGCTTGTAAACACCATTGCAATAAATTAATAGCCATTTTTACACCTAATTTTAATCTTTCCTGGTCTTTTGTGGTTTAATTACACTGGTGCATTGAAGAGAGTTGAATCCTGGTTTACAGGTTATGCTATCTCAAAGAAGGAAATGAACTGTGTTGCTTGTATTTGTCAATGTAATGCAAATTTTGATTTCCCCATGGGATTAGTCACTAATCTTCAATACTTTAACCTATCTGTCTGTACACTTGTTAACTACTTGACATCAATGGTTAAACTGCCATAATCATTTCTTTACTTTTATCTTTTTATCCTGTCATCATGATGCATGCTTTAGTTCTCTTTTTCATGTAATTCCCTATTTGAGACAGCAGACAGATAACCTGCTATTCTTTAACTGGCCGTAAGGAGGTACATGAAAGCACAATGCTGTTTTTCTCATTTGAAATAACTCTTTCCATTTCTTCCTGAAAAGAAGTGTCTGGTCTTCACTCGTGCAATTCTTTCTAAATGACACTCTGAGATCAGGAGCCTTTTCACCTAAAGGAAAATTGCAAGTACTGGACATAACTTAATAACTTTTGACCTAAGGACCCAGAAGCTGATGTCTTATAAACAAAATGTTAAATAATGAGGTTTAGTCTGTACCTATCTTTTGTTTTAAACTCAATACTCTTACGTTGATTTTTCTGTTGCTGTTTGCTTTTCTTTGCAGTTCCTATGCAGACAACTTGTGCCCTGAGGTGGTTCAAGCGCCAATGGACGTATTGTGCTGCCAGTTGCAAAGACTTTTGCATGTGATGTGTGGAAATGCAGAATGTGAATTAGCTGGAGAAGAATATACAGAACAACATAGCTGTGGATCCAGCATCAGATCAGAAAGTAAAGGTGGGTATAGAAAACTAATGTGTAAAATAAGTGCAGTTAGAATTTCTTTATCAAAGTAATTAGATCTCACTATTTTAAGAGTGGAGGCCTCTCAAGACATTTGTTTTTGGTGTCAAAGAAAGCATTAAAAGATAATTAATTTGTAATGACTTATCAAGTGAGTGCTTCTGTTTAAAAATTTTTTAAATGTTGTGAAAAGGCATTGTAAATAGAGCCCTTTTTATAGATCCATTGCAGGCACCACCCAGTGGAAAAAATGTGCTCAAATGGTGCTAGCCGAGGGATCCCTTTGCGAAATGTCTGCCTGGTACTACTGGTGGCATTATGTTGGATCTCCTTGCAGACTTTTGGTGAGGTTGTGCAGCTTTTTTTTTCAGTCACCATCAGTCACTAGCAATTATTATTAAAAAGTAAACGTATGTTATGATTTGGTGAATTGTGGCTTAAATTTATGCACTGCCGTGCTTTAAATATTGATGAGAGGTTTTGTCTCTCCCATTTAAAAAAAAAAGGCAGCGGAATGAAATAAGGTTTGTTGCGTTTTAAAAAAAAAACAACAAACAAAAAATTGCTTTTTTTTTAATAGTGGAATAGAGAAGGTGCTGCACTGGTTCGATAGTGATAGATATGTAGATGTATTGGTATATTTTGTATACCACTTTTCAGTCAGGAGCATTTGGTTTTACGCATACATGTTTCAGAATACCAGTTCTCTCTCTCTCATTCGACTTTATAGTATGTAGTGCCTGACTGAAAAGCAAAGCTTAAATGGATGATGAACAGAATTTTAGACTATAAAACACTAGGGTTTTGCTTATTTGAGAGATCCATTGAAGGGGACAATTCATTCCAGACTCTCAGCAGGAGGAAGCCGGATTGGAAATAGCATAAAATTCAATTTCTGCTGAAATCCTGAAAGACTGTGATGCTACGGAGCAATGGAAGGAAGAAAGCAATTTACTGATGTATATTAAAGCAAGGAGCCCCGAGAAGCAAGAGGTGGATTGTTACTGCTCTATTCTGGAATAGCTGAGCGATTCTGTTAATTAATTTTTAATAAAGTTAAATTTATAATAAATAAAGCTTTAGCGACTTTTTCAAAATTCTTTGAATATAAGTAGCTGTGCAATTAAAGCTGATTTGAGAATGGAAATTTGAATTGGGAATGTGTTCTTCTGCTCCCGCCCCCTCCCTGGAAGTATGAGTGAAATTACCATTTTTATGGAAGCTGCCATTGAAGTACCATTTAAAGACTTGATAAATTTCAATACTCAAAATTGCTGTCAAGATTTATGCAGACTTTGAGTTTGAATTCCTCAATTTTTTTCTTGGGGCATTTAGTCACAATTCAGATTCTGCAATGGTAACAACAGTTTATAGTTAGACAATTATACCTTTATCAGACAATTAGAATGTAACAATTAGGTTTCAAATAAAGCCCTAAAAGGCTGAACTGTTGACCATGCACATTCATTCACAATTTAACTTTTTAAACCAAGCATTATTCCGATTGAAAAATCACATTTAGATTATGCTTTTGATCCAGTGAAGTATTTCCATCAGTTCTAAGTGAAAAATCCAGGACTACTATGGAGTTACTAGCTACACTACCAAAGAACTGTGTTCGTTTGGTGGTGTTATGAGGTTTAGAATTTTTTTCCTTCTGACTCTTTAATGTAAATTGTCTTTACTTCAAAATAATGATATTTACTACTTGAAGAACATCAAAAGTACGTGGTCAACAAATGATGGAAAATTATAACATGTAGAATTTATGGATCCAGATTTTAAATATGAAAGGATCATTACCCATGGGCTGAAAGAAGGTTTGCTGGGCTGAAAAATGTTTTTTGTTGTGAAATAGAGGAGCTTGGTTCTGATAATATCTACGTATGCGTGTTCACGTTTTTGTACCAATTACAAAAATGAGCATTTGTTTATCTCACATACTTGTTTCAGAGCACCTATTATAGTCAGACTTTCTGGTATGTAATATCCATTTTCCTCTGTACATATCAAGATCTTTTCCTGTTAAACAGTGTAACTGCTGACTTTTTCTTGACTTTTGTACATGCAGAACAAATTCTAATCTATATTCATTGGATTGCTTCCCTTGTGTGTGTTTTCACCTTTAATTGGTGTCATTGGGAAGTTTGATCCACTGGTTCTGAAAGTCTCATATATCTTGCTATTCCCCTTCCCCACTGTACTTTCTTGGTTTCCTTGCTGCCTGTGCTTCAGTGGCTTTGTTTTTCATTCACCTCCTTACTTTTCATCTTCAATTTTTTATTTTTCCATCCACCAGAAATTCCTCAATTCCCCACTATGTGCAAAATTGCGTACAACAAGAGAATAACTGAGGCTCTGAGAAATTCTCAGAAATTCTGCTTTATTTGTGCATATCCTGTGGAGGATAGGAAGCCTGTGGAAATCCAGGCTTTGAGTGGATCATTCAGGTACATCATGTCTCTGGTCAGATTTGCTTTTATATAAGGTTACCTTGTAGAGATTTTCTAAGTTTCTATGACTGAAATGTCATTGAATATATTTCAGATTAATGCTTCAAAACAACATGTTCTGCTATTTTTGCATAAAATTGAAGGGCTTGCAAGTCAAAACTTCTGATTGGTTTCTTTGGAC
The DNA here is from genome assembly GCF_036365525.1 of Heterodontus francisci. NCBI lineage: Eukaryota > Metazoa > Chordata > Chondrichthyes > Heterodontiformes > Heterodontidae > Heterodontus > Heterodontus francisci. The sequence continues at coordinate 78,253,005 of NC_090371.1, read as the reverse complement.
TTTTCCTATACACAGTTTTTCATGTGAATAATTTGCTACAACTTTAAGCTATTAGGTTCTTCAGGCTAATTAACAAAGCAAACTATGTAGTAGAAGGACTGATTAGCTGAAGTAGATTGAGATACTAGAGTAAAACGTATGATGGTATGATGCAATGGCAAGCATTTAAAGAACTATTTTAGAATTTGCAACAAATATACGTTTCCTCAAGTAATAAAAATCCCATTGGAAATGTTGCCCAACAGTGACTGACGAGAACTTAAAGGTAGCATTAGATTAAAGGGAGAGGCTTATAATGTTGCCAAAACGAGTAGTAAACCCGAGGATTGGGAGAATTTTAGAATTCATCAAAGGATGAGCAATAATTTGATAAAGAAAAAAGAGAATATGAAAGTAAACTAGCAAGAGAAACTAAAGTAGATTGTAAAAGGCAGAGTTTAGCAAAAGTAAATGTGGGTCCCTTGGAGGCAGAGACTGCATTAATTATAATGGGGAACAAAGAAATGGTAGAGACATTAAACAAATACTTTATCTTCAGTTAAGAAGACTAAAAACAAAAATCGAGAAATAGTGGGGAACAAAGAGCGAAACTTAAAGAAATCAGAGAAATAGTTCTGGAGAAATTAATGAGACCAGGTGGTGTTAAATCCCCTGGACCTGACATCCTGCATCCTAGGGTTTTAAAAAAGCTAGCTACAGAGGTGGTGGATGTATTGATTTTAATCTTCCACAATTCCCGAGATTCTAGAGTGGTTTCTATGGATTGAAAGATAGCAAACGTAACCTTGCTAGTCGAGAAAGGAGGAAGAGACAACAGAACTATAGACCAGTCAGCCTGACTGAAATGTTGATAAACAGGGACCTGGGTGGTCGAGTGCATGAATCGCAGAAATTTAACATGCAGGTACAGCAAGCTATTGGAAAAGCAAATTGCAAAGGGATTGGTGTATGCGTTAAGAAGTATTACTATAATTATATTGGGCCTTGGTAAAACCACACCTAAAGTACTGTGTGCAGTTTTGGTCTCCTTTCTGAGCAAACTGATGGAGCTGCAGGCTGACAAGTCCCCGGGTCCTGATGGGCTTCATCCTAGGGTCTTAAAAGAAGTGGCTAAAGAGCTAGTTAGATGCGTTAGTGTTAATTTTTCAAAATTTGCTGGATTCTGGAAACGTTCCATCAGACTGGAAAGTAGCAAATATAACGCACCGATTCAAGAAAGGAGGGAGGCAGAAAACAGGTAACAATAGGCCAGTTAGCTTGACGTCTGTCTTGGGGAAGGTGTTAGAATCAATCATTAAGGAGGCTATAGCTGGGCACTTAGAAAAACTCAAGGTAATCGGGAATAGTCAGCATGATTTTGTAAAAGGGAAATTGTGTTTAACCAATTTGTTGGAGTGCTTTTGAAGGAGTAACATGCGCTGTGGATAAAGGGGAGCCCGTTGACGTACTGTACTTGAATTTCCAGAAGACATTTGACAAATTGCCACATAAAAGGTTATTGCACAAAGTAGGAGCTTGTGGTGTACAGGGTAACACATTAGCATGGATATAAGATTGGCTGGCTAGCAGAAAACAGTATTCATAAATGTGTCCTTTTCTGATTGTCAGGATATGGTGCGTGGAGTCCCGCAGGAGTCTCCACTTTTTACAACCTATGTCAATTATTTATATGAGGGAAGTGATGACGTGGTATCTAAATTTGCAGATGACACAAAGATAGGTAGGAAGGTATGTTGTGAAGAGGACATAAGGAGGTTGCAGACTGATGTGGGTAGGTTGAGTGAGTGGGCAAAAATTTGGCAGATGGAATGTAATGTGGGAAAATGTGAACAAAGAACAGTACAGCACAGGAACAGGCCATTCGGCCCCCCAAGCCTGCGCCGATCTTGATGCCTGCCTAAACTAACACCTTCTGCACTTCCGGGAACCATATCCCTCTATTCCCTTCCTATTCATGTATTTGTCAAGATGTCGCTTAAATGTCGCTATTGTATCAGCTTCCACCACCTCCCCTGGCAGCAAGTTCCAGGCACTCACCACCCTCTGTGTAAAAAAAACTTGCCTTGCACATCCCCTCTAAACTTTGCCCCTCGCACCTTAAACCTATGTCCCTGAGTAACTGACTCTTCCACCCTGGGAAAAAGCTTCTGACTATCCACTCTGTCCATGTCGCTCATAACTTTGTAAACCTCTATCATGTCGCCCCTCCACCTCCGTCGTTCCAGTGAAAATAATCCGAGTTTTTCCAACCTAACTTAAGTTCTGTACAGCTGCAGCGTGACTTGCCAATTATTATACTCTGTGCCCCGACCGATGAAGGCAAGCATGCCGTATGCCTTCTTGACTACCTTATCCACCTGCGTTGCCACTTTTAGTGATCTGTGGACCTGTACGCCCAGTTCTCTCTGCCTGTCAATACTCCCAAGGGTGCTGCCATTTACTGTATACTTCCCACCTACATTAGACCTTCCAAAATGCATTACCTCACATTTGTCTGGATTAAACTCCATCTGCCATTTCTCCGCCCAAGTCTCCAACCGATCTATATCCTGCTGTATCCTCTGACAATCCTCATCATTATCCGCAACTCCACCAACCTTTGTGTCGTCCGCAAACTTACGAATCAGACCAGCTACATTTTCCTCCAAATCATTTATATATACTGCAAACAGCAAAGGTCCCAGCACTGATCCCTGCGGAACACCACTAGTCACAACCCTCCATTCATAAAAACACCCATCCACTGTTACCCTCTGTCTTCTATGACTGAGCCAGTTCTGTATCCATCTTGCCAGCTCACCTCTGATCCCGTGTGAATTCACCGTTTGCACCAATAATAAATTCATTTGTTTCGAAATGGGAGTAAATTCTGTCCCGAAGAATCCTCTCTAATAGTTTCCCTACCACTGACGTAAGGCTCACCGGCCTATAATTTCCTGGATTATCCTTACCACCCTTCTTAGACAAAGGAACAACATTGGCTATTCTCCAATCCTCTGGGACCTCACCTGTAGCCAATGAGGATGCAAAGATTTCTGTCAAGGCCCCAGCAATTTCTTCCCTTACCTCCCTCAGTATTCTGGGGTAGATCCCATCAGGCCCTGGGGACTTATCTACCTTAATGCTTTGCAAGACACCCAACACCACCTCCTTTTTGATAATGAGATGACTGAGACTATCTGCACTCCCTTCCCTAGGCTCATCATCCACCAAGTCCTTCTCCTTGGTGAGTACTGATGCAAAGTACTCATTTAGTACCTCACCCATTTCCTCTGGCTCCACGCATAGATTCCCATCTCTGTCCTTGAGTGGGCCAACCCTTTCCCTCTTACTCTTTATATATGTATAAAAAGCCTTGGGATTTTCCTTAATCCTGTTTGCCAATGACTTTTCATGACCCCTTTTAGCCCTCCTAACTCCTTGCTTAAGTTCCTTCCTACTGTCTTTATATTTCTCAAGTGCTTCATCTGTTCCTAGCCTTCCAGCCCTTACAAATGCTTCCTTTTTCTTTTTGACTAGGCTCACAATATCCCTCGTTATCCAAGCTTCCCGAAACTTGCCAAACTTGTCTTTCTTCCTCACAGGAACATGCTGGTCCTGGATTCTAATCAGCTGACGTTTGAAAGACTCCCACATGTCAGATGTTGATTTACCCTCAAACAGCCGCCCCCAATCTAAATTCTTCAGTTCCTTCCTAATATTGTTATAATTAGCCTTCCCCCAATTTAGCACCTTCACCCGAGGACTACTCTTATCCTTATCCACAAGTAACTTAAAACTTATGGAATTATGGTCACTGCTCCTGAAATGCTCCCCTACTGAAACTTCGACCACCTGGCCAGGCTCATTCCCCGATACCACGTCCAGAATGGCCCCATCCCTAGTTGGACTATCTACATATTGTTTCAAGAAGCCCTCCTGGATGCTTCTCACAAATTCTGCCCCATCCAAGCCCCTAGCATTAAGTGAGTCCCAGTCAATATAGGGGAAGTTAAAATCACCCACCACTACAACCCTGTTACCTTTACATCTTTCCAAAATCTGTCTACATATCTGCTCCTCTACCTCCCGCTGCCTGTTGGGAGGCCTGTAGTAAACCCCCAACATCGTGACTGCACCCTTCCTATTCCTGAACTCCACCCATATTGCCTCGCTGCACGACCTCTCTGAGGTGTCCTCCCGCAGTACAGCTGTGATATTCTCCTTAACAAGTAATGCAACTCCCTCACCCCTTTTACATCCCCCTCTATCCCGCCTGAAACTTCTAAATCCTGGAACATTTAGCTGCCAATCCTGCCCTTCCCTCAACCAAGTCTCTGTAATAGCAACAACATCATATTTCCAAGTACTAATCCAAGCTCTAGGTTCATCTGCCTTACCTGTTATACTTTTCGCATTGAAACAAATGCACTTCAGACCACCAGTCCCGCTGTGCTCCTAATTCGTATGTTCGTATGTACCTAAAGAAGAATATACCTGCCTTAGCGGGAGTGCAACAAAGGCTCACTAGACTGATTCCTGGGGTGAGAGTATTGTCCTATGAGGAAAGATTGAGCAGACTCAGTTTATATTCCCTAGAATGTAGTTGAGTGAGAGGTGATCTCATTGAAACATATAAAATTCTTAAGGAGCTTGACAGATTAGATGCTAGGAGGATGTTTTCCCTGGCTGGGAGTCCAGAGTTAGGGGTCACAATCTCAGATTGAAGATCAGCCATTTAGGACTGAGATGAGAAATTTCTTCACTTAGAAAGTTGCAAATCTTTGGAATTCTCTGCCCCAGCGAGCTCAGTTGTTGAGTATATGCAAGGCAAATTTTTGATCGATAGATTTTTAGATACTAAGGGAATCAAGGAATTTGGGGATAGTGTGGAAAGGTGGAGTTGAAGTAGATCATCCATGATCTTAAATTTTTCTGGACTGCATTGCTTGAAAGGATGTTAAAGGCATATTCAATCATGGCTTTCAAAAGGGAATTAGACAGGCACCTGAAGGGAAAAAATTGCAGGGCTACAGGGAAAGGGCAGGGAAGTGGAACTAGCTAAATTGCTCTTGCAGGGAGCTTGCACGGAGTTCCATGGGACAAATGTATTCCTTCTGTGCTGTAACTATTCTGATATTACACAGAGTCATTTATGGCACAGAAGGAGGCCATTCTGCCCGTCGAGTCCATGCCAGCTATTCACGGTGCTATGCTGCCACTCCCACTCCCCGGCTTGATCCCATAGACCTGCAAGTCTGTTTCTATCAGGTGGCCAACTTCCTCTTGAAGTCATTGGTCATCTCCGCTTCCACCACCCTTGCGGACAGCAAGTTCCAGGTCATTACCACCCGATGCGTGAAAAAGTGCTACCTCATATTCTCCCTACATTTTTTGCCCAAAATTTTCAATCTGTGTCCTCTAGTCCTTGTGCCATCTTTTAATGGGAACAGCTTTTCCCCAGTAGTTGAAAGGAAGATGTGTCTACCTTGCAGGTGTGTCTAGTCACCCGTTTACTTTTATCTGCTTTAGAACTACTTTTTAAAAATGGTCTGTTAGCAGATATTGGGCTGAATTTAGTGAGCCTGCCACGGATCTCAGCGGTAGACCCAGAAATGGGCGCCATTCGCACTAGTCATGTGGGCAGCTGCCCCACTATGATCAAGTGGTTGCAGCCATTTTGCATAATGGAGGCGTGGGGCACCTCCAGTCACGTGGTGGGGGCAGGATACAAGCTGCAGAATATGGTGTCAGATGGCTCCAGAGCAGATGCCATATTTAAAGGCCTGCCAGCACAACTTGTATTACTCTTTGCACTCATCTGCTGCTAGCTTATCAAACTGAGGCCCGTGTTGCAGTGACTCTGGCCCCACCCGAGACGGACCCAGCAAGATGGCAGAGACAAGGCACAGGGTGGCCCCATGGTTTAGTGATGCCTTCCTCGAGATTCTTCTCCAGGCTGCAAGGGAAAGGCGGGAGGTCCTCTTCCTCAGCGATGGCGGGAGGCCCTCTTCCCCAGCGATGGCAAGAAGAGATCATCCTGCCTGACCAAGCAAGCCTGGTGGAGATTGCTGAGAAACTCAGCAGCCGTGGGGTCAGCCCCCCGCCCCAGCCCCAGACTGAGTACAGTGGCACAAGAGGGTAAAGGACCTCCTGCGTTCTGCCAAGGTGAGTGCTCCACATCTCTCCTTTTTATTGATTGCAAGTGGCTACACAGGAGGAAGTGGTTCATGGGGAGGGAGGCACTACACTAGCGATGGCGGAGGGGGTTTGGCATCATCTTGTACTGACAGATGCATGGCTGCATCTCAGCCACAGGCCACCTCCTTTCATAGATCACCCTCATTAACTCCCCTGAAAGTGGACAGGAGCATGAGCTATATGTGATACCTCGGCAGGGGACAAGGGGCTGACACTAGCAGAGCTGTCATGTTGATATCACTGTGAAGTATGATTATCTCCCTCTTTCCACTTGCAGGACAAGATGGCCCATAATAGGAGGGAGACAGCCCGGACTAGTGGAGGAATCCCAGATCTTCAGTGTCTCTCCACAGGAGAAGAGGAGGCACTAGAATTGGCAGGGACTCAGGGCGCTGCTCCATTTCTCAAGAGAGTGAGGATTGCCTTCCATCGACATGCAGTTCACTTCTGGAGACCCACATCATGTATAGTTGGCATGTCAAAATCTGCACAGCCTAACACACATGTTTGACTTCTCTCATGCAGGTCGGCGTCTACAGGAGACTCAGCCAGAAGCGGGACAGCTGTCCATCTCTGAGGAAGAGCAGCACTCAGAGGATGCACCGTCTCATGGCTGTCTTGCGCCTTCCACCAGAGCAGATACTTATACCTCGTTGGGTTTTCGCGCGACTGTAGAATTAGGGTCACAAGCTGGTGAGAGCACCGCACATGCACCTGAGCAGCTAGCTGAGTCAGCTGAGGCCACTGATACTCAGAGGGTGGCCAGGCCCATGCAGAGCCTAAGGCCGATGACGAACCTCTGGTATCGACAACACTGGGCATACTTGAGTTACAGAGAGAGGTAAGGCAACATCTGGAGGAGATGGCAAAAGCAATGCGCAGCCATGGACAGACGATGGAGGAGTCCATTCATGCCATGGGTACTTCCATTTCTAAGCATGTGAGCACATGGCTTTCTCCATCAAGAGGTTGCCGACCCTCATGGAGAGCCAGATCCCACAAATGCACGCAGATCTACAAACCATCACCTTGGCCATGTGCTCTACACAGCAGTGACAAGGCAAGAGAAGGACAAGGCACCTGGAGTCTTCTCCAGCTCCTCATCCTTTTCTGGTGAGCAGGGAGGTTCAAGTGAGTCTGGAAAGGGAGGGGGAGGAGAGGCTGATCTCCACAGCTGGGGGCTCCTCTCAGGGAGCTCTGATTGTGGACAATGGCTCCTCTACCCCTCTGCCAGTGAGCCCAGCTCCAGCAGCCGTGATGCCTAAGAGGAGTCCTGTACCTGTGCAAGAAACCCTCAGACAGCTGGAGCCCTGTAGTCTTTGGGCAGCTGCTGAAGTTATTACAGGCCAAGGGACAGCCTGTCTCCAGCCCAGCTGCTAGCAATGGGTTCACATCTTGTAGAAGCACTCGCACATTTATAAAGAAAAGCACCTAGATACGCTTGGGGGTTCACAGGTGTTTGAAATTTGACGTGCTGCTTCATATAAAGTTGGCACAAAGCTCGTGGTCTACAGGGCCGCAGTCTTACCTACCCTCCTGTATGCGTTGGAAACATGGACACTGTACAGCAGACATCTTAAATTTTTTTAAAAAGCTCTGGAGAGATATCACCAGCGGTCCCTCTGCAAGATCCTGCAAATTCAGTGGCAGGATAGGCGCTCCAACATCAGTGTCCTTTCTCAGGCCAGCACCCCCAGTATCAAGACAGTGGGCATAGCTGGTCAGTTACTTTGGGTGGGCCACATTGTCCGCATGCCTGACATGAGACTCTCAAAACAAGCTTTCTACTCCGAGCTCTGTCACGCAGAGGTTAGCAGGAGGGCAGAGGAAATGCTACAAAGATGTCCTTAAAGCCTCCCTGAAAAAATGACATCTCCACCGATTTGTGGAAATCTCTTGCCCGAGACTGCCCAAAATGGAGCGAAAAGCATCTGCGAAGGTGCCAACCAGCCAGTTTGAACAATGTCAACGTGCCCAGGAAGTGACTCGAGTGCAAACAGTGGAAGAAGAGTTTGGAAATTCGAGCATCCCATCCACTCGCCTCATCAAACACCACCTGTGGCAGAATCTGTGGATCCAGAATTGGACTATACAGTCACCTGAGGACCCACAACCTTGGAGTGGAAGAAAGTCATCCTTGTTCCCCAGGGACTGCCTCAGAAGAGAAAGTTCATCTGTTCAAGCCTTTGTGTAAAAATGTTTATTCTGCCATCTGTTAATTGTGAGCTGCTGATTTCACCCTTCCCCTTTAATGGAATGTCAATGTAGGCATGGCCCTCATTTGATCTCCCATGGCCACTAGTGCGTGGTTAAGATGGGGGCTAGGCACGGAACTCAGATAGAAAGGAGGCAACAGACTGCATGCGTTGAGGTGAGTCTATAATGTTTTTTCTGAGTGGCCATCAGGGTGGCTGGAAGTGGGACTCAGAGTGGTGGGAAACAGCAAGAGCAGAGCCTGGCTTAAATACAGAGCAGAGAGCGTGAGAGTTCATTCGGAGAGTGGTGGGTAACAGCAGGAATGGAGCCAGGCTTAAAAACAGAGCAGAGAGAGCCAGTGTTCATTTGGAGAGCGCAGGAAGCAGCAAGAGTGGAGCAGGGTTAACTGCTGTCACTGCTGCCAGTCTGTAGGTTCAGAGCCGGCGTTCAAAAAGAAAAATTGATGTGTGACATCACAGGGAAGCAGGTAGATATTGGCTGGTGAGTATTTCCTATTTATCTTACCTAAACTAGGGAATAAACTAGTGAGCCCTATTTATCTTTTCTAAGGGGGGAGGCAGTGGCGTAGTGGTACTGTCACTAGACCAGCAATCCAGAGGCCGAGGCTAATGCTCTGGGGACATGGGTTTGAATCCCACCACAGCAGATGAATTCAATTAATCTGAAATTAAAAATTAGTTTAATGGTGATTGTTGTTAAAACCCATCCAGTTCACTAATGTCCTTAGGGGAGGAAATCTGCTGTCCTTACCCGGTCTGGCCTAAATGTGATTCCAGACCCACAGCAATGTGGTTCGCGCTTAACTGCCCTCTGAAATGGCCTAACAAGCCACTCAGTTCAAGGGCAATTAGGGATGGGCAACAGATGCTAGCCTGCCAGCGATGCCCACATCCCATGAAAGAATTAAAAAGTAAGGTTTACTACAAATAAGGTGTATTAAATATTAGAGTTTATCAGTATTAATCATGTTTATTAGCATTAGTAAGGTTTCTTAATAGTAAGGTTTATTAGTATTGATGAAGGTTTATTTACAGTAGCAAGGCTATTACCTAACACAGGAATGGCAAGGCTGCTTCTTCCTCTAGAGTGCATATCCTGTGCAATGTGGGAACTCTCGGATCCTTCTCATGCCTTGGAGAACCATATGTGCAGGAAGTGTTGTCAGTTGCAGCAGCTTGAGCTCTGGGTCACTGGCGTCACAGTGGAGCATGCGTGACCACCCTGCAGCTTAAGAGTAAGCAGGGAGAGAGGGAATGGGTGACCGCTAGACAGTCAAGAAGGAACAGGCAGGTTGTGCAGGAGACCCCTGAGTGCGTTCCATTCTTCAACCAGTATTCACTTCTAAATACTGAGGAAAATGATGGTTCATCTGGGGAGTGCAGCCAGGCCATGGCACCATGGGTGGCTCAGTTGCACAGGGGGGGCACAAGGAAGACTGGAAGAGCAATAGTGATCGGAGATTCAATAGTCAGGGGAGCAGACAGGTGTTTCTGTAGCTGCAGATGTGAATCCAGGATGGTGTGTTGCCTCCCTGGTGCCAGGGTCAAGGATGTCACTGAAATGGCTGCAGAACGCCCTGAGGGGGGAGGATGAACAGCCAGCAGTCATGCTCCACATTGGTACCAATGACCTAGGTAGGAAGAGGGATGTGGTCCTGCAGGAAGAGGTTAGTGAGCTAGGCAAGGAATTATTAAGCAGGTCCTCAAAAGAAGTAGTCTCTGGATTAGTCCCAGTACCCTGCCCAAGTGAGTATAGAATTAGGAACAAAGGAGCAGGAGTAGACCGTTCAGACCATCAAGTCTGCACCGCCATTCAATTAGATCATCTACCTCAAAGTCACTTCCTGTGCTATCTCCATATCCCTTGATGTCATTAGTATCCAGGAGGATAGTGCAGATGAATGCGTGGCTGGAAAGATGGTGCAGGAGGGAGGGCTTAAGATTCCTGGGACACTGGGGCCAGTTCTGGAGAAGGTGGGACCAGTACAGGCTGAACAGGTTGCATCTGAACAGAGCTGGGACAAATTTCCTTGCGGGGCGATTTGCTAGTGCTATTGGGGAGGATTTAAACAATGTTGGCAGGTGTGTGGGAACCTGGAGGAAATATCAGAGGAATACCAAGGTGCACGAAATACTGGGAGAGATAGATTACACTAGAACTATTAGGTGGGGTCAGAGTAAGGGAGAAAGTAATTAAGTCTAATTCAGGGTTAATGTGTATGTATGTGAATGCATGGTGTGTGAATAAGATTGGTGAGTTAAGATTCCAGGTGCAGATTGACATGTGGAAATATGATGTAGCTGTAACAGAGACCAGGCTGAAAGGGCAGGAATGGGTGTTAAATATTCCTAGATACAATGTGTTCAGGAAATATAAAAAGAAAGAAAAAGAAGAGTGACAGTATTGATTAAGTAGAGCATTGCAGTGCTGGAGACAGAAGATATCCCTGATGGGTCAAGGACGCAATTTATTTGGCTCGAGCTAAGGAACAAAAAAAGGTGCAATTGCATTGCTTGGTGTGGTCTATAGACCACCAACTAGTGGAAAGGATGAAGAGGAACAAATTTGCAAGGAAATTACAGAGATGCTAGAATTATAGAGCAGTTATAATGGGGGACTTTAATTATCCCAGTATAGACTGGGATAGTAGTAGTATAAAGGGCAGAGAGAGGCAAGAGTTCCTAGAGTCTGTTCAGGAAAATTTTCTACAGTATGTTTCCAGTCCAACGAGAGGGGAGCCACTCCTGGACCTGGTTCTTGGGAATGAGGTGGTCCAAGTGGATCATATATCAGTAAGAGAACACTTAGGAGACAGTGACTATTGTGTCATAGGTTAGGTTGGTTATGGAAAAGGACAAAGTACAATCTAGAGTAAGAATAATTAACTGGGGGAAAACAAACTTCAATGGAGTAAGAATGGATCTGGGCCGAATAAATTGGAATCAAAGGTTGGCAGGGAAAACAGTAGCTGAACAACGGGCTACCTTCAAAGGAGAGAGCATTCGGGCAGTCAAGGTATGTTCCCTTAAAGGGGAAAGGTAGGGCAAATAAATGCAGAGGACTCGATGGCAAAAGAGATGGAGATGAAGGAGAAAAAGCGTGCTTATGACAGATGTCAGGTAGATAATACAATGGAGAACCAGGCTATATATAGAAGGTTCCGAGGGGAAATGAAAAAGCAAATAAGAGAAGCAAAGGGAGTATGTAAAGAGACTGGAAGCTAACATAGGGAATCCCAAAGTCTTCTATAGGCATATAAGTAGTAAAAGGATGGTAAAAGTTGGAGTAGGGCTAATTAGGGACCAAAAGGGGAATTTACACATTGAGGCAGGAGGAATAGCTGAGCTATTAAATGAATAATTTGCATCTGTCTTTACCAAGGAAGAAGATGCTGCCCAGGCCACAGTGCAAGAGGAGCTAATTAATTCACTAGAAGAATTTAAAATTGATAAGGAGAAGGTATTAGATAGGGTGTCTATACTTAAAGTTGATAAAGCACCAAGACAGGATGAGATGCATCCAAGGAAACTGAGGGAAGTGAGAGTAGAAATTGCGGTGGTACAGGCCATAATTTTCCAGTCTCCCTTAGATTCAGGGGTGGTGCTAGAGGACTGGAGAATTGCAAATGTTTCCACCCTTTTAAAAAAAAAAAAGATGTAAAGATAAGCTCAGCAACTACAGGCCAGTCAGTTTAATTTCGGTGGTGGGGAAACTTCTAGAAACAGTAATTTGGGACCAAATTAATAGTCACATGGATAACTGCAGGTTAATTGAGGCAAGCCAGCATGAATGAAGGGAAAATAGTGTTTGCTAATTTGTTGGAGAATTTTGAAGAGGGTTGATGTGTACGTGGATTTCCAAAAGGCATTTGATACAGTGCCACATATCAGACATGTGAGCAAAGTTATAGCTCATGAATAAAAGGGACAGTAGCAACATGGATACGGAATTGGCTGAGTGACAGGAAGCAGAGAGTAGTGGATAATGGATGTTCATCAGTCTGGAGGAAGGTTTGTCGTGGATTCCCCAGGGGTCAGTGTTGGTACCCTTACTCTTCCTGATATATATTAATGACCTAGACCTTGGTGCACAGGGCAGAATTTCAAAATTTGCAGATGATATGAAACTTGGAGCAATTGTGAACTGTGAGGAGGATAGTATAGAATTTCAAAAGATTATAAACCAGTTGGTGGCATGGGCAGACAAGTGGCAGATGAAGTTCAATGTGGAGAAATGTGAAGTGATTCATTTTGGTAGGAAGAACATGGAGAGACAATATAACATAGAGGATGTTGCCGGGACTGGAAAAATGCGGCTATGAGGAAAGATTGGATAGACTGGGGTTGTTCTCCATGCAACAGTAAAGGCAGGGGGAGATCTGAGTGAGATGTGCAAAATTCTGAGAGTCCTGGATAGTGGATGTGAAGAGTCTATTTGCATTAGCAGAAAGGTCAGTGACTATGGGGCATAGATTTAAAGTGACTGGTAGAAATATTAGAAAGGAGATGAGGAAAATCTTTTGTACCCAGAGGGTGGTGGGGGTCTGGAACTCACTGCCTGAAAGTTAAGAAACCCTTGACTCATTTAAAAGGTGTCTGGATATGCACCTGAAGTTCTGTAACCTGCAAGGCTACGGACCAAATGCTGGATGGTGGGATTAGACTGGGTGGCTTGTTTTTTGGCTGGCGCAAACACGATCGGCCAAAAAGCCTCTTTCTGTGCCGTAAACTTTCTATGATAATGGGTGCAACTCTAAAAGGGATGCAAAAGCAGAGGGACCTGGGGTATATGTGCATAAGTCATTGAAGGTGGTAAGGCAGGTTGAGAGCGCAGTTAATAAAGCATACAGTATCCTGGGCTTTATTAATAGGGACATAGAGTACAAGCGCAAGGAGTTTATGTTGAACTTGTATAAGACACTAATTCAGCCTCAGCTGGAATATTGCATCCAGTTCTGGGTGCCGCACTTTAGGAAAGATGTGAAGGGATTGGAGAGAGTACAGAGAAGATTCACACAAATGGTTCCAGGGATGAGGAACTTAAGTTATGAAGATTGATTGGAGAAGTTGGGACTGTTTTCCTTAGAGAAAAGAAAGCTGAAAGGTGATTTGATAGAGGTATTCAAAATCATTAGGGGCCTAGACAGAGTTGATGGGGAGAAACTGTTCCCACTCGTGAAATGACCAAGAACAGATTTAAAGTGATTAGCAAAAGAAGCAAAAATGACATGACGCAGCGAGTGGTTAATGTCTGGAATGCACTGCCTGAGAGTGTGTTGGAGGTAGGTTCGATTGAGGCATTCAAAAGGGAATTAGACTGTTATCTGAAAAGGAAGAATGTGCAGGGTTATGAGGGGGAAGGCAGGGGAATGACATTAGGTGAATTGCTCATTTGGAAAGCTGGTGCAGAAATGATGGACTGAATGGCTGCCTTCTGTGCTGTAACAATTCTGTGATTCTGTATGAGTGAGATTGCCTCTTGCCTCCTTGGCCTGTCACTCAATCTACCTGGCCTCCAATGCAAGGGCTTCAACGTCAAGTGCTGCTTGCTCATCTCCCTTCTCCGCTTCCTCCTTGTCAGTGGACGAGTGTCACTCAGTCATGTCATCGTCATGCACGGCCTCTCCTTTCTGCAGTGCTAGATTGTACAGAGCACAGAAGACCCCAAAGATATGTGAAACCCTCGCTGGGGCAAACTGCCAGGTTCTGCCGGATCAATCTGGGCAGTGGAATCTCATCTTCGGCAGCCCAATGGCCTGCTCGATGGTTGCTCGGGTGGAGATGCGTCAAGTGTTATACCTCTCCTCCGCTGCATGGGAGGGTTCCTCACAGGCATCAGTAGCCAAGTCTTCAGTAGGTACGCCTTGTCCCCGAAAATCCATCACTGAAGGTGAACGGAGGAACCTGAAAAACTATGGCACCTGGCACTGTCGAAGTATGTAAGCATCATGGCTGCATCCTGGAAAGCAGACACACATCTGCAGATTGAATGGAAGTCTTGCCTGTTGATGAAGGCAGCTGGCTGGTTCGTTGGAATCTTGATGGTCATATGTATGGAATCTATCACACCTTGCACCTGGAGAAATCCAACATTAACCCCAAATCCCTTGCCGCTCTTGGACTAACTGTCAGGCCCGGTCTGGTGGCACACATTGTCGCCGGCTCTCTTGAGCAGGGCATTGGTCACCTCCTTGATGCAGCTGTGGCTGTTGGCTGGGAAACCCCACACATGTCCTCGGTAGATCCTTAGAATAATCAGATGCATACAAGTTTAGTGTCACTATGATCTTCAGGGCTACTGACATAGTGTGACCCTCAAATCCCATAGGTTGCAACTTGTCCTGCAGCAGGGCACATAAGTTGGTGACGGACTCCCTGCAGAGGCATAGGGCTGGATTTTGTGGTGCTGGCAGGGGTCCCTCCGCCAGGGGAAACCCTGCCGCAGCCTTTCTGTGTACCCCCCCACCCCACCTCATCCAGCCCTGGCGCGATCTTACGTTGTTCCGGCTCATAAGTGGCCGGCACTGGGATCCCCATCCCTTTAAAGACAAGGATCCCATCTTCAGCAGTTGCTGACCAATCACAGAACTGACAGCTCAGCAATGTTGGCCGTGCCACCAGGAGCAGTGGCCATTGCGGTACTGCAGAGGCCTTGGACCTAGGCCCAGCGCTGGAAACAGGGATCCTAGGTAAGTGATGTGGGGCTGCCCTGGCCAGTCCAGAAGGCTTTGGCGAGAGGGGCTGGGAGGTGGAGTTTACCCCGTGAGAGTCCTCTGTGGGCCACAGATTGTTCATTCAGGAGGGACCCCTACCTTCCATGCCCGCAGACAGGGTGCCTCATAATACTGGGCAACCTCCCCACATATTGGGGGCACCCTGTGTCGCTGGTTAAATCCTGTTAATCGGCCACTTAAGGGCCTCAGTTGGACTCTGTGTGGAAAGGGTGTCATTGGCCAACCACCACCACCACCCCCTCCCCACCCCGCCTGACAAAATCACAAGGCCACAGGCCTTCCGCCACCTCCCCCCCCCCCCCCCCCCCCCCCGCCCCGTCACAATTTTATGGGCCCTCCCACCTCCAACCCCGTCTCAGTGGGCCTCATAAAATCCAGCCCATAGTCTTCGCTGACGATGCCGCTCGGACATTTGGAGGTAACTGATTGGAATACGGTACACACACTCTGGCACAGTTGGGCCCTTCTTGACGTGGCCGACTGCTCCTGCTCTCGCAGTGGAGCTTCACTAAATCCCGTCACGGGCTGCCTTTTGGCCCTCCCTCTGATAGAAGTGCTGCATCACACCACGGCAGTCCAAAAAGACAGGGTGTATGAGGCCCATGCCAGGTGACCAGTGGGCCTACAGGGCACTGTCAGCGTAGAGACGACCCTGCCTTGACGACTGAGCTTTTGCTACTTCTCCCGGCAGACTCCCTGATGGCCCTCGATGCCCACCTATGCTGATAGCTGACCCTCTCATTCAGCATTATGGGAAATCAAACATCTCGCCCAACAGTTTGGTCACCCGCGACAGCCACCCAAACCAAATCCCCTCCATGTGACCTTGCAGAGCGCCTGACACCACGATCCCCCTTGCAGCGCGTACAGCATTGTCGGCCAACAGTGGCCTCAGCACCCCTTCCCGCTCTGTAGTGCTGGTCGTGTCTGCCTGCTCGTCGCGGCACTAAAGCCCCGCCTCAGTGCCGCCTGCACTCCACTTAATCCCATTGAATCACAATGAATTAGAAGCAAATGTATTAAAAGTAAGTGCTCAGCAATTTAAAACAATCCTGTTGCATCGCTGTAGCGATGTCACCTTGGTGCTTTCGCGTTGCTGACTAAATCTGGAACAGATGTCTCGGCACCAGATTTCTGAGGGCACGCTTCCAACACGATTCTCTGTCCCCCCCACACCACCAGTCCTGCTCCAAATGGCTGCACTAAATTCAACCCACTTTGTGCAAATCTCCCCCTGATGTGTGAAGTTCTGCTCTATCAACATCATGAGTGCTGCACAGTGGTTTAAGCGCAGCACTCTGTTAGTAGTATCCCAGGAGTACACTTCCATGATGTCTCATAAGGGGGAGCTTTGCACAACAGATTTGCTTCTCAGTTGCTTTCATTGACATATTGACATCAAAGCCATCCTGAAGCTGTTTATAATTTCCTTGCTTGAATTTTAAAGTGAAATAAAAGCAGCTGTGAAACTCAATCCCATTAAAGGATAATGTTGTATTCTGTATATATGTATGGTATGTTGGTATGTTGCCTCCCTGGTGCTCGGGTCAAGGATGTCTCTGAATGGACAGGGGGCATTCTGAAGGGGGAGTGTGAACAGCCAGAGGTTGTGGTACACATTGGTACCAATGACATAGGCAGGAAGAGTGACGAGGTCCTGCAGGGGGAGTTTAGGGAGTTAGGTAGAAAGTTAAAAGTCAGGACCTCTAGGGTTGTAATCTCGGGATTACTCCCTGTGCGACGTGCCAGTAAGGCTAGAAGTAGGAAGATAGTGTAGCTGAACACGTGGCTGAACAGCTGGTGTAGAAGGGAGGGTTTCAGATATCTGGACCATTGGGATCTCTTCAGGGACAGATGGGACCTGTACAACAAGGACAGGTTGCATCTAAACTGGAGGGGCACAAATATCCTGGCTGCGAGGTTTGCTAGCGTCACTCGGGAGGGTTTAAACTAGTGTGGCAGAGGGGTGGGAACCAGAGCAATAGGACAGCAGGTGAAATAAATGAGAGGGAACGAGTAAATAAGGCCAGTAAGACTAAGAGGAAGAGCAGGCAGGGAGATGTTGCGGAGCACAGCGGTACTGGTGGTCTGAAGTGCATTTGTTTCAGTGCGAGAAGTATAACAGGTAAGGCAGATGAACTTAGAGCTTGGATTAGTACTTGGAACTATGATGTTGCTGCTATTACAGAGACTTGGTTGAGGGAAGGCCAAAATTGGCAGATAAATGTTCCAGGATTTAGAAGCTTCAGGCGGGATAGAGGGGGATGTAAAAGGGGTGGGGGAGTTGCATTACTTGTTAAGGAGAATATCGCAGCTGTACTGCGGGAGGACACCTTGGAGGGGACGTGCAGCGAGGCAATATGTGTGGAGTTCAGGAATAGGAAGGGTGCAGTCACGATGTTGGGGGTTTTCTACAGGCCTCCCAACAGCCAGCGGGAGGTAGAGGAGCAGATATGTAGACAGATTTTGGAAGGATGAAAAGGTAACAAGGTTGTAGTGGTGGGTGATTTTAACTTCCCCTATATTGACTGGGACTCACTTAGTGCTGGGGACTTGGATGGGGCAGAATTTGTAAGGAGCATCCAGGAGGGCCTCTTGAAACAATATGTAGATAGTCCAACTAGGGATGGGGCTGTACTAGACCTGGTATTGGGGAATGAGCCTGGCCAGGTGGTCGAAGTTTCAGTAGGGGAGCATTTCGGGAACAGTCACCATAATTCCATAAGTTTTAAGGTACTTGTGGATAAGGGTAAGAGTAGTCCTCGGGTGAAGGTGCTAAATTGGGGGAAGGCTAATTATAAAAATATTAGGAAGGAACTGAAGAATTTAGATTGGGGGCGGCTGTTTGAGGGTAAATCAACATCTGACGTGGGAGTCTTTCAGACGTCAGTTGATTAGAATCCAGGACCAGCATGTTCCTGTGAGGAAAAAGGATAAGTTAGGCAAGTTTCGGGAACCTTGGATAACGCGGGATATTGTGAGCCTAGTCAAAAAGAAAAAGGAAGCATTTGTAAGGGCTGGAAGGCTAGGAATAGATGAAGCACTTGAAGAATATAAAGACAGTAGGAAGGAACTTAAGCAAGGAGTTAGGAGGGCTAAAAGGGGTCATGAAAAGACATTGGCAAACAGGATTAAGGAAAATCTCAAGGCTTTTTATACGTATATAAAGAGCAAGAGAGTTACGAGGGAAAGGGTTGGCCCACTCAAGGACAGAGATGGGAATCTATGCGTGGAGCCAGAGGAAATGGGTGAGGTACTAAATGAGTACTTTGCATCAGTATTCACCAAAGAGAAGGACTTGGTGGATGATGAGCCTAGGGAAGGGAGTGTAGATAGTCTCAGTCATCTCAGTATCAAAAAGGAGGAGGTGTTGGGTGTCTTGCAAAACATTAAGGTAGGCGGCACAGTGGTTAGAACCGCAGCCTCACAGCTCCAGCGACCCGGGTTCAATTCTGGGTACTGCCTGTGCGGAGTTTGCATGTTCTCCCTGTGACTGCGTGGGTTTTCGCCGGGTGCTCCGGTTTCCTCCCACAGCCAAAGACTTGCAGGTTGATAGGTAAATTGGCCATTGTAAATTGCCCCTAGTATAGGGAGGTGGTCGGGGAAGGTGGGGATGTGGGATTAATGTAGGATTAGTATAAATGGGCGGTTGATGGTCGGCACAGACTTGGTGGGCCGAAGGGCCTGTTTTAGTGCTGTATCTCTAAATAAATAAATATGTCCCCAGGGCCTGATGGGATCTACCCCAGAATACTGAGGGAGGCAAGGGAAGAAATTGCTGGGGCCTTGACAGAAATCTTTGCATCCTCATTGGCTGCAGGTCAGGTCCCAGAGGACTGGAGAATAGCCAATGTTGTTCCTTTATTTAAGAAGGGTAGTAAGGATAATCCAGGAAATTATAGGCCGGTGAGCCTTACGTCAATGGTAGGGAAATTATTGGAGAGGATTCTTGGGGACAGGAATTACTCCCATTTGGAAACAAACGAACTTATTAGCGAGAGGCAGCATGGTTTTGTGAAGGGGAGGTCGTGTCTCACTAATTTGATTGAGTTTTTTGAGGAAGTGACAAAGATGATGGAAGGGCAGTGGATGTTATCTATATGGATTTCAGTAAAGCCTTTGACAAGGTCCCTCATGGCAGACTGGTACAAAAGGTGAAGTCACACGGGATCAGAGGTGAGCTGGAAAGATGGATACAGAACTGGCTCAGTCATAGAAGACAGAGAGTATCAGTGGATGGGTGTTTTTCTGAATGGAGGGATGTGACTCGTGGTGTTCCGCAGGGATCAGTGCTGGGACCTTTGCTGTTTGTAGTATAGATAAATGATTTGGAGGAAAATGTAGCTGGTCTGATTAGTAAGTTTGCGGACGACACAAAGGTTGGTGGAGTTGCAGACAGTGATGAGGATTGTCAGAGGATACAGCAGGATATAGATCGGTTGGAGACTTGGGCGGAGAAATGGCAGATGGAGTTTAATCCAGACAAATGTGAGGTAATGCATTTTGGAAGATCTAATGCAGGTGGGAAGTATACAGTAAATGGCAGAACCCTTAGGAGTATTGACAGGCAGAGAGATCTGGGCGTACAGGTCCACAGATCACTGAAAGTGGCAACGCAGGTGGATAAGGTAGTCAAGAAGGCATACGGCATGCTTGCCTTCATCGGTCGGGGCATAGAGTATAGAAATTGGCAAGTCATGTTGCAGCTGTACAGGACATTAGTTATGCCACACTTAGAATATTGCGTGCAATTCTGGTCGCCACACTACCAGAAGGACGTGGAGGCTTTGGAGAGGGTACAGAAGAGGTTTACCAGGATGTTGCCTGGTCTGGAGGGCATTAGCTATGAGGAGAGGTTGGATAAACTCAGATTGTTTTTACCGGAACGACGGAGGTGGAGGGCGACATGATAGAGGTTTACAAAGTTATGAGCGGCATGGACAGAGTGGATAGTCAGAAGCTTTTTCCCAGGGTGGAAGAGTCAGTTACTCGGGGACATAGGTTTAAGGTGCGAGGGGCAAAGTTTAGAGGGGATGTGCGAGGCAAGTTCTTTACACAGAGGGTGATGAGTGCCTGGAACATGCTGCCGGGGGAGGTAGTGGAAGCAGGTACGATAGCGACGTTTAAGAGGCATCTTGACAAATACATGAATAGGAAGGGAATAGAGGGATATGGTCCCTGGAAGTGCAGAAGGTTTTAGTTTAGGCAGGTATCAGGATCGGCGCAGACTTGGAGGGCCGAATGGTCTGTTCCTGTGCTATACTGTTCTTTGTTCATTTGTTATATTGTTATTTCTTTTCATTTATTCAACACCGCATATTATATTGTGTCTCCATGATGGTAAATCATGTCAGAACATTGCCCCTTAAAAGAAATTTTCCCAATTGTGGTCAAGCAATCTTTTCCATTTCTCTACTTTCCTGTGCGTAAAAACCTTGTTCTGGATTGTGCCTCTAAGATGTTGTTATCATTGTCAGATGACTGCTCTCCATCTAAACCATTTACTTATATTTTATCTTTTCATATGCTGATGGAGTTGCTGTGCATTTTCAGTATTTTTTGTTTTTATTGAGTTTCCTACAGGCTAGAGATCTTATCTAGTCAAATTGGTCTTGATTAAATCAGCATCAGTAACTGCTGGAACTGACTTCTGGCTTCAAAACATACATTGAATGTTGTAAATCATTTCCAATGCCCCACTCACATTGTTTCCAGTTGTGCCATGACTCTAAAGTGGAAGCTTGGTCCAAATTCAGGACAAAAGCTTTCTGCAACTCAGTAACTGGCAGAGAGGATATCCAGACTGTAAGGATTTTCCTTCAGATACAGGAAGTGCTTCTGTGTCTTCACTGAGTCAGAGTTATGCTCCATTCCTCGATTACATAAGGAATAGTCAGTCGAGAGCCTCCCCAGGTAGGTGAACGTTCCTCTTGACTTTCACAGTGAGGGTCCGACGTTATCTTTCTAAAATGTTTACATTTAAGCACCAATCTTTCATTACCTGATGCAACTTCATTTATATGTCCAGAGTGTCTACAGCTGACCAATACTCTTGTGCTTTCACTGATACAGTCTTAAGTATCATCTTGGCCCAGTTAGTGGACTCACTTCTAATTCAGAACCTTGTGGGCTCGAGCTTCAATCCTGGACTGGAGCACATGCTAGACTGACACTTGAGTACAGTGTTGATGGAGTGCTGTATTGTCGGACGTGCCCTGTCATTTTACCACCTGAGGTAGAGATCAATACATTGGGAAGAAGGGATGCAGGGTGGGGTGACTGGCAGTCTCACATGCCCGCACTGCCAGAAGCATTTTATTGCCCTGGCCTAAATTTCCATAAGGTAGATTGGATTCTCACCCAAATCCAAGCCTGTGGGGTGGGGGGTGGTGGTGGAGCAAGAATTCAGGTGGGTACCCTTGCTGCCTATCATTTAAAATTGGAGTTGCCCATTTCGGGAGAGCCAGACAGTAAGATCCCCATTCAATTTTAATTGTCCACACTGTTCAGTTTTCACTGGGTGGGAGGGAATTAAAATTCTCCTGTAAGTTTTGCTGAGTTTTCTGGGGCTCGTAGTTTTGCAAGAATTTCAAACATATCACCTTGTTTTCTCTGAAGGGGAAAGCATGAGGGAGTCATTTCAGGAGTTGCATCACTGTTAAATTCTGATCTTGGGCTATAGGATTGACTTAGTACCTGTCTATTTTGATGAATAAAGATGGCCTATTTCAGCTGCCAATTCTTATGTTCTTATGTGATAGTGTGACCGTTACTGCTTTCTTCGGAGTGGTGCAACAGCAAACAGATCCAGGGATAAGCAAAGTTGTCATTATTGATGCAGAATGTGTATCTCATTGTTAAGTATTTGCGGTTCCCCAGCATATGATCTGCCATGAGGACTCCTAATCTGGTTTGGGCCACTGCTGTTCCTTTTCGATCTCGCTCCCTGTTCAGAGGTACATTGTTTACTTGGATCTCTAAGATTCATGTTTTTCAAATGCACACAGGGGGCTGGATTTTGTGCTGGAGGTGAGGTTCCCGGCGTGGGCTGAAAAGGCGGGGAAACCCCACCTCTGCCTTTTTGTGCCCCCCACCCCCCAGAGCGATCCTCTGTTCTTTTTAAATTAAAGAATCAGGAGGCGGGATCCCCGTCCCTTTAAAGTCTAATTAGAAGTGAGTCTACTAACTGAGCCAAGTTGATGCTTAAAGCTGTACCAGTGAAAGCACCAGAGCATTGTTCAGCTGTTGACACTCTGGACATATAAATTAAGTTCCATCAGGCAATGAAAGTCTGCCGGCCAATCACAGGGAGCGGTGGCCACTGCCGGTACTGCAGAGGCCTCAGACCCAGGCCCAGTGCTGGAACCCTGAAACAGAGGTAGATGAGGCGGGGTTGCCGGAGCCAGTCTGGAAGACCCCGATGGGAGGTGGCGAGTGCTGGTGGGAGGGTGCTTCTTCAGTCTAGGTGGAGGGGGGCGGGGGGGTGGTAAAGTTGCTCCCAGTAGGGGCCCTCCGTGGACCACAAGTTGCCCCCCTGCAAGCCCTCAGGAAGGGCGCCTCATTTTACAAGGCATCCTCCCTGCCTGCTTGAGGCCCCGCCACCCCCCCCAGCCGCCATTGGTTAGACCCCAGTGGCAGGAAGAAGACCCCTTAATTGGACCTTAATAGACCGCTTAAGGGCCTCAATTGGCCTCTGGACAGGAAGGCCATCGTAGGCCTATCCCTCCCCTGGGAAAATCATTGGGCGACAGGCCCGCCGCCCCTCCCGCCACCCGTATTGATACGCTGTTTCCCCCCGCCTTTGATTCCGCCTCCCCTAAAATCTCGGTAAGAACCCCAGATAAAAGGCAAGATGTTTTATTCAGACCGGTGTCATCAAGCTCACTTGGTGAAATTTGTGCACAAACATACTTAACTACTGCGCGAATACTGTACCTTGCATTGAGAAACCAATTTTATTTTAGTATGTGATGGTTGAAAAAATAAGGAAAAACATTAGATTACCTCCTTCTAGAATATGGTCTTTCTCATTTGGCAATTTCCACATGGGAATCTTTCTTCTGATTGATACCTTGCTTCTCATTCTGATGTACCATACATAGAGGTACTTTATTATTGACGATATTGATGCTCAATTGTTCGGCAACTGTTGATTGTAACAAAAGAAACCCCAGTCTCTCATCAAAGAACTAGGTGCATGGTTCATAACAAGACCTTGTGTATAAATGAATGGAAGAATGTCATCTGACTACGTCGTGCTAATTTCTCAAAAGAATAATTTCTACAGGACATGTCAATGTATAAAAATGAGATGATAGCCACACCCAGAGCATGCAATCTTAACATGATAAGTTAGAGTTTCTTACAGTATGCGTGTATCTAGAGTTATCATAAATAACAAAAGGCAAACTAAAAAAAACCTAGCATATTTTGTTGATAGTAATTAACACAAGGGAAACTTATTAAATCTCTGTCTACTCTCAAGCCCTTGGGATGTTCAGGTGCAAGCCTGTCAGTAATGCAAGCATGACACAAAGCTATGACCAGATTTATTGAGGAAAATGGTGATCTGTATATAATTTACAAAATTATAAGCATTTATGAAATTTGAATAGGCTGAAAAAGAATGTGTGCATTATATGGTATGGAATTAAATTTATTTTATTTATTTAGAGATACAGCACTGAAACAGGCCCTTCGGCCCACCGAGTCTGTGCCAACCAACAACCACCCATTTATACTAACCCTACAGTAATCCCATATTCCCTACCAACCTACACTAGGGGCAATTTACAATGACCAATTTACCTATCACCTGCAAGTCTTTGTGGGAGGAAACCGGAGCACCCGGCGAAAACCCACGCGGTCACAGGGAGAACTTGCAAACTCCGCACAGGCAGTACCCAGAATTGAACCCGGGTCCCTGGAGCTGTGAGGCTGCAGTGCTAACCACTGCGCCATTGTGCCGCCCAATTGTAGACTGCAGTGGAAAATGCATGCATTTGTAAAGGACAGTGGCCCTTCATTCCATTAGTATCTCCTAGAATATGTACAATCAATTTAACCTACATGGAAAATGTGGAGATTACCAAACTTGATGTATTTAGATCTTTTTTTGTGAATGTTGTGCTAAAGAAGGTGAGGAAGAATGGAACATGGTATAGCGCATTTACATGTAACGAGTGATTCTGTGATCCAGCAATCCAATTTTTCATGGATGGCGAAAAATGGGCTGAGTGCTTGCGACTTCCTGAAATGCTGTTCTTGCACATGGTGTTCTCAGCTCACAGAATCACCCCTGTTAAACAAAACTCGTTATATCCGCCTCATAAAGATGTCTCAGCCTCGGCTCCTCAACAGCACAAACAGCATCAATGCTTTTTTAAAAATTTATTGCTCCATTCATCCTGTGGTCTTCTGAATTAAGGGCAGTGTTGTGCTTTATCCATGCCCATTAGCAACTGGATCAAGACTTATTTCCCATTGGATCCTTACTGCCTTCAAAAAGTAGGCTTTCACCTTTATTGGGTTGGGTTCGAATCCAGATCCCAGAAGATGAAGGACTTTAACTCACTGCATCCTCAGGTTCTTTTGAACAAAGTGAATAATGTTTCTATTAAATAGAGGTTCTGTGTGTGCTATTGTCTTTCTATATTTATTTTCATCTGTTAATACTGACTTCTGTATTTTATGTGTCTTTTTTATTTATTAAACAGATTGTGGCAAAAACAGACGAATTGTAGAAACCCAGTTGGGAGACTTTCTTGTTTTTTTGCGTCGTGTCATCTCCTTCAAAAACTTACAGAGCAATATTGTTTCTGTGAAATGGATTGACCCACTTTTATTGATAGCTACACGGATGCATGCAACAGGTGAGATGGTTAAGTAGACAGCGAACCTAATAATTACCGTATACAGCCAAAATTGAAAAGTTTGAGTAACAATACACCATTATTATAGGAAAATTATTCATAATTTACTCCAGTGTCATTTAGTCATATTGGAACGATTAGTTTTTCATAAAGCTTTTATTAACGCTATTTATTGATAATCTGAAAAGTGCTTTTCTCATTACAATGAGTAAAGTTTATAAATTGTCTGAGTGCTGTTATCTGTGCAAAGTAAGCAGCCGATTTGATCAGTGTGATTTTGGAATGCATTTACCAATGAACTTGTCTAAGTTTACATTAGTTAATTTTGTAGATTAGTGCATTGCATGTGAGGGATTAATGATTATTACAGTATTAAACAATAATTCCCCAAAAAGCTGTGAAATTGTTATTTAAAACATTTTACTGACCTATCGTAAAACGTTTTTCTTGTCCTGTGATAGTGCTTGTTGTAATTTCATATTTGAGAATATACTGTAATTGTATGACTGATTTCACTTCTTGGTTAGATCAGTACATAATTTAAATTTTTTCGCTTCTTAAAACAGAGCTTTCATTCTCAATTGATTGCTGATTTGCTTAATGAGTTGATGAATCAGTAATGAAACATTGCGCAATAACATTTTCCTCCAGGTGTTCCACTTGTACACAATTTACGTACCAAACTGCTAGCATTACATATTTTGGAGTCCCTGTTGCCTGCCTGCTTTGAACCGAACCAAATTAAGGAGGTAAGATTTAGTCTTTGGCAGAACAGAACTTGAGTATTGCTGAAAATAGAGACATTTTGTCGAAGCTTTTCATCTTGTACTCATCAAGATAATTCACAAGAATACCCATGAAAGGGAAGCAACAAATTTATACTGTATGCGAAGAGATTGGCAAGGAAAACTCCAGTTTCACTAATTATTTTGATGCCCTTTTTCTGGGCACCTTACGGTTTTGTAGCCGTTGATTATTCCATTATTCTGCATATGAAAAGTGTAATTTTATTACTTTGATGCTAATTTGACTGGGACTATATGCAGTAGGAAACAATCTGATCTGGAAGTCCAGATAGGGGTAGGCGGTGGCGTAGTGGCATTATCACTGGACTAGTAACTCAGAGACCCAGGGGGACATGGGTTCGAATCCCACCACAGCAGAAAGTGGAATTTGAATTCAATTAATAAATCTGGAATTAAAAAAGCTAGTCTAATGATGGCCGTGAAACCATTGTCGATTGTTGTAAAAACCCATCACTAATGTCCTTTAGGGAAGGAAATCTGCTGTCCTTACCTGGTCTGGTCTACATGTGACTCCAGACCCACAGAATCTGGTTAACTCTTACATGCCCTCTGAAATGGCCTAGCAAGCCACTCAGTTGTACCTAAATGCTACGAAGTCAATAAAAAGGAACGAAACCGGACAGACCACCCGGCATCGACCTAGGCACCGGAAATGACAACGTCAAACCCAGCCCTGTCGACCCTGCAAAGTCCTCCTTACTAACATCTGGGGGCTTGTGCCAAAGTTGGGAGAGCTGTCCCACAGACTAGTCAAGCAACAGCCTGACATAGTCATACTCACGGAATCATACCTTACAGACATTGTCCCAGACACTGCCATCACCATCTCTGGGTATGTCCTGTCCCACCGGCAGGACAGACCCACCAGAGGTGGTGGCACAGTGGTATACAGTAGGGAGGGAGTTCCCTGGGTGTCCTCGAAATCGACTCCAGTCCCCATGAAGTCTCATGGCATCAGGTCAAACATGGGCAAGGTAACCTCCTACTGATTACCACCTACCGCCCTCCCTCAGCTGATGACTCAGTACTCCTCCATGTTGAACACCACTTGGAGGAAGCACTGAGGGTGGCAAGGGCACAAAATGTACTCTGGGTGGGGTCTTCAATGTCCATCACCAAGAGTGGCTCAGTAGCACCACTACTGACCGAACTGGCCGAGTCCTAAAGGACATAGCTGCTAGACTGGGTCTGCAGCAGGTGGTGGGGGCACCAATGCGAGGGAAAAACATACTTGACCTCGTCCTCACCAATCTGCCTGCTGCAGATGTTTCTGTCCATGACTGTATTGGTAGGAGTGATCACCGCACAGTCCTTGTGGAGACGAAGTCCCGCCTTCACATTGAGGATACCGTCCATCATGTTCTGTGACACTATCACCGTGCTAAATGGGATAGATTTCGAACAGATCTAGCAATGCAAAACTGGGCATCAATGAGGCGCTGTGGGCCATCAGCAGCAGCAGAATTGTACTCAAATACAATCTGTAACCTCATGGCCTGGCATATACCCCACTCTATCATTACCATCAAGCCAGGAGACCAACCCTGGTTCAATGAAGAGTGCAGGAGGGCATGCCAGGAGCAGCACAGAGCATACCTCAAAATGAGGTGTCAACCTGGTGAAGCTACAACACAGGACTATCTGCATGCCAAACTGCGTAAGCGACATGCGATAGACAGAGCTAAGCGATCCCATAACTAACGGATCACTCTAAGCTCTGCAGTCCTGCCACATCCAGCTGTGAATGGTGATGGACAATTAAACAACTAACTGGAGGAGGTGGCTCCACAAATATACCCATCCTCAATGATGGGGGAACCCAGCACATCAGTGTGAAAGATAAGGCTGAAGCATTTGCAACAATCTTCAGCCAGAAGTGCCGAGTTGATGATCCATCTCGACCTCCTCCTGAAGTCCCCAGCATCACAGATGCCAGACTTCAGCCAATTCGATTCACTCCGCGTGATATCAAGAAACGACTGAAGGCACTGGATACTGCAAAAGCTCTGGGTCCTGACAATATTCCGGCAATAGTACTGAAGACCTGTGCTCCAGAACTCGCCGCGCCCCTAGCCAAGCTGTTCCAGTACAGCTACAACACTGGCATCTATTCTGCAATGTGGAAAATTTCCCAGGTATGTCCTGTGCACAAAAAGCAGGACAAGTCCAACCCGGCCAATTACCGCCCCATCAGCCTACTCTCAATCATCAGTAAAGTGATGGAAGGTGTCATCAACAGTGCCATCAAGCGGCACTTGCTTAGCAATAACCTGCTCAGTGATGATCAGTTTGGGTTCCGCCAGGGCCACTCAGCTCCTGACCTCATTACAGCCTTGGTTCAAACATGGACAAAAGAGCTGAACTCGAGTTGAGGTGGGAGTGACCACCCTTGAGATCAAGGCGGCATTTGACTGAATATGGCATCAAGGAGCCCGAGCAAAACTGAGGTCAATGGGAATCGGGGGGAAAACCCTCCGCTGGCTGGAGTCATACCTAGAGCAAAGGAAGATGGTTGTGGTTATTGGAGGTCAATCATCTGAGCTCCAGGACATCACTGCAGGAGTTCCTCAGGGTAGTGTCCTAGGCCCAACCTTCTTCAGCTGCTTCATCGATGACCTTCCTTCAATCATAAGGTCAGAAGTGGGGATGTTTGCTGATAATTGCACAATGTTCAGCACCATTCGTGACTCCTCAGATACTGAAGCAGTCGGTGTAGAAATGCAGCAAGACCTGGACAATATCCAGGCTTGGGCAGATAAGTGGCAAGTAACATTCGCGCCACACAAGTGCCAGGCAATGAATGACCATTTCCAACGAGAGAATCTAACCATCTCCCCTTGACATTCAATGGCATTACCATTGCTGAATCCACCACTATCAACATCCTAGGGGCTACCATTGACCAGAAACTGAACTGGAGTCGCCATATAAATACCGTGGCTCCAAGAGCAGGTCAGAGGCTAGGAATCCTGAGGCAAGTAACTCACCTCCTGACTTCCCAAAGCCTGTCCACCATCTACAAGGCACAAGTTTAGTTTAGTTTAGAGATACAGCATTGAAACAGGCCCTTCGGCCCACCGAGTCTGTGCCGATCATCAACCACCCATTTATACTAATCCTACACTAATTCCATATTCCTACCACATCCCCACCTGTCCCTATATTTTCCTACCACCTACCTATACTAGGGACAATTTATAATGGCCAATTTACCTATCAACCTGCAAGTCTTTGTCAGGAGTGTGATGGAATGCTCTCCACTTGCCTGGATGGGTGCAGCTCCAACAACACGCAAGAAGCTCGACACCATCCAGGACAAAGCAGCCCGCTTGATTGGCATCCCATCTACAAACATTCACTCCCTCCACCACCGACGCACAGTGGCAGCAGTGTGTACCATCTACAAGATGCACTGCAGCAATGCACCAAGGCTCCTTAGACAGCACCTTCCAAACCCGCGACTTCTACCAACTAGAAGGACAAGGGCAGCAAATAGATGGGAACACCACCGCCTGCAAGTTCCCCTCCAAGTCACACACCATCCTGACTTGGAACTATATCGCCGTTCCTTCACTGTGGCTGCGTCAAAATCCTGGAACTCCCTTCCTTACAGCACTGTGGGTATACCTACCCCAAACGGACTGCAGCGGTTCAAGAAGGCAGCTCACCACCACCTTCTCGAGGGCAATTAGGGATGGGCAATAAATGTTGGCCTGGCAGTGACGCCCACATCCCACGAATGAATAAAAAAAAAGACAGTTCTTGGTCCCAATAGATGCATGTGACTGATGTAATTTTGTAAATATTTAAAATTGTCTAGTGGACTGTATCTTCTACTGCTCTCATCTGGATGGAAGAAAATTCTGAACAATTGCTAGTTTTTAAGTCTATTGTCATGTCATGGATTAACACAATATGGAGTGTATCTGTAAGAGTGCAACTTGGAACATCACTTACCCCTTCAACAAGCACTGCTGCTTGGACGCCAATAAGACTCATCACTAAATGTATCTTAAAGACAAGTTCTATGTTTTGCCGAAAAAATCCACCATCTTTTTCTTATGTATTTCTTAAGTAGAATTCTAGTAGGTTTATAGCAGATGTGAATGAGGTAGAACTAGGTGATACTGGCTGCTCTATGTGCCTTTCAGAATGAAGAAATATTTGCTAAATGCCTTAATGAAAAGCTTCAGTATGTTTCTTCTGGATAACAAATAACTGCTGATATAATGGAGAATTAAATAGTGTTTGGTGAAAGTGGAAGAATAAGAAAGGGTGGAGAAAAAGTAACAAATAAAGGAGCAGGGATAATTCACGATTCAAGAGGAGCATATCTTTATATGTTTGAAAGGGGGAGCAGCAGGATAAGTGCTGTGATGTAACTGGTGCTTAAAATTTTTTAAGGGATGTTACTTGTGTAGTTCATGAACTTTTAACATGTTTGCAATTAGAATAAATGTACTCCAGGTCTTTTATTTACATACGGTATTCATTTAGTGCTTTATTATTGCAATGCAAAGTATTATTTCAATGTTCTATTCAGTACAATTGGACTAAAAGAGATACAAATACTAGCTTTTCATTTGTTCTTGGGATGCGGGTGGCACTGGCAAGGCAGCATTTATTAATCTCAGGAATAAGAATCAGTCATGTAGTGAGAGACTGAAGTCGCATGCAGGCCAAGCCAAGTAGGGGTGGCACTGTCCCTGAAGAGCATTAGTAAATCAATTGGAATTTTAGGACTATCAGGCAACTTTAGTATTTTCAAAGCAAAGTACTGCGGATGCTGGAAATCTGAAATAAAAACAAGAAATGCTGGAAATATTCAGGTCTGGCAGCATCTGTGGAGAGAGAAGCAGAGTTAACGTTTCAGGTCAGTTACCCTTCTTCAGAACTGCAAATATTGGAAATGTAAAAGGTTATAAGCAAGTAAAGCGGGGGTGGGGCAAGAGATAACAAAGGAGAAGGTGTAGCTAGGACAAGGTCACAGAATAGCTGACCAGAAGGTCGTGGAGCAAAAGCAAACAATATGTTAATGTTGTGTTGAAAGTCAAAGCATTAGTACAGATAGGGTGTTAACGGACTGAAAATTGAACAGCCACAAGTACAAACGTGAAAAAAAAAAACAGTGGGTAAGCAAACTGAACAAACTAAGATGAAATAAAATAAACACAAAAAATATATAAAAAAAGGAAAAAGATAAAACTAACTAAAAGTAAAATGGGGGGCCCGTCATGCTCTGAAATTATTGAACTCAATGTTCAGTCCGGCAGGCTGTAGTGTGCCGAATCGGTAAATGAGATGCTGTTCCTCGAGCTTGCGTTGATGTTCACTGGAATACTGCAGCAATCCCAAGACAGAGCTATGAGCATGAGAGCAGGGGTGAGTGTTGAAATGGCAAGAAACCGGTAGCTCGGGGTCCTGCTTGTGGACTGAGCGGAGGTGTTCTGCAAAGCGGTCACCCAGTCTGCGTTTGGTCTCCCCAATGTAGAGGAGACTGCATTGTGAGCAGCGAATACAGTATACTACATTGAAAGAAGTACAAGTAAATCGCTGCTTCAGTTGAAAGGAGTGTTTGGGGCCTGGGATAGTGAGGAGAGGGGAGGTATTACACCTCCTGCGATTGCAGGGGAAGGTGCCATGGGAAGGGGACGAGGTGGTGGGGGTAATGGAGGAGTGGACCTGGGTGTCATGGAGGGAACTATCCCTTCGGAATGCTGACAGGGGAACGGAGGGGAAGATGCGTTTGGTCGTGGCATCACGCTGGAGGTGGCAGAAATAGCGGAGGATGATCCTTTCGATATGGAGGCTGATGGGGTGGAAAGTGAGGAGAAGGAGAACCCTGTCATGGTTCTGGGAGGGAGGGGAAGGGGTGAGGGTAGAGGTGCAGGAAATGAGCTGAAAACGGTTGAGGGCTCTGTCAACCACAGTGGGGGGGAATCCTCGGTTGAGGGAAAAGGAAGACATATCAGAAGTGCTGTCATTGGAAGGTAGCATCATCAGAGCAGAGGCGTCGGAGACAGAGAAACTGGGAGAATGGAATGGAGTCATTCCAGGAGGCAGGGTGTGAAGAAGTGTCGTCGAGGTAGCTGTGGGAGCCGGTGGGCTTATAATGGATATTAGTAGACAGCCTATCCCCAGCTTTAGTATTTTGTTCTGGTAATTTATTGAATTCAGTTTTACAACTTGCCATGCTGGGATTTGAACTAGAGATCTCTTGATTGCTAGTTCAGAACTATAACTAGGCTACCTTACCAAATACTTAGTGATAAAGCAAATTTTATTGATTGGATTTTAGCTGGTAAACTGTTTTTAAATTAATATTTAAGTGTATCTTTGACATAGGATTAACACTCTGATTTTTCTTCTCCCCTGACATTGTATTGTTTTATTTATTTTATTTAGAGATACAGCACTGAAACAGGCCCTTCGGCCCACCGAGTCTGTGCCGACCAACAACCACCCATTTATACTAACCCGACAGTAATCCCATATTCCCTATCACCTCCCTACACTAGGGGCTATTTACAACGGCCAATTTACCTATCACCTGCAAGTCTTTGTGGGAGGAAACCGGAGCACCCGGCGAAAACCCACTTGGTCACAGGGAGAACTTGCAAACTCTGCACAGGCAGTACCCAGAATTGAACCCGGGTCCCTGGAGCTGTGAGGCTGCGGTGCTAACCACTGCGCCACTGTGCCGGCGTGTGATCTCTGAGCTACTTTAGTGACCTGTTTCCCTACTCTGTTTATTGCCACTTATGCCACTCCTTATTCAGCTGCCACTAGTCCGGTTTCCTCTTCACTTCAGTTTTGTTCTTGATCTTTCTCATTTCTCCCCACAAGTAGTGGCAACACAGCAGGAAATGGGACTCTCATGTTGCAGAGACAAGTGGAAAACCAATAAAAATACTGGAAAGTTGTGAAAGGGATGGAGTGAAGGGAGAAAGAAGTGAAAAAGTGAGGGGTAGTCAGGGAAAGAAGAATGGATGGGAAAAAAAATAGAGGAGATCCACCTCGACCTGAGTCATGTCATTGTTCTTGTTTAAACAAAATAAAAGTGGATGAAAGTAATTAAATAGTGATCGTTGTTTTTAGGTTGATATTAGAGATTTATGATTTTGAACATGCTTGTATAAAAATGTAGCAAAATAACTAGTTTGAGTACAGACTATGATTGCGACTTCAAGATTTTTGCTGTGATTTCCATTATTTTTCACAATTTACCATGCATAACTGTGATTTTAACAAAAATGTTCAAGATTACAGCCTTAATGAAGTATCTTCTTTCAGACCTTGGAGGAGCTCTTCAGTTCACTTTCTGCTTGTATGTGGGAAATGCCACTTGCTTTAAGCAAACAAGAAAACGAAGTGGATAAAGCAAACGAGGTACAGGTAGAAATATTCTCTGAAGGAAAAAGCTAGTTCTGAATCCTGTCAGAACAGGCAGTTTTTTTATAATATATATATATATATATTATAAATTACGCACAAAACACAACAACTTATAATAAAACACCCCAAAGCACATCACAGGAGCAAGTAAGAAGTTATAACACTGAGCCAGACCATTCAGTCAACCAGTCCACCTTTCAGGAGAGGAAGGAGAAGGCTGAGGGATGACCTAATTGAGGTTTTTAAAATTATGAAAGATTTTGATAGAGCAGATACAGAGGGCTGGATTTTGTTCTCCCCCAGGTGTCAGGTTCCATGGCGGGCGGGGGGGGGTGGCCTGGCCTGGCCTGAAGATGGCTGTGGATGAGGCCCGCCACGGACCTCAACACCGGGAGGGCCCGGCCCGATTCTTCCGGCGGTGGCAAGACACCGTGGTGGCCTCCTTGCTGCTGGACGACAGGCCCACAATTTAAATATGCAAATGAATTAAAATAATTAACTAAACTTACGTTGCCTCCTGATGGTCCACCGCAATCTATAGCCCGGCGGCCAGCCCTCCCGGGCCTTCAGATTCCCATCTGGGGAAATGAGGCGCATCAGTGGTGGGGAGGGGGTGTGATTGGGGAGGATGGCCAACCTTGGCTATTTAAATGAGCCTTCACGTTTAGAATTGCAGTAGTGGGCACATAAAATTCAGCCCAGAATGTTTCCACTTGTGAGGAAGCACAAAACTAGAGGCCATCAGTATAAGATAGTCACCAAAAGAAATCCAGTAGGGGATTCAGAAGAAACTTCTTTATCTGGAAAGTTGGTGAGAATGTGGAACTTGCTACTACAGGGAATGGTTGAAATGCATACTTTTAAATGTATTTAAGGGGAGGCTAGATGAGCATCGGAGGAAGAAGGGAATAGAGGGTTATGAAGATAAGAGTTAGATGAGGAAAGGTGGGAAGATGCTCAAGTTGAGCATAAATGCGGGCGTGGACCAGTTGGGCCAAATAGCCTGTTCCTGTGCTGTATATCCTGTGTAAAACATTCATCCTCTATGGCAAGCAAATAATCCAAATCATATTTAACTAACCTGTTCCCATATCCCTTTATCCCCATTTTCATCCAGCTGTCCAATCTAATCCTGAAAGTTGCTGTAGTTTCTGCCTCACTCACCCTGGAAATGAATTTGACTGCCTTGTAACAGGACAATGATGATTGCCTTGCTCTCTGCTCCAAATCTCTGCATTTAATCTTGAATCTTTGGCCCTTGTTCTAGATCCCATGACCACCAGAAACAGTCTGCTTTTATCTAACCATTTTTGCCTTTCATAATTTTAAACGCTTCTATTGCCTGGAATTGCTGTTATTTTAACAAAAAATAGCCGAAGTATTTCCTTATATCAGGTAGCACCCTCTCCAAAGCCGCAATATCCTTTCTCTGATATGGACTCCAGTATGCAAATAGTTCTCTAACTGAGGCTTCATTCAGGTTTTATGTGTGCTCATATGGTGACAGACCATATAACTTGAGTGAAAACTATTAATTTGAATTTATTCGAAGATGTAAAATTGCGCAGAACCAAAAATTAGCAGATAAAATATCAGTGTATTTGCAAACTACCATCCCATCTCCAATCTCTTTCCTCTTCAAAGTCCTTGAACGTGTCATCACCTCCCAAATCTGTGCCCAACTTTCCCAGAACTCCATGTTTGAATCCTTCTAATCAAGTTTCTACTCCTGCCACAGTACTGAAATGGTTCTCATCAAAGTCACAAGTGACATCCTATGTGGCTGTGACGAAGATAAACTATGCCTCCTCATTCTTCTTGACCTGTCTGCAGCCTTTATCACAGTTCACCGCGCCATCTTCCTCCAATGCCTCTCCATTGTTGTCCAGCTGAGTGGGGCTGCACTCGCCTGGTTCCATTCTTCTCTATCTAATCACATGCCAGAGAATGACTTGCAAAGGCATCCTTCCCGCTCCCACTTCATTACCACCCAGCTCTATCTCACCTCCACCTCTCTCAACCCTTCCGCTGTCTTTTAAATTGTCTGATTGCTTGTCCAACATCCACTACTGGATGAGCAGAAATTTCCTCCAATTAAATATTGGGAAGACCGAAGGCATTGTCTTCACTCTCTGGTACGAACTCCGACTACATCCCTCCCCTTAGCAAATGTCTGAGGCTGAACAAGACTGTTTGCAACCTTGGTGTCGTAATTGACCCTGAGATGAGCCATCACTAAGACCGCCTATTTCCACCTTTGCAAACATCACCTGACTTTGCCGCTGCCTCAGCTCATCTCATCTTTTGTTACCTCTACACTATGACTGTTCCAATGCAATCCTGGCTGGTCTCCCACATTCTACTCTGCATAAACTCTGGTTATCCAAAACTCTGCAGCCTGAGTCCTAACTCGCACCAAATCCAGTTCACCCATCACTCCTGTCCTCGCTAACTTATGTTGGCTCCCAGTTGAGTAATGCCTCCATTTTAAAATTCTCAGCCTTGTTTTCAAATCCCTCCATGGCCTTGCCGCTCCCTAGCTCTATAATCTAGCACCACAATCATCTAATATCTGCGCTCCTCTAATTCTGGCCTCTTGGAAAAACCCTATTATTAATCGCTGCACCTAAATTCAAACTCCCTTCCTAAACCTCTCTGCCTCTCTACCTCTCTTTCCTCCTTTAAGATGCTCCTTAAAACCTATCTTTTTGACGAAGCTTTCAGTCATTGCCCTAATATCTGCTTATGTGGTTTGATGTCAAATTCTATTTTGTAACGCTCCTGTGAAACCCCTTGGAACTTTGTTATAGGGGAGAGATATATATGTATTTATAGTTCCTGACTTTCTCTCATGAGAGAACTTTCTGCAACCAAAATAACAAAGCATTTCAAAATCACTTCTGTTGGGAGTGCACTCGAAAAGCATTGGACTTTTGACCCATGACATGTCTGTTCATCTAGTGTGATAGAGTGGGCTTTCCCTCCGATCCACAACCTCCCCTGCTAGACAAATTTGTTTGAAATTTAACTCTTAATTTTATTTCACATACATCAGTGTACTACCCTAGTAAGTCAACTTTTTAGTTTTATCTGCAGTCATAATTAAGGTAGTTAAGGTAGTTATTGAAGGCAAAAGATATCCAAAACATTTCAAAAAGGGATTTTCCAATTATAAAGATTTAACCGTACTTGATATATTTTAAGTTTAATTCTGAATGTGAACTTTACAACTGAGTGTACATTTTTGTTTTTGTTTCAGACAGAGGATAAAGAGGATGATAACATACCCATTAAAGAGTTTTCATTTGATCCAGATAAAATGGTTTGCTGTATTATGGAATCTGGAAATGTTTTATCTCATGGTGCAGGAGGCAAAGGATATGGCTTAGCAACAACTGCCATAACATCTGGATGTTTTCAATGGAAGGCAAGTGTGCGACTTAAAGCTGCCCAGAAATAATAGATATTAGGCAATTCTAAACTGAAGTCTAAAATCTAGTTTTCAGTTGGACCTATAATCAGTCATTGGCTTCCATCTATTTTTTTTAAAGAATAGTTGTACCCAATCTAATGGTTTAGTTCCTAGCCTTAGGTAAAGCTCTACCCACAGTTTTAAATATCTCAATGTCAGTTTTTTTCATCAAAGTAGTATTTTTCGGTCGTTTGAAGATATGTTCCCAATAGCAATAGCATATTTGTGCATATATGATTGCATCAACTACAAACTTTCTGGAATGTTTATTTAACCTGTAGCTTGTACTCTTCAGTCAGTTCTCAATATAGTACATGCAGGGATATGTTCTGTTATACAAGCAAAATATCTAGGCAAGCACTATCTTTTGTAAACTGAAAGATCCACTTCTGTCCATTTCTTATCATAAGTTAAACCCTTAGGCACCACCAGTTAATAGAGAGATAAACGTACTTTACTTTGTCAAATTGACATTAACTTTATAATGAAGCTGACACTGGTTAAAAAAGGAAAGAATGACAGCAATTCAACCTTAACCTGGAGAGTGGCAGTCAAGATCTCTGGTTGATCAGATCCTTAGTCTTGGGAGCTGGCCTGACCTGTTTTCTTCATTTTCTTTCATTCCTCCTTTACCGGTGTTTCTAGACATCTCCCGTATCTCCTCTTCTTCAGAATCCCTTGATGCTGGGTGCACCCCTTGGGTGCCCCCTTCTTTATACTGCATCTCTGCTTTCATGTCTACATCAAACAAGCTCCAATTTTTTGGCCAGTCTTTTCCAGTGGTATTTTAAAGACACAATTTCTTCTAATCATCTGTGGTCATTGTTTTCCCAATCTATTTTTCTTTCATGAGATGTGGGCGTCGCTGGCAAAGCCCGCATTTGTTGCCCATCTCCAGTTGCCCTTGACAACTGAGTGGCTGGCTAGGCCATTTTTGAGGGCAGTTAAAAGTCAACCACATAGTGGGTCTGGAGTCAGATGATTAAGATACTCCTCCACAGCAATAGGTTGGTTGACAATCCCTTCTGATAATTGTCTGGACTGTTGTATTGTATGTGGACGTACAGCCAACAAAATCGGAACTCAGTGATGCCATTGATTCTCTAGCCAGCGGAAAAGCCCCTGGGAAGGATGGCGTTACCCCTGAAATAATCAAGACTGCCAAGCCTGCTATACTTTCAGCACTGTACGAACTGCTTTGCCTGTGCTGGGACGAGGGCGCAGTACCACAGGACATGCGCAATGTCAATATCACCACCCTCTATAAGAACGAGTGTCTGCAGCCACGGCATGCGGTAAGTCCATTGAGGTGAAGAAGGAGCTGCGGGACCCGAGAGAAGTCCTGTGAAAAGGTGCCCCGAACACCCAAAACATCCACGAACGGCCCCCCCGGCCGCAACTTCAAAGCGCCCGCGGGAGATGGCTCGGAGAGCATCTGCAGCGCACTGTCGGCAATGCTGCATGCCTTTATTTAAACCACTGCAAAAAAAAAAAACCCTTAGCAAATGTAATCACCTCTAAGTCTGCCAAATGATGCTTCACCTCCCGAAGGACGTGGATGAGCTTTCCGGACGTAGATGGTGGGCACTGAGGAAATGGCTTATTACCTGCACCAGATTCCACCCCCCCTCCCCCCCCCTTTACCCCCCTTCCACCCCCCCCACCCCCGTCCCCTTCCCTGCTCCACCCTCTCAGCTCACCCCCTCACAACCCCGTCCCAGCCCGCCCCCCCCTCGCACCATCTTCACCCCGCACCCCCTTCCCCTGCACCCCCCCCCCCCACCCCCTCCCTCTACCCCTCCCCCTTGCATCCCCTCCTCCCACCGGCACCATCCTACACCTGTGTAGGGGCCCCAACAACCCCACTGCCTTGTGGGCGTCTCGGGAGAGACCAAGGCTAAGGGAGTAAACCCTAACAGAAAATCCGGAGCGGAACCCCGTAGGCGGTCATATGTCACCTTTGGCATGTTTCCGGCAGTTCCTGCAGCCATACTGGTGCCAAACGTCGTGTCCTGCACTCCTTTGGACCCCACCAGAAAGGCCGAGAGGGGGGTTTTGACGACTGGGCAACTCTCAACCTCCATAAATTTGCCCAGGCATGCGCCATGGAGAGGTCACTCCATAGTTGCCTCACAGCGACTGAAACAACACGGAAGGCAGCAGTTACGGGTTATAAGTCCAGATAAATTGGCGTAGAAACTGGGCGCCACGGGTTGCCTTTGTCGGTGGGAGAGGTCATTGCACCTCACTGGACAGCTACCGCCCGCCTCAAACCGGGCAGCCCCCGGTCAATAAGGTTCTGTCCCGCCACAGTCTGCCTGCTTCAATGGGTGCTTGGAGCTCAGGGTCATTGCCCGAAAGGTGGACTGATACACCGCACCAAACAACATGAAAAAAGGAAAGAAGGTACCAGCCCTTCGCTTTGCAAGCTGGAACGTCAGAACTATGTGTCCTGGCCTGTCGGAAGACCTTACACAAATCAACGATTCTCGGAAGACCGCCATCATTAACAACGAGCTCAGTAGACTCAATGTGGACATTGCAGCACTTCAGGAGACTCGCCTCCCCGCGAGTGGCTCTCTAGCAGAGCAAGACTACACCTTCTTCTGGCAGGGCAGGGATCCTGAAGAACCAAGACAGCATGGAGTGGGCTTCGCCATCAGAAACTCCTTGCTCAGCATGATAGAGCCTCCCTCAAATGGCTCGGAACGCATATTGTCCATCCGACTGCTCACCACCTCTGGTCCAGTACACCTACTCAGCATCTATGCTCCAACACTCTGTTCCGCACCTGAAGCTAAAGACCAGTTCTATGAACAACTCCATAACATCATTAGCAGCATCCCCAACACCGAACACCTATTCCTGCTGGCGGACTTTAATGCCAGGGTTGGGGCCGACCATGACTCATGGCCCTCCTGCCTTGGGCGCTATGGCGTTGGAAGGATGAATGAGAACGGACAGAGACTGCTTGAGTTGTGTACCTATCATAACCTCTGCATCACCAACTCGTTCTTTCACACTAAACCCTGTCACCAGGTTTCATGGAGGCACCCAAGATCACGTCGTTGGCACCAGCTAGACCTCATTGTCACAAGGCGAGCCGCCTTAAACAGTGTTCAAATCACACGCAGCTTCCACAGTGCGGACTGCGACACCGACCACTCCCTGGTGTGCAGCAAGGTTAGACTCAGACCAAAGAAGTTGCATCATTCCAAGCAGAAGGGCCACCCGCGCATCAACACGAGCAGAATTTCTCACCCACAGCTGTTACAAAAATTTCTAAATTCACTTGTAACAGCCCTTCAAAACACTCCCACAGGGGATGCTGAGACCAAGTGGGCCCACATCAGAGACGCCATCTATGAGTCAGCTTTGACCACCTACGGCAAAAGTGCGAAGAGAAATGCAGACTGGTTTCAATCTCATAATGAAGAGCTGGAACCTGTCATAGCCGCTAAGCGCATTGCACTTTTGAACTACAAGAAAGCCCCCAGCGATTTAACATCCGCAGCACTTAAAGCAGCCAGAAGTACTGCACAAAGAACAGCTAGGCGTTGCGCAAACGACTACTGGCAACACCTATGCAGTCATATTCAGCTGGCCTCAGACACCGGAAACATCAGAGGAATGTATGATGGCATGAAGAGAGCTCTTGGGCCAACCATCAAGAAGATCACCCCCCTCAAATCTAAATCGGGGGACATAATCACTGACCAACGCAAACAGATGGACCGCTGGGTTGAGCACTACCTAGAACTGTACTCCAGGGAGAATGCTGTCACTGAGACTGCCCTCAATGCAGCCCAGCCTCTACCAGTCATGGATGAGCTGGACATACAGCCAACCAAATCGGAACTCAGTGATGCCATTGATTCCCTAGCCAGCGGAAAAGCCCCTGGGAAGGACAGCATTACCCCTGAAATAATCAAGAGTGCCAAGCCTGCTATACTCTCAGCACTACATGAACTGCTATGCCTGTGCTGGGACGAGGGAGCAGTACCCCAGGACATGCGCGATGCCAATATCATCACCCTCTATAAAAACAAAGGTGACCGCGGTGACTGCAACAACTACCGTGGAATCTCCCTGCTCAGCATAGTGGGGAAAGTCTTTGCTCGAGTCGCTCTGAACAGGCTCCAGAAGCTGGCCGAGCGCGTCTACCCTGAGGCACAGTGTGGCTTTCGTGCAGAGAGATCGACTATTGACATGCTGTTCTCCCTTCGTCAGATACAGGAGAAATGCCGTGAACAACAGATGCCCCTCTACATTGCTTTCATTGATCTCACCAAAGCCTTTGACCTCGTCAGCAGACGTGGTCTCTTCAGACTACTAGAAAAGATCGGATGTCCACCAAAGCTACTAAGTATCATCACCTCATTCCATGACAATATGAAAGGCACAATTCAACATGGTGGCTCCTCATCAGAGCCCTTTCCTATCCTGAGTGGTGTGAAACAGGGCTGTGTTCTCGCACCCACACTTTTTGGGATTTTCTTCTCCCTGCTGCTTTCACATGCGTTCAAATCCTCTGAAGAAGGAATTTTCCTCCACACAAGATCAGGGGGCAGGTTGTTCAACCTTGCCCGTCTAAGAGCGAAGTCCAAAGTACGGAAAGTCCTCATCAGAGAACTCCTCTTTGCTGACGATGCTGCTTTAACATCTCACACTGAAGAGTGCCTGCAGAGTCTCATCGACAGGTTTGCGTCTGCCTGCAATGAATTTGGCCTAACCATCAGCCTCAAGAAAACGAACATCATCGGGCAGGATGTCAGAAATGCTCCATCCATCAATATTGGCGACCACGCTCTGGAAGTGGTTCAAGAGTTCACCTACCTAGGCTCAACTATCACCAGTAACCTGTCTCTAGATGCAGAAATCAACAAGCGCATGGGTAAGGCTTCCACTGCTATGTCCAGACTGGCCAAGAGAGTGTGGGAAAATGGCGCACTGACACGGAACACAAAAGTCCGAGTGTATCAGGCCTGTGTCCTCAGTACCTTGCTCTACGGCAGCGAGGCCTGGACAACGTATGCCAGCCAAGAGCGACGTCTCAATTCATTCCATCTTCGCTGCCTTCGGAGAATACTTGGCATCAGGTGGCAGGACTATATCTCCAACACAGAAGTCCTTGAAGCGGCCAACACCCCCAGCTTATACACACTGCTGAGTCAGCGGCGCTTGAGATGGCTTGGCCATGTGAGCCGCATGGAAGATGGCAGGATCCCCAAAGACACATTGTACAGCGAGCTCGCCACTGGTATCAGACCCACCGGCCGTCCATGTCTCCGTTATAAAGACGTCTGCAAACGCGACATGAAATCGTGTGACATTGATCACAAGTCGTGGGAGTCAGTTGCCAGCATTCGCCAGAGCTGGCGGGCAGCCATAAAGACAGGGCTAAATTGTGGCGAGTCGAAGAGACTTAGTAGTTGGCAGGAAAAAAGACAGAGGCGCAAGGGGAGAGCCAACTGTGCAAC
Source organism: Heterodontus francisci (assembly GCF_036365525.1). Classification (NCBI taxonomy): domain Eukaryota; kingdom Metazoa; phylum Chordata; class Chondrichthyes; order Heterodontiformes; family Heterodontidae; genus Heterodontus; species Heterodontus francisci. Next base: position 78,210,850 of record NC_090371.1, on the reverse strand, counting down.
AGCCCCAACAAACAAATTTCTCTGCAGCACCTGTGGAAGAGCCTGTCACTCCAGAATTGGCCTTTATAGCCACTCCAGGCGCTGCTTCACAAACCACTGACCACCTCCAGGCGCGTATCCATTGTCTCTCGAGATAAGGAGGCCCAAAAGAATAAGAACAAGGGTGACCGCGATGACTGCAACAACTACCGTGGAATCTCCCTGCTCAGCATAGTGGGGAAAGTCTTCGCTCAAGTCGCTTTAAACAGGCTCCAGAAGCTGGCTGAGCGTGTCTGCCCTGAGGCACAGTGTGGCTTTCGAGCAGAGAGATCCATCATTGACATGCTGTTCTCCCTTCGCCAGCTACAGGAGAAATGCCGTGAACAACAGATGCCCCTCTACGTTGCTTTCATTGATCTCACCAAAGCCTTTGACCTCGTCAGCAGACATGGTCTCTTCAGACTACTAGCAAAGATCGGATGTCAAGTTAGTCCACCACAATTATAGTGATTAAAACTACTTTCCCTGACTGAGAGATAGATAAAAGATTTTGTACTTTATTTCTGCAAGATAAAGAACAAATGACATTCGAAATGTTGGTAGCTTGATTTCATGTCCTTTTAGTTCCTGTGAAATTTTAAGCAGGCATACATTCTCATTTTGAATACATCAGTTGATTTTGCAAGTCCTGATCCTGCTTTAATTTCAAGAGTGTAGAGGGTCCAGGAAATCAGCTGTTATACCAGTCTTGTGCTGAGTGATGCTGAAAACCTGCTTAAAATTCCTGCTCTTGCTCCACGGCAGCACTCTGCTATGCCCTGAGTCCAGAAGCTAGGAGCTCAGCATGCTGGAGTGGCCAATAAAGTTGACAGAGCATGTGCCTCCCCATGCTCCATTGAGCTGTTGGCTCTGGCCTGCTAAACACTTTGCAGGTTGAAATTTCAAATATGAAAGAAAGACCTGCATTTACATAGGTCTTATCATGACCTCAAGATGACCCAAAGTGCTTTACAGTCAATGACGTACTTTTGGAGTGTAGTCACTTTTTAGTCCAATTGTTAGGAAACAGTTGCTAGCACTGCATCCTCACAGCTCCAGTGACCCCGGGTTCGGTTCTGGGTGCTGCTTGTGCGGAGTTTGCAAGTTCTCCCTGTGACCGTGTGGGTTTCCTCCCACATGCCAAAGACTTGCGGGTTGATAGGTAAATTGGACATTGTAAAAATTGCCCCTAGTGTAGGTAGGTGGTAGGAGAATTGAGGGAAGGTGGGGATGTGAGAGGGAAAAAGTGGGATTAATGTAGGATTGGTATAAATGGGTGGTTGATGGTCAGCGCAGACCCGTTGGGCCAAAGAGCCTGTTTCGGTGCTGTATCTCTCTATGTATGAAACTTAGCAGCCAATATGAGGTGCAAGAGGACTACAACTAAAAGGAACATACGTCTTGCCGTCCAAGTTGAGGTAGAGTCATTTATGGCACAGAAGGCCATAAGGGCCATCAGCCCATCTGGTCCATGCCTGCTCTCCACGGAGCTAGCCTGTCAGTCCACTCCCCCGTTCGATCACCCTGTAAGTCTTTCTCGCAAGTGGCCATCCAACTTCCTCTTGAAGTCATTAATTGTCTCCACTTCCTCCACCCTTGTGGACAGCGAGTTCTAGGCTATTGCCACCCACTGCGTAAAAAATAAGTGCTGCCTCATATTCCCCCGCATCTTTTCCCCAAAACGTTCAATCTGTGTCCCCGAGTTTTTGTACCATTTGTTAATGGGAGCTGTTTTCTTTTGACTAGCTTATTTAAGCCTGCCATATCTTTTACACTTTTATTAAGTCTCCCTTGTTCTAAGGAGAACAACCCCAGCTGTTCCAGCTTAACCTTGTAACTAAAATCCTCCATCGCTGGAACCATTCTAATAAATCTCCTCTGCACCCTCTCAAAGATCCTGACATCCTTCCTGAAGTGTGGTGACCAGAACGGGACGCAGTACTTCAGTTGGGGCCTAACCAAAGCTTTATAAAGGTTCAGTGTAACTTCCCTGCTTTAGTACTCAATGCCTCTATTTATGAAGCCCAAGATCCCATATGCTTTACTAACCACTCTCAATAGTTCTGCCATCTTCAAAGATCTATGTACATGCACCCCCGGGTCCCTTTGTTCGTGCACACTCTTTAGAACTGTGCCAAAATGCATTACCTCACACTTGTCAGCATTACATTCCAGCTGCCATCTATCTGCCCACTCAGCTAACCTATTTATGTCCTGTTGCAGGACGTTCATATCATCCTCACTGTTTGCTGCAGATCCAAGTTTGGTGTCATCTGCAAATTTTGAGATTCTACTCTGTATTGCAAGATCCAGGTGCTTTATATATATATATATATATATATATATCAAAAAAAGCAGTGGTCCCAGCACTGACCCTTGGGGAACACCATTGTCTACCATCCTTCAGTCTGAAAAATAGCCATTTACCATATCTCGCTGTTTTCTGTCTTTAAGCCAATTTTTTTATCCAATTGGACATTGACCCTCCTATACCATGAGCCTCAATTTTATTAATCAGCCTTTTATGTGGTACCTTATCAAATACTTTCTTAAAATCCATATGAACAACATCCACTGCATTCCCTTCATCAACCTTCTCCATTACTTCATCAAAAAAACTCAGATTAGTCAACCATGATGTGCCTTTTACAAATCCATGCTGGCTATCCTTAATTAACTTGAACATCTCTAAGGGTGCACTGATATTTTTCCTGATTATTGTTTCAAAATCTTACCTACCACTGATGTTAAACTAACTGGCCTGTAGTTGCTAGGACTGTCCTTACACCCTTTCTTGAATAAGGGTATCATGTTTGCCACTCTCCAATCCCTGGCACCCCCTCCATATCCAAGGAAGATTGGAAGATTATGACAAGCCCTTCTGCTATCTCCACCCCCATTTCCTTTAGCAACCTGGGATGCAAGCCATCTGGACCAGGTGACTTATCTACCCTAAGCATAGCCAGCCAATGGCAGTGCAAGTTTGAGTATTCTGATCAGACTGACTGTTCCACCTTCCTGATTTAAGGAAGAGGTGTAGCAATGGTCAGTAGCAGTATATTATCTAATCATTCAGGTAAACATTTTTAAAAGTAAAACCTAATTTTGTTTTAACATTTTTTGATTTACAGCAGGGCATTAGTCTTTTTGCTTCAGATGCATTGATAAATCCATCTTTTTTTCTCATTAATTTGTGCACAGTTTTACATAACCAAGGAGAATAAAGGTAATGAGGGTACATGTGTTGGGGTGTCACGGTGGCCCATCAGAGATTTCAACCATCGTACAACATCAGACATGTGGCTTTACAGAGCTTACAGCGGGAATCTCTACCATAGTGGGGAGCAAGGCTGTATACTACCCAGCTATACGCAGGGAGATTGTATAACGTGTGTCTTGGATGTGGAAGCAAGAACAATCTCATTTGGAAAGAATGGTGAGGTAAGAAAATATGCCAGTGATTTGGTATTCAGAAAGTGTTTTCTACACGTTTATCATAACTTCCTTGTTTTTGTACTCTATGCCCCTATTTATAAAGCCCAGGATCCCGTATGCTTTGTTAACTGCTTTCTCAACCTGCCCTGCAACCTTCAATGATTTGTGCACATATACCCCCAGTTCCCTCTGATCCTGCACCCCCTTTAGAATTGTACCCTTTAATTTATATTGCCTCTCCTTGTTCTTCCGACCAAAATGAATCACTTCATGCTTTTCTGCATTAAATTTGATCTGCCACTTCTCCGTCCATTCCACCATCCCATCCTCTTCATCGTTCACGATAGCTGCAAGTTTGGTGTGATTCGCAATTTTTGAAATTGTGCCCTGTAAACCCAAGTCTAGGTCGTTAATACATATAAAGAAAAGCAGGGGTTCTAACACCGATCCCTGGGAACCACACTATATACCTTCCTTCAGTCTGACAAGCAGCTGTTCACAACTACTCTCTGTTTCTTGCTATTCAACCAATTTTGTATCTATGCCGCTAATGTCCCTTTTATTCCATGGGCTCTAACTTTGCTGTTGCTGACAAGCCTATTAAGTGGCATTTTGTCAAATGTTTTTTGTGCACCACATCAACCGCATTACCCTCATCAGCCCTCTCTGTTATCTCATCAAAAAACTCCATCAAGTTAGTTAAACAGAATTTACCCTTAACAAATCCATGCTGGCTTTCCTTAACTAATCCTCATTTGTCCAAGTGACTATTAATTTTGTCCCAAATTATCCTTCCTAAAAGTTTTCCCACCACCAAGGTTAAACTGACTGGCCTGTAGTTGCTGGGCTTGTCCTTGCACCATTTTTTGAACAGTACTGTAACATTTGCAAATCTCTGGCACGATACTTGTATCTAAGGAGGATTGGAAGACTATAGCGAGTATCTCCACAATTTCCACCCTTACGTCCCTAAGTATCATTGGATGCATCTCATCTGGTCTTGTTGACTTTATGTACAGCCAGCCTATTTAATACTGCCTCTTTATCAATTCTTAGCCCATCCAGGGTCTCAACTACCTACTCTTTCACCATGACTTGGGCAGCATCTTCTTCCTTGGTGAAGACAGATGCAAAGTACTTATTTAATACCTCAGCCATACCCACTGCCTCCATGCGTAAATCCCCTTTTTGGTCCCTAATTGGCTGCACTCCTCCTTTTACACCCTTGTACTATTTGTATGCCTATAGAAGACTTTTAGATTCCCTTTCATGTTAGCTGGGAGTCTCTTCTCATAGTCTCTGTTTGCTTCGCTTATTTGTTTTTTCACTTCCCCTCTGAACCTACTATATTCAGCCTGGTTCGTATTTGTATTATCCACCTGACATTTGTCATAACCACCCTTTTTCTGCTTCATCTTACTTTCTATTTCTTTCGTCGTCCATCTGGATCTGTTTTCCCTACCTTTTCCCCCTCATGGGAATGCACCTTGACTACCCGCACAATCTCCTCTTTAAAGGTAGCCTACTGTTCAGTTACAGTTTTGCCTTCCCATCTTTGATTCCAATTTACTTGGGCTAGATCCGTTCTCAATCCAATGAATTCGGCCCTCCTCCAGTTAATTATCTTTACTCTGGATTGCTGTTTGTCCTTTTCCATAGCTAACCTAAACTTTATGTTGCTATGGTCGCTGTCCCCTAAATGTTCTCCTACTATCACTTGATTCATTTGATCCACCTCATTCCCCAGTACCAGATCCAGCAATGCCTCCATCATTGAACTGGAAACATACTGATGTAAAAAAATCTCCTGAACACACTTCAGAAACTCTTTCCCATCTCTGCCCTTCACGCTATTACTATCCCAATCTATATTAGGATAATTAAAGTTCCCCATTATAACTACTCTATAGTTCTTGTGAAGATGGAAATTATTGAGCTTCTTTTCCTGGTTAACTGTAAGTCGCCGTTTCATAGCCGTACAACAAGGTGCTGAGAACACAGGCCTTTTTAACCATCAGCTTGGTCCTAAGGGTCAGTTTGATATTCCAATAATTTCCACCTTTGCTGTCTGCGGCACATTATGGGTATATCTGGCAGGACAAAATCACAAATGTGGCAGTCCTCTCAAAGGCAAAGATCCCAAGTGTGTTGATACTAATCAAACAGAGGCGGTTTTGGTGGATCAGACATATCCGCTGGATGGAAGACAGTCGCATATCCAAGGACCTTCTGTATGGTGAGGTAGTCAGAGCCAGACAACCAGCGGGGCGCCCAAAGCTCCGCTTCAAGGATGAATGCAAGCATGACATGAAGGCCATAAATGTCAACTATCGCACTTGGGAGTCACTAGCTGGCGAAAGAAGGAAATGGCGACACATCCTATAGACTGGTGTGCACTACCACGATGACCAGTTGCTGCAGCAGCTTGGCAACAGGCGCCAACATCAAAAACAACAACAACAACTCACAGCATCACTTGTAAGCTTCACGTACAACACTTGTGGCAGAACCTGCCTCTGAAAGATTGACCTTCACAGCCATCAACAAAGGTGCACCTAGAGAAGACACCCCACCGAAATGGATTGTTTGCTGGGTATCTATCATCTTTCGTAGATGGAAGGATGCCAACCAACCAACTATAGTTCTTCCACCTCTAATTGCCTTGCAAATTTGTTCCTCTACATTCTTCCCTCTAGTTGGTGGCCTATAGAATATCCCCAGTAGTGTAATGGTACCTCTATTGTTTCTTAGCTCTAACCAAATAGATTGTGTCTTTGACCCCTCTAGGACATCCCCTCTCTCCAGCACTGTAATGTTCTCTTTAATCAATACAGTTACTCTTCCTCCTTTCCTTCCTTCTCTATCTTTCCTGAACACCAATCAAGGAATATTTAATATCTGGTCCTGCTCTTTTTGAGCCAGGTCTCCGTTATCGCCACATGATATTTCTACATGGCTGTCTGTGCCTGCAGCTCACCAATCTTATTTACCACACTCTGTGCATTCATATACATGCACAGTAGAACCAATTTAGACCTAATTGCAAGAAATGCTGGAAATACTCAGCAGGTCTGGCAGCATCTGTGGCGAGAAAAGCAGAGTTAACATTTCAGGACAGTGACCTTTCATCAGAACTGCAAAGGTTAGAAATGTAATAGGTAGTCTGCTTCTCTCTCTACAGATGCTGCCAGACCTGCTGAGTATTTCCAGCATTTCTTGTTTTTATTTCAGATTTCCAGCATCTGCAGTATTTTGCTTCTATTTTAGACCTAATTACATTCCCTCTTGCACTGACCTCACTGAATGCCTTACTATTTTCTACTTGTGGGCTAGCTATCTCTCCCCATTCTCTGTGCACCTTGATTTTCCTCTTTAATATGACCTCCTGGTTCCTACACCCCTGCCAAGTCAGTTTAAATCTTCCCCAATAGCACCAGCAAATCACCCCGCAAGGGCCTTGGTCCCAGCTCTGTTCAGGTGCTAATGATCTGGCTTGTAAAGGTCCCATCTCCCCCAGATAGATTCCAGTGCCCCAGGAATCTGAAGCCCTCCCTCCTGCACCATCTCTCCAGCTACGCCTGCATTTGCTCTGTCCTCCTATTTCTGTACTCATTTGCGTGTGGTACTGGGAGTAATCCGGAGATTACTGCTACCTGTGAGGTCCTACTTGCTGGTTTCCTTCCTAGATCCCTTAACTCTGCCTGCAGGACTCATCCCCCTCTCTATGCTGTTGATACCAATGTGAACCATGATCGCTGGCCACTCACTCTCCCCCCTCAACATAACATCCTGGATTCACATCTACAGCTGTAGAAATGCCTGTCTGTTTCCCTAGCTATAGAACCCCATATCACTATTGCTTTTCCAATCATTTTCCTGCGTTCTCCCCCCCCCACCCTGTACAACTGAGTCAGTCTGATGCCATGGACTAGGTTCTGGCTGCACACCCCAGTGGAACCATCACTCTCACCAGTATTCAGAACAGAATACTGGTTGGCGAGTGAGATGCACTCTTAGTACTCCTGCACTACCTACATCGGTCCTCTTTGACTGCCTGGCGGTCACCCATTCCCTCTTTGCCTGTATACCCTTAAGCTGAGGGGTGACCATATCTATAAACGTGCTATCCACAAAACTCTAAGCCTTGCAATGCACAACAGTGACGCCTGTTGCTGCTCAAGCTCAGAATTCTGGAGCTCAAGCTGCTGCATCTGACGACAGTTCCTGCACATGTGGTCGTCCAGGACACGAGAAGCATTCTGGAATTCCCATGTGGAGCAGGATACGCATTCCATCGGTCTGAGCTGCCCTGCCATGCCTCTATTTATTCGACTATTAAACTTTCTACTTAAAAACAAGACTCACCAACATCAGGAGGTTAACTAAAATATTTTTTACTTAAACTATTATCTAAAAAATCCTTCTATTTTAATTTACTGAAAAATTCAGACTACGTTAGTTTTACTATCCCTTATTTAGTGAAGATGTTAGATTCATCATCAGGTTATTGGTCTGGATTTTGAGGTCAGCAGCTACTGTTTATTACACTTGCACTTGGCAGTAGACTTTCCATGGAGTTTTACACTTGAAGATCCTCTCAACCAACCATTCAAGAAGCCCCTGGGACCTGTTTGAACAGAGAACGTAACTGTGTATCTGTTTTAACAGTATTTCAGTTTGATTGGCTATAGGCAGTGCAGACACTGAGCCAGGAAGTTAAAAACACTGAAAATACTCAGGCAGCAACTATGGAGAGAGAAAAACAAAGTTTCAGGTCAGTGACCTTTCACCAAACTGGAAAAAGTTAGAAATGTAACAGTTTTAAGCATATGCAGAGGCAGCAGGAGAAGGGAAAGACCGAAAAGGAAGTGTGGAATGCAGGAGTGATCAAATGACAAAAGAGATGATGATGCAAAGCAAAAGGAGTTGGTATTGAGACTTTAAGAAACAAAAGATGGATCTAGTGGAGGTGCAAGTGGGTAAAGCAGAATTATTAGCAACAGCTGCCATTCCAAAAATTGGGGGTAAAGCTTATGATCTGAAATTGTTGAATTTGGTATTGAATTGAGAAGACTGTAAAGTGCTTAATCGGAATATGAGATGCTGTTCCTTGAGCTTACATTAAACTTCATTGGAACAGTGTAGGAAGCGGGGAAAGCGAGGTCGAAGTGGGAATGGGGTGGATAATTAAAATGATTGGCCACTGGAAGCCCTGGGTCATGCTTGCGGACTGAACAGAGGTGTTCCACAAGGCAGTCACCTAGTCTGTGTTTGGTTTCCCCAATGTAGAGGAGACCACATTGTGAGCAGTAAATACAGTATACTAAATTGAAAGAAGTAAAAGTAAATTGGTGTCTTTCACAGAAGCAGTGTTTGGGGCCTTGGATGGTTGGAAGGGAGGAGTTAACAGGGTAGGTGTTGTATCTCCTGCGTTGCATGGAATGGTGCCATGGGAAGGGAGTGTTGGAGGTGATTTTAGGAGTGAACCCTGGTCTCACTGGGGGAACGGTCACTTCAGTATGCTGAGAGGCGGGGGGATGGGAAGATGTGTTTTGTGGAGGCGCCATGCTGGTGGTGGAGGAATTAGAGGAGGATGATCCATTGATTACAAAAGCTAGTGGGGTGGAAGGTGAGGACAACGGAAATCTTTTTGTGGTTCTAGGAGGGAGGGGAATGGGTGAGAGTAGAAGTGTGGGAAATGGGACAGACACAATCTAGGGCCCTGTCAACCACAATGGAGGCGGGGCATAGAATCCTTGGTTGAGGAAAAAGGAAGACCTATTTGAAGCACTGGACGGTGGCATCGTCAGAACAGAGAAACTGGAAGAATGGAATAGAGTCCTTGGAGGAAGCAGGGTGGGAGGACATGTAGTCAAGATATTTGTCGAAGTCGGTGGACTTAAGGTGGATATTGGTTGATGGCCTTTACCAGTTTTGATAGGTCGTCGACCTGAAATGTTAACTCTGTCTCATTCTCCGCATGTGCTGTCTTGACCTGCTGAGTATTTCCAGCATCTGTTTTTATTTCAAATTTCCAGCATCTGGAGTATTTTGCTTCTGAATAAGAAAGCATCAGAATAGCGAATTCAATGTCAAATTAGGTACAGAAAGGAAAACAAAGGGAAAGATTGATTCGATTATGAAAGAGGGATAAAAGAGACAAAGAAAAAGTAAATTAATTTTTTGAAGTCACTAATAATTAAAATCGGCAGGAATGGGACTCCACACTTGTTGAAGTTAATTGTCAGTGCCATATAAGTTGTTTGACATCAATTGAAACTTAGCACCCCGTTAAAAGAGTACTTTCATTAGATTAGACACTTCCTAACTTTCTCTAATGTGTTTAGTGGATATATATCACATTAAGTACAGCAACTTCACAGCATTCTATGGTTTTCAATGCTTGAGTCTGTTGTCAGGATACCTGTTACGGTGCTGCTTCTAGAGCAACAGGGCAACACGGACAGCAACTTTTGGAATCCTGCATTTGACTGCGCATATGCAGTCACCAGAAATTGCTGACAATTTAAGCTTTAATGAAGCTCTTAGCCTCACCATTATTTCTGCCACAAAATCCGGCCCAGTGTGTCTGTTGTGAATTAGTTTAAACTTTTATTTTTATAAATGCCAATTATTTAGACTTTAAAATTCATCGTTCCCTTCTAATTGTTCACAAGAGCTGAATTCCACTTTCAGGTCACAAATGAACTTCTACTGAAATGTTTTAAGATTGGCCTATTTTTAAAAAAAAAAACATATTTTATAAATTTGTTGAAATATCCTTTCCTTCTAGCCCATCCTTTACTTTTTCAGTGACACTTGTGAATGACACTTCTGCTTAGTGTTAATTATATAGAACTTGGCTTTGCTAATGGCCAAAGTCAAAAGTGGAAGGTTTTCTTTTCTCAAGGTCAGATGCCCTACTTCTGGGATGCCAAAGGCAGCCAAGAAATGGCAAAGTTTCTTGTATGAAAAACAGTTGAATTTGTGTTTCGGGTAGCCATGGAGAAGTGGATTTAAGGAGGTTAGCCATTGTACTAACCTGGATATGGTGTACACTTCCTTCAATTTATTTCTAATTCTTTTTCCTAATCCCACTCATTGCTACTTCTTGTTACCAGTTTCTCTGTTGGCTGAGAGAATCAATCAATCAGTCAGTCAGAACCATAGACTTAATCATAACCTGTAATGTTCTTGTCTGATTGGTCAGTAGGGGTTGCACTTGAATGAGTTATGCCTGCTTCTCATAACCTTCCACACATTCAGGAGATAGATCAGCTTTCTATTGCTAATCCTTCTATTAGTAAGAACATAATTGTGGGAGTCAGTTGCCAGTGATCGCCAGAGCTGGCGGGCAGCCATAAAGGCGGGGCGAAAGTGTGGCGAGTCGAAGAGACTTAGCAGGAAAAAAGACAGAAGCGCAAGGGGAGAGCCAACTGTGTAACAGCCCCGACAACCAATTTTATCTGTAGCACCTGTGGAAGAGTCTGTCACTCTAGAATTGGCCTTTATAGCCACTCCAGGTGCTGCTTCACAAACCACTGACCACCTGCAGGTGCTTACCCATTGTCTCTCAAGACAAGGAGGCCAAAGAAGAAGAATTGTCCCTTAAACTTGGAATCAAATGTTGGATCAATGGGGTGGGAAACTAGTTCTCTCTGGGCCATGGTGCCTTTTTTAAGGAACACTGGCCATTAATAGCGATGGTGATTTTTCTTATTTACCTTAGGAGCCAAAATTAGCCTTTGAAGATGTTGATGCAACTGAGCTGTATCCTTGTGTGATGTTTTACAGCAGTAATCCTGGAGAAAAGGTAACTGAATTATCTATTTTCACAGATTCAAGCAACTTCGTAGAAGCTTTGAATTTTAAGGCCAAAAACTTGATCAAAGGTGTAGGTTTTAAGGAGCATCTTAGAGAAGGAGAGAGAGGTGGAGAAGCTTAGAGAGGGAATTCCAGAGCTTAGGACTCTGCTAAAGGCACAGCTGCTAATAGTGGAGATTAAAATCGGGGATGCACAAGAGTCCAGAATTGGCGGAACGCAGAGATCCCAGAGCTTTGTCGGGCTGGAGGAGGTTACAGAGATCGGGAAGGATGAGGCCATGGAGAAATTTGAAAACAAGGATGAGAATTTTAAAATTGAGGTGTTGCCAGACTGGGAATCAACTTAGGTCTGTGAGCAGAGGAGTAATGGGTTAAACAGGACTTCATGCTGGTTAGGATATAGGCAGCAGATTTTTAAATTAATTCAAATTTATGGAGGGTTGAAGATGGGAGGTTGACCAGAGGAGCATTGGAATGTTCAAGCCTAGAGATACCACATATATGCGTAAGGTTTTCAGCAGCAGATGCACTGAGGCAGGAGCGGAGTTGGGCGCTGTTATGGAGGTGGAAGTAGGCAGTCTTGGTGATAGAGTGGATATGTGGTTGAAGCTCATCTCAGTCAGATAGGATGCCAAGGTTGTGAATAGTCTAGTTCATCCTCAGACAGTGACCAGGAAGAGGAATGGTGTTAGTGGCTAGGGAACATGTTTGTGGGGAAGGACTGAAAAAAATGGTTTTGGTCTTCCCATATTTAGTTGTAGGAAATTTCTTCTCATCAAGGACTGGATGTCAGACAGCAGCATGACAAATCAGAGACAGTGGAGGGGTGAGGGTACAGTCAGCATGTATGTGGAACCCGATATGTTTTCAGATGATACTGAGGGCCAGCATGTAGATGTGAAATAGAATGGGGCCACAGATAAATCCTTAGGAGGACTCCAGAGTTAATGATAGAGCGGGAAGAGAAGCTGTTGCAAGTGATTTCTCTGGTTGTAATTAGTTAGGTAAAAATAGAACTAGGTGAGGGCAGTCCCACCCAGCTGAACAACAGATGAGAAGTGTTGGAAGAGGAGGAGGATGATGTGGTCAACCATTTCAAAGGCTGCAGACAGGTTGAGAGGAATGAAGAAGGATAGGATAGGTCACAGTCATATATAGAATGTCATTTGTGACTTTGACGAGGGCCATTTCGGTACTGTGGCAAGGCGGAAACCAGATTGGTGGGGTTCAAACGAGGAGTTGTGGCAAACTTGGGCACACATTTGGGAAGCCACAATACATTCAATGACTTCGGAGAGGAAAGAGAGGTTGGAGATGGGACGGTAGGTTGTCTGCTAGGACAGAGTCAAAATAAAGATCATACCTTTTGCAAAGTGGGCGGCACAGTGGCGCAGTGGTTAGCGGCGCAGCCTCACAGCTCTAGGGACCCGGGTTCAATTCTGGGTACTGTGTGTGGAGTTTGCAAGTTCTCCCTGTGTCTGCATGGGTTTCCTCCGGGTGCTCCGGTTTCCTCCCACCGCCAAAGACTTGCAGGTGATAGGTAAATTGGCTGTTATAAATTGCCCCTAGTGTAGGTAGGTGGTAGGGCATATGGGATTACTGTGGGGTTAGTATAGATGAGTGGTTGTTGGTCGGCGCAGACTTGGTGGGCCGAAGGGCCTGTTTCAGTGCTGAAATTTTTTTTTTTTAAAAAGTGACAAAGGACAATAAAATAGCTTCCCATTTCTTGGGTGAGTAATTCAACATTCCACAATATGGTATATTTCAGCATCTTTTTGAGATGTCAAGAGTAAAGCAAATGTGTGCTCTTGTGATGCTTTCTGGGCAACCAGTATGTGTAATTTAGTAGTCTGCCTATTAATAGTCACTTAGTAGTGCAGAGCTTCATTATTGCTGAAAATAGAGACATTTTGATGAAGCTTTTTATCTTGCACATAAGGACAAATCGTAAGAATACCAACGTAAGGGAAAGCAACAAATTTATACTGTATGAGAAAAGTGTGATTGGTTGGCAAGTGGACTCTGATTGGTAGAGGCATTGCCATGGAGATTGCATTGGTTTATGGTGACTGACCGTTATAACTGCCAAGCTTTGTTGAAATTTAAACCAGGCAGCTTGACTCTGGTCAAGGCATTGCCTCGAGGAATGAACCAGCGAATGGCTGTCACTTATTTTGTTTAGCTGAAACAGGCGCAATGTGTGTACATGTTCTTTCTGTCTGCAAAGAACAGGGCCCTGTGTACTAATATATGTAGCTCTCCAGTAAGCGCAAACGCACCACACTGCGAGCCAGACTGACAATCTTAAATTGGTTGTCAGCATAATTCTTAGCACACTAAGGATTATTTAGCAAATGTCCAATCGCAGAATCACATCTAATGTTGGGCGCTGCGTTTTGAGCTTTGCAAGCACGGACTGGTTGGGTACGGCCTGTACCTTGCCCATTGCGAACAGCAGAAGGGGCATGTTGTTTGATACGATCTGCCAGTCTTTGGGACGTACGGCCTGTATATCTAGCATCACGCTGGCATTGAAATTCATAAATCACATTACTCATTTGTGTGATAGGCAGAACGTCTTTTCGGCTTGACGGCAGCGTCTTGTTCGTGGCGCACACCAGACGTATTGCTACTGCATAGTAGCAGCGTGAAACAGCTAGCCCCACCTGTTGCTCAAATTTTTGAGAAACATTAGATGTGATTCTGCGATTGGACAACATTTGCTAAATAATCCTCAGTGTGCTAAGAATTACACTGACAACCAATTTAAGATTGTCAGTCGGCCTCGCAGTGTGACGCATTTGCGCATACTGGAAGCTACATATATTAATACACAGGGCTCTATTCTTTGCAGACAGAAAGAAAGAACGTACACACATTGTGCCTGTTTGAGCTGAACAAAATAACTCGACAGCCATTTGCTGGTTCATTCCTCAGGGCAATTCCTTGACAAATCAGAGTCAAGCTGCCTGGTTTAAATTTCAACAAAGCTTGGCAGTTAACTGTCTTAAGTCACCATAAACTAGTGCATTCTCCATGGCATTGCCTCTACCAATCAGAGTCCACTTGCCAACCAATCAGCACTCTCTTCTCATACAGTATAAATTTGTTCCTTTCCCTTGCATTGGTATTCTTGTGAATTGTACTGATGCATGCAAGACAAAAAGCCTCAACAAAATGTCTCCCTTTTCAGCAATACTCAAATCTGCTTATTCTTGGAGCTGTGGGCTACTATAAATTTTGACTCTTATAAATGCATGTATATGTTGATTCTAATCATTTATTAAGTTGAATTATCATTATTGTCAAATATTAAATCTACTGTAAAAAGACTATTCCGTGATCTGCAAAAAGTCTCATCTAGTTATCACCTTTCTGCTATGCACATTTTAGTTTAGTTATCAGATGCAGAGAGGGTAATTCCTAGTTATACACACCAGATTTAGGAGCTAAACTGCATTTTAAAAAATGTGCATTGTAAATTCCATTGGATGTAAAAGTCATATTTTTATCCAGGATTTATGACCGGTAAACCTAGACTGATGAAATCATCAATATGCCTGTGATTTGCCTACAGGCATAAGTGAATATTTACACATGTGAAGCCAATGTCATATATTTTCCATGGAAAGTCTCAAAATTTGGCATCTATTTTAGGTGGCTCTTTGTGACATGCAGATCCGTGGAATTTCTCGAGACCTCCTGCCTGGTGAACCATTTTGTAGTCCTCTTATGACAGTACTGGCAGAAGCTACTGTACAGTTGATCAGAAAACTCCATAGTTATGACAACTGGATGTCTGCAATTAACCACCACATGCTTTGTAGGCTTGAGCTGATTGGTTCGATAATGAAAGAGGCGAACATTTTGAAGCTGAATAAAACCCGCAATAAATGTTCTGCAAAGAAAAACACCTTTGAGGAAAAAGAAATGAGAGGACAAGAGGAAAAGTTATTAAAGGGTGAAGATAAGGCTCAAGGCATCACAGACTTGGCAGAACTACAGCTAAGAATGTTATGTAGAGAAGTATGGCCTGTTTTGGCAGTTGTTGGTGGAATTGACTGTGGGCTTCGAGTTGGCGGTCATTGTGTACATAGGCCTACAGGTCGCAAAGCAACCCTTTTAGGAGTTACGAAAGAAGGAGGCACCTCTGCAAGACTACAGTGGGAAGATGTAGAAATCACCATCAGGTACAAATATTACATCAATTTAGAAATTAATGTTATTCTGAAATGTATGCACTTAATATGAGGAATATCAGTATAAAGGGCAGAGGCCACTCGGCTGTCCCATCTGTCAGAGAAGGATGGAAGTGCAGGGGTACCTAATGAAGGGAAAAAGGAAGGGCTATGAGAGGGAATGGCGGAGAATATAACTCTTCAACATGTGGAAATCTGTTTGTAAAGTGGGCATTGTTCCTCATATATTCAGCTGCCCTATACAAATAGGAATTGCCATCATCTCAAAAGGAAGGGAAACGATCATCTAAATAATTTAAATAAAAACATTGTATAACTATCTAGGCCAAGTGATCTTCCCTTGCTGTGTTATATACAAGACTTTTCTTTCAGCAGTGGTACCCTTGGTTCCTTTTTTGGCAGCTGCAGACTTAACTTGTCTATCCAAACTAGAAAAAGTTTTTGTTTATTATTGGTTTTGTCTGTGCAGTTTTATTGCCTACATTCTAGGAGTAAGTAGTCTAACTACTTGAAATCTCTTGTCACTGCTGGTCACAATCTGCTTGGTCATCAATGTCATTTTTTTTCTGGCTGATGCAGTACTTGCTGCTGCTTTGTATTGATCTGTTGAAGCCTGCCTCAGTAGCTTTAATCCCTGTTGACTCCATTTTTTGCCCTTCATTTAGTTCATTATACGTCCTTGTTTCAAAATCAGCATCAATTGCCATCGATCTTTCCCAGTGACCAGTATGCATAATACTTTCAAAAATGTAAAGCTCTTTTGCTTGATGTTTATCACTTTCTTCCAAGACACCCTATGTTTCATTCCTCCAAATCTAGAGAAACCTCAAGGTTCAACCTGGAAGTAATCTTGAGTTTCAGCTCAAATAAATAGTAAGCTGGAAACCTCCCAGAAACATTGCATTTTTGGGGGGAAGGCATCAAGATCAAATGGGGTCCAAATGTTCTCCAAGAATTGCTCGCAAGGGGTTTTACTGCCTCCATGAGTACCAGATTTAGTATCCTCCAAATCGCGGATCAAGAGTTATTCCAATATAGCTTGACACTAAGATGCTACAGAAGGACCCTCGTTCTTGGATTTCCTGAAGGATTTCTTAATTGAGCATTTCTCAGCCATCATTCCAGGAAAAGCTAGACTCAACCTTCACCTGAAGTATTCAGATACATCTAGTCAAATTGCCCAAAGTGTCTTGGTTGTAACTGTTCTAGAAAGATCTTGCAAAATTTCACTGCAGATTTATGTCTTTGGGTCAGGAATGTTTCTCTGTTTTTTGCCATGCCTTCCTTGAAACCAGTGCTGATCCTCCCTAATGGTCAGTGAAAATATGGTCATCAGATCTTCTGGCACCACGTATTAATCAGTGCCCCAGAATTTCAGGCAAATAGGATACTGTGAGACAAATGGAGATCTGATACCGTACAATGATGTTGGTATTTTGAGATGTATTATAAGAGCAGGGATTTTATCCTTCGCAACAACTGCTAACATCCAGAACATCTTGAAGTGTTAAAACTGAGGAAAGATTTCTTGCAACCATTACCTCAATCTGCTAGGTAGTGAGATACCAGCAATTCTTTTGTACCTGCAATTGTTAACACTGGCAAAACTTGTCAAGACTGCAGAGTCCACAGTGCTGTTGTTTCTATTTGTTATTTTTGGTGGGGATGGAAATTAGGTATAGCTACGGTGAACTATGTGGATAGACTAAAGAATTACATCCTGTATATCAAAATGTCTGCTTTATATGGAAGCACAATTAAGGATAAAACCATTTTGAAGAGAAGTTAGCAAGTTGTTTTTTTTCTGTATGAGCTCATGAGCTAGGCACCCTTAGTTAGTATCATCTAAAGGGACAAACAGGAACCCACACCAGTGCATTTCTATATTGAAATTAAAACAATTTGTATTTGATAACCTTTCTAATGAGTAGCTTTAAGAAAAACTAAATCGTATGAAAGCAGGCAGTACTGTCCTCATTTTTACAACAAAAGAAATTTTATGGCAATTTTTTTGTGTGTTTGCGAATATATTACATTGATATTTCTTTTGGTAAAATGACAAAACTGGCTCATATTGTACTAACATGCATAGCCCATTGTTCCAGAAGATGACCCTACTTCCAACTTGGTTTCATCTTCATGTTGTTTTGGAATGCTGAGAAGATGATGATCCAAGGACATCGGCCTTTGACTCCCAAGGTTCAGTTACAGCAGAGGGAGATTATCAGAAATTGTTATTAGCACTATACAAGAAAGAAATACTGTCTATAATGTGCATAAAGAAGCATATTACAACAAGCAGGTGAATAATACATAAAATATTCTTTCGCTTCATAAGACCTAAGATTACTGAAGAAACAAGTTACAACAAAGCTGGCATTGATGGCAAATAATTACATTAATAAAATCAGATATTCAACACATTACTGAGAGGCAGAATTAGGACATAAACTATACCTACTTCCTGGTAGTAAAAGGGTTCATTACTTCCCTTTATAAATTATCATTTTACCATCTTGCCATGAGAAGATGAAGGAAGTCAAAAGACTTGAGCATTAACAAAGTTCTACAAAAGTCCCCTTCGATCTGCTACAAATGACCAATAGTCACAGAAGGTATGACCTCTACAATCCTCACTTTTGGATTGATCAAAAAGTAGCATATGCAGTTACACTGAGATGTGCGAAAGCCTTGATTAGAAAATACATGTCAAAAAACAGGTACCGAGAATTCCTCAAGTGGCATTGTAAGCAACATGACTTGACAAAATGTTAATTACTTGTCGTCATCCTCTTGACCATAGCTTGGACGCACACTACATCTCATTGAACTATGGTTCCGCTATTTGGAGGTGTGTAAATTCTCAATTGCTTCTTCCCACCTTACATGCTGTCGCCCCTTCTCCCAATCCAATTCCTCATCACACAGCCACCCTTTCTCAGCCCAATGCTTGCTGACATCATCATTGGCCGTGTTTCTTCAGACTCTGCCCTAATCCACAAAACAACACCAACAACATGAGAAGATGAAGGAAGAATGGCTGCTTCAAAGTCAAAAGGCTTGAGCAAAGTTCGACAAAAGTTGAATATTGTTGTAATCCACAAGACTGCAATCATCACCCCCTCAAAAAAATGTATTCCTCCATTTCCTCCAACCACTATCCTATCTGCAACTTCCCCTCTTGAATCCTTGACCAGGTTATCACTGCCCAGCATGCCGGCCACTTATTTCATTGCTCCCTCTTCAAATCCTTTCAATCTCCAGTTTACATCTGCACACAGCACCAAGGTTACCTTGGAAGATGGTAAGAACCAGTATCACTGACATTGCAGTTCTTCTTGAGCTCTCTGGCATACTCTGTCTTTAGCCATCTCTCCTCTGTGGTACTGCCCTAGCTTGTTTCCTGCCCTATCCTATCCTAATAAAGCTTGTGTATCTCCATTAGTGGCTACTTGGCATGTCCCCATATGTTTCACTTGGATGTGGTGCAAAAGTAAATGTGTTGGCCTTTTTCTTTGTTACCTCTCAGTGACTTTATGCAAAGGCGTGGATGCTGATGACATCGAGCTCTGCTTCTCTGCTGCTATCCTTGACTTCTCTATCAGTGCTGTGCTGTCCATCTGTTTAACCAACATAAAATCTTGGTTGAGAAAGAATTTCCTTCATTGCTAAGAACATAGCTATTCCCTTCTGTCCTGCAGTAAATTTTGCACATTATCCTTTGACTCCATTCCTCTTTATAGCAGTGCACTCAGACTGTGACCTTGACGTAAAAAGAAAAGAAAAAGAAGTCTGCACTGAGTGCTGCTTGAGTGCAGAGTGTGTAAAGCTGGGAGTTTGGTGAGTGAGGGGATCTTAAGGGTTAATCTCTCTCAAAAGTCTAGCTTTTGTTTACATTTAGCAATTGACTAAAAATTACTGTTTAAGAGGCAAGTTAAGTTTCTTCCAGTCTTAAACAGGGATACACAAGCTTTCTGAGAGCAGCTGTAGCTAGTTAATTAGATAGCTAGCTTAAACTGGTTTCTGAGCTCTAGCAGAGCTGGATCATCATTATTTTTCAGAGAGTATAAATATAGGGGTCCCTGAGTGCTGCCTGTCTGCATTGAGTGCTGCTTGAGTGCACAGTGTGAAGCCCGTAGTTTGGTGAGTGAGGGATTTCAGTAAAGAAGGGAACTATCAATTAATTAAGAAAAATAAATTCCCTCAACACAATAAAGATGGCAGGACAGGTGATGTCACGGTTGCAGCATGTGGGAGCTCCTCAATGCCACTGCAATCCAAGGTAACTACATCTGTCTTGTCTGTAGTTTGAGGAGCTTCGGTTCAGAGTTAGAGATGGAGGCCAAGCTGCAGACATTGCGATGCATCAGGGAGGGGGAAAGTTCTCGTAGGCAATCACACCTCAGTGATTGGTCAGAGATGGGAGGGTGTGACTATGAGTCAGGCAGTTAATGAGTTCGAGAAGGTCGGAGTGGAAAAGCCTCAGCCCTTGCAATAGAGCAACAAGTTTGAGGTTCTTGTAGCTTGGTATGGGCAAGTGCAAGTGCTGTAGTGTGGATGAGCAAACTGACCATGGCACCGTGGTACAGGAAGCCATTCAAATGGGGGGGAGTTAAAAGGATAGTAGTGAACAGCATAGTCAGGGGAATAGACACTGTTCTCTGCAGCCGAGAGCGAGAATCCAGAGGGCTGTGGGTTGTGTTGCCTGCCCGGAGCCAGGATTTGGGACATCTGCTCAGGGCTGGAGAGGAACTTACAGTGGAAGGGGGAGGATCCTGTTGTCATGGTCCATGTAGGTACCAACGACATAGATAGGATGAGGAAAGAGGTTCTGCATAGGGAGTATGAGGAGCTAGACACTAAATTAGAAAGCAGATGCTCAAAGGTAATATTCGTTGGATTATTACCTGAGCCATGTGCAAATTGGCAAAGGGCAAATAAATTAGAGAGATGAATGTGTGGCTCAAAGACTGGTGTGGGAGAAGTGGGTTCCAGCTCGGGGGACACTGGCCCCAGTACTGGGGAAAGTGGGGGCTGTAGCGTTGGGATGGACTTCACCTGAACCGTGCTGGGACCTGTGTTCTAGTAAGTCGTATAACTAGAAGTAGAGAGGGCTTTAAACTAAATAGATGGGGAAAGGGATCATGCAGGGGAAGATTGAGTAAATTAAAGGGAAATGACAAGGCAATAGATCAAGGTAGCAATGACAGTCATTGCAAACTTAGTGTGCAGCAGATAAGGCCAGAGATTACAAAAACAGTTTTTAAAAAAAACGGAATTAAGGTCTCTGTATCTGAATGCCTGCAGCATTCGCAATAAACAGATGAATTGTCAGCTTAAATCCAAAGCCATATAGCTGATAGCTATTACAGAGATGTGGCTACAAGGAAACTGAAGCTGGGACCTGAATATCCAAGGGTACATGACGTTCAGGAAGGACAGGAAGCTGGGAAAAGATGGTGGGGTAGCGCTGTTAATTAAAGAGGGCCTTAGTACTGTTGTGAGAAATGACCTTATTTCTAAAGATCAAGACTTAGAATTCGTTTGGGTGGAGCTAAGAAATAGGGACAGAAAACATTGATGGGAGTTCTTTATAGGCCACCAAACAGCAGTGGTAATGTCAATCACAGTATAAATCAGGAAATTAGAGGTGCGTGTAACAAGAGTAATACAATAATCATAGTGGATTTCAATCTATATATAGACTGGGTAAACCTAATTAGAACTAATGTGGAGGATGAATTCTTGGAATGTATGCAAAATGATTTTCGACAGTAGTATGTTGAGGAACCAACTAGGGAATGGGCTATTTTAGGTCTAACATTATGCAATGAGAAAGGCTAATTAATAATTTCAGGAAGAGTGACCATAATATGATAGAATTTTACATTAAGTTTGAAAGTGATGTAGTTCAATCTAAAACTAGGGTTTTAAATCTAAGCAAAGGAAACTATGTAGGTATGAGGGGCAAATTGGCTATTGTGGATCGGGAAACTACGTTAAAAGGTATGACAGTAGACAGACAATGGGTAACATTTTAAAGAACTAATACATAATTTACAGTAAAAATACATCCCTTTAATGCACAAAAACCCAGCAAAGAAAGTGTTCCAACCATGGCTAATGAAAGAAATCAAGGATTGTCTTTGATCAAAGGAAGAGGCGTATAAAGTTGCCAAATAAAATGGTAAGCCTGAGGATTGGAAGCATTTTAGAATTTTGTAAAGGAAGACTAAAATAAGAAAGGGAAAATAGAAATAGTAAACTAGTGAGAAACAAAGAAACAGACTGTAAAACCTTCCATAGGTATGCAAAAAGGAAAAGTTTATAAAAGACAGGTCCATTACAAGCGGAGTCAGGAGATTTTATAATTAGGAATAAGGAAATGGCAGAGAAACTAGACAAATACTTTGTGTCTGTCTTCACAGAAGAAAATACTAAAAACCTCACAGATATAATAGAGAATCAAAGGACTTATAGTAAACGAGGAACTGCAAGATATTATTAGTTTAAAAAAAGTACTAGAGAAATTTTTGGGACTTAAAGTAGATAAATCCCCTGGACCTAATGATCTACATCCCAGAGTGTTAAAAGAGGTGGCTGTCGAGATAGTTGCATTGGTGGTTATCTTTCAAAATTCTATGGACTCTGGAATGGTTCCTGCAGATTGGAAGGTGGCAATTGTAACCCCACTGTTTAAGAAAGGAGGGAGAGAGAAAATGGGGAACTACAGACCTGTTAGTCTGTTAGTTGTAGGGAAAATGCTAGAATCTATAATAAAGGATGTGATAGCCCGACACTTGGAAAATAATGGTAGGATTGGGCAGAGTCAACATGGATTTATGAAAGGGAACTCATGTTTAACAAATCTGTTGGAGTTTTTGGAGGATGTAACTAACAGAATAGATAAGGGGGAACCGGTGGATGCAGTATATTTAGATTTTCAGAAAGCTTTTGATAAGGTCCCACACAAGAGGTTAGTAAACAAAATTAGAGTGCATGGGATTGGGGGTGGGATACTGGCATGGATTGCGAACTGGTTAACAGAAAACAGAGCATAGGAATAAATGGGTCATTCTCAGGTTGGCAGGCTGTGACTGGTGGGGTACCCCAAGGATCAGTGCTTGGGCCCCAGCTATTCACAATCTATATCAATGATTTAGAATTGGGGATTAAATGTAATATTTCCAAGTTTGCAGATGACACAAACTAGGTGGAAGTGTGAGTTGTGAAGAGGATGCAAAGAGGCATCTTTAGGGGGGATTTGGAGAGGTTAAGCGAGTGGGTAAAAATTTGGCAGATGAAATTCAATGTGGAGAAATGTGAGGTTATCCACTTTGGTAGGAAAAACAGAAATATGGAGTATTTCTTAAATGGTGAGAGATTGGGAAGTGTTGAACTTCAAAGGGACTTGGGTGTCCTTGTTAATGAGTTACTGAAAGCTAACATGCAGATACAGCAAGCAAATAAGAAGGCAAATGGTATGTTGGCCTTTATTAAAAGAGGATTTGAGTATAGGAGTACAGATGTCTTCATGCAGTTATGTAGAGCCTTGGTGAAACTGCACCTGGAGTATTATGTGCAGTTTTGGTCTCCTTACCTAAGGAAAAATATATTTGCCATAGAGGGAGTGCAATAAAAGTTCGCCAGACTAATTCCTGGGATGGAGGGATTGTCCTATGAGGAAAGATTAAATAGACTGGGCCTTTATTCTCTGGAATTTAGAAGAATAAGAGGTGATTTTATTCTAATATACAAAATTCTTAAAGGGCTCAACAGGGTAGATGCAGGATGGATGTTTCCCCTAGCTGGGGAGTCCAGAACCAGGGGACACAGTCTCAGAATAAGGGATAGGCCATTTATGACTGAGATGAGGAACAATTTCTTCACTCCAGAGGGTGGTGAATCTTTGTAATGCTGTGTCACAGAGGGCTGTGGAGGCTCAGTCATTGAGTATGTTCAAGACTGAGATCGATAGATTTCTACATATTAAAAACATCAAGGGATACGGGGATAGTGTGGGAAAATGGTGTTGAAGTAGAAGATCAGCCACGGTCTCATTGAATGGTGGAGCGGGCTCGAAGGGCTGAATAACCTACTCCTGCTTCTATTTCTTATGTTCTTATGAAAGAAAGACTTGCATTTATATAGTGCTTTTCACCACCACCAGATGTCTCAAAGTGCTTAACAGGCAATTAAGTACTTTTGAAGTGTAGTCACTTTTGTAATGTAGGAAACGCAGCAGCCAATTTGCACACAGCAAACTCCCACAAACAACATGCCAGATAATCTGTATTTTTTGTGATCTTGATTGAGGGATGAATATTGGCCAGGACACTGGGGATAACCCTTCTCTTCTTTGAAACAGTGCATCCACCTGAGCAGACAGATAGGCCTCGGTTTAACATCTCATCCAAAAGACTGCGCCTCCGACAGTGCAGCTTTCCCTTAATACTGCACTGGAGTTTCAGCCTTGATTTTTGTGCTAGAGATGTGGAGTGGAACTCTTTCCGGGATTTTGTACTTGGAACATAGGACCAGGAATAGGTCATTCAATTGCTCTTGCGTCTATCTGTTAAATGATGGCTGATGTGTACATCAACTCCATTTAACTGTCTTTGCTCCATATCCCTCGATCCCAATTCGGATGCGAACCTTTTGTATGTTCCAGCCAGTATTTTCTAGATCATTTCCTAACCCACTAAAATCCATAAGACCGCACAGGTGGCGCACATCAGCATAACCTTTTTGTTTGCTCATAGGATGTAGGTGTCACTTGCAAGGCCAGGACTTATGGACCATTCTTAATCGCCTTTGAGAAGGTAGTGGAAGTAACCTTCTTGAACTGCTGCAGTCCATGTGGTGTAAGTGCACCCAAAGTGCTGTTAGGTAGGAAGCTCCAGGATTTTGACGCAACAACAATGAAGTATATTTTCAAGTCAGGCTGGTGTGAGATTTGGAGGAGAACTTGTAGGTGATGCTGTTCCCATTTGCCTGCTGCTCTTGTTCTTCTAGGTGGTAGAGGTCTTGGGTTTGGAATGTGCTGTCGAAGAAGCTTTGGCGAATTGCTGCAATTCATGTTGTATATGGTAAACATTGCTGCCACTGTGCGTTGGTGGATGGTGTACCAATCAAGCAGGCTGCTTTCTCCTGGATGGTGTTGAGCTTCCCGAGTGTTGGAGCTGCACTCAACCAGGCAAGTGGAGAGTATTCCATCACACTGCTGACTCTTGTCTTGTAGTTGGTGGACTGGCTTTGAGAAGTCAGGGGCTGAGTTACTCCCTGTAGGACAACCAGCCTCCACGATATCTGCGCTCCTCTGATTCTGACCTCGAGTACCCCGATTTTAATCACTCCACCGTTGGTGGCTGTGCCTTAGGCGGCCTCAGCCCCAAGCTCGAGTCCCTCCTTAAACCTCTACCACACTCCTCCTTTAAAACACTCCTTAAAATCTACCTCTTCGGCCAAGCTTTTGATCATCTGCCGTAATATCTGCTTATGTGGCTTGGTGTCGTAATTGGTTTCATAATGCCTCTATGAAGTGCCTTGGGCCATTTTCTTGAATTAAAGGTGCTATATAAATAAAAGTTGCTGTTGTTGTTGCCACTTATCAGCTCAGCCTGAATGTCATCCACGTCATGCTGCACGCAGGTACAGACTGATTCACTATCTACGGAGTTGGGAATGAAACCAAACACTGCAATTATCAGCGAACATTCCTACTTCCTACCTTATGACGAAGGGAAGGTCATTATTGATGCAGCTGAAGATAGTTGAGCCGAGGACAATGCCTTGGGGAACTCCTGTCACAATGTCCTGTGGCTGAGATGATTGACCTCCACAACCACAACCATCTTCCTTTGTGTAATGTATGACTCCAGTCAGTGGACAGTTTCGTGCCTGATTTCCTTGGCTTCACTTCAATTTTACTAGGAAATTTACGAGGATTTTTCTATATCGTTCAAAGCACCAGTGAATATACTTCTAATGCAGTATCATCTTGTATTATAATGCTTCCAGAAATGCTTAAAACAGAACGGCCTCCGCCTGAAGTCCCCAGCATCACAGATGCCAGACTTCAGCCAATTCGATTCACTCCGCGTGACATCAAGAAACGACTGAAGGCACTGGATACTGCAAAAGCTATGGGCCCTAACAATCTTCCGGCAATTGTATTGAAGACCTGTGCTCCAGAACTTGCCGTGTCCCTAGCCAAGCTGTTCCAGTAGAGCTGCAACACTGGCATCTACCCTGCAATGTGGAAAATTGCCCAGGTATGTCCTGTACCCAAAAAACAGGACAAGTCCAACCCGGCCAATTACCGCCCCATCAGCCTACTATCAATCATCAGTAAAGTGATGGAAGGTGTCATCAACAGTGCCATCAAGCGGCACTTGTTTAGCAATAACCTGCTCAGTGACGCTCAGTTTGGGTTCCGCCAGGGCCACTCAGCTCCTGACCTCATTACAGCCTTGGTTCAAACATGGACAGAAGAGCTGAACTCGAGTTGAGGTGAGAGTGACTGCCCTTGACATCAGGGCAGCATTTGACTGAATATGGCATCAAGGAGTCCGAGCAAAACTGAGGTCAATGGGAATCAGGGAAAACCCTCCGCTGGCTGGAGTCATACCTAGCACAAAGGAAGATGGTTGTGGTTGTTGGAGGTCAATCATCTGAGCTCCAGGACATCACTGCAGGAGTTCCTCAGGGTAGTGTCCTAGGCCCAACCTTCTTCAGCTGCTTCATCAATGACCTTCCTTCAATCATAAGGTCAGAAGTGGGGATGTTTGCTGATGATTGCACAATGTTCAGCACCATTCGTGACTCCTCAGATACTGAAGCAGTCGGTGTAGAAATGCAGCAAGACCTGGACAATATCCAGGCTTGGGCTGATAAGTGGCAAGTAGCATTCGCGCCACACAAGTGCCAGGTAATGACCATCTCCAACAAAAGAGAATCTAACCATCTCCCCTTGACATTCAATGGCATTACCATCGCTGAATCCCCCACTGTCCACATCCTAGGGGCTACCATTGACCAGAAACTGAACTGGAGTAGCCATATAAATACCGTGGCTACAAGAGCAGGTCAGAGGCTAGGAATCCTGCGGCGGGTAACTCACCTCCTGACTCCCAAAGCCTGTCCACCATCTACAAGGCACAAGTCAGGAGTGTGATGGAATACTCTCCACTTGCCTGGATGGGTGAAGCTCCAACACTCAGGAAGCTCAACACCATCCAGGACAAAGCAGCCCGTTTGATTGGCACACCATCTACAAACATTCACTCCCTCCACCACCGACACACAGTGGCAGCAGTGTGTACCATCTACAAGATGCACTGCAGCAATGCACCAAGGCTCCTTAGACAGCACCTTCCAAACCCGCGACCTCTACCAACTAGAAGGACAAGGGCAGAAAATACATGGGAACACCACCACCTGCAAGTTCCCTTCCAAGTCACACACCATCCTGACTTGGAACTATATCGCTGTTCCTTCACTGTCGCTGGGTCAAAATCCTGGAACTCCCTTCCTAACAGCACTGTGGGTGTACCTACCCCAAATGGACTGCAGCGGTTCAAGAAGGCAGCTCACCACCACCTTCTCGAGGGCAATTAGGGAAGGGCAATAAATGCTGGTCTGGCCAGTGATGCCTACATCCCATGAATGAATAAAAACAATGTTTTGAGATCATCTCTTACATTAAAGTTGTTATTGATGAGGACATCGAATAGATGGGGAAGGTGGTTAATCTTACCAAAGTGTCAAAAGAAGTAGGTTCAGTGGGTGTCTTCTCTAACTATATACAAAACTTTGAGGTGGAAGACACATTCCTGATGCAAATCAAGATGGTGTTACTCCTATAGCTTTCAACTTGTTAGTGAGCAAAAGCATGTGTAAAAAGCAGTGAAAATAATGGGTATCTCCTTAGCTTAACGATGTTCTAGAATCTTTTATAAAGCCACATCTTGCCCTATGCATTTCTTCAAACAGCAAAATTCAGCCTATTTTTCTAATTACTCCAAAGCATTGAGATCTACCGGTCATCTTTTGAGCCAGGGATTGTGGTTTCTTTGCCTCACTAGAATCCTACTTATGGATAAAAGGCATAAATCCTTTAGTTTTTGTATGGCTCAAAAATAATCCTGTTCCCCAGCCCTAGAAGGGCTTTTCCAAAGCAAGTCGCAGGCTCGGACACAATTCTCTCTGACCATTGCTATTTTAATATTACTCCCATCTGCAGTTTTTATACACTTGACATGAATACAGTCCATTTCCAGAACTCTAGAATTGGCTGAGTGATGCATTATGGAATTCATTAAAATTATTCTCACTCAGCACCAGCTAACTAAACCAGATAATTGTCTATGGGTATGATCAGTGGTTCTGACCGGATGATCACTGGAAAACTTACCAGTGTTGTGTGTTTGGAGGCTATATGGTTTTAGCTGGTTGAACTCCAGCAATGCCCATTCAGAAGTAGGGGGAATCATAGAAAGTTTACAGCACAGAAAGAGTCTACTTGGCCCATCGCGTCTGCGCTGATCAAAAAAAAGAGCCACCCAGCCTAATCCCACTTTCCAGCATTTTGTCCAGAGCCCTCCAGGTTACGGTACTTCAGGTGCACATCCAGGCACCTTTTAAATAAGATGAGGTTTTCTGCTTCTACCACCCTTTTAGACAGTGAGTTCCAGACTCCCACTACCCTCTGGGTGAAAATTATTTTAGTCATCTCCCCTGTAATCTTTCTAGCAATCACTTTAAATCTATGCCCCCAAGGCACTGACCTCTCTGCTAAGGTAAATAGGCCCTTTCCATCCTCTGTATCCAGGCTCCTCACAATTGTGTACATCTCAATCAAATCTCCCCTTAACCTCTTCTGCTCTAAGGAGAACAACCCCACTCTATCCAATCTTTCCTCATAACTGCAATTTTTCAGTCCTGGCAGCACCCTCGTAAATCTCCTCTGTACCCTCTCCAGTGCAATTACATCCTTGTTTTACATATGTTTTGTATAGTTCAAGCACAACCTCCCTGCTCTTCTATTTTATGGCTTGACTAATAAAGGAAATGATTCCATATGCCTTCTTAACCGCATTTATCGATCTGTCCTACTTTCAGTGATCTGTGGACATACACTCCAAGGTCCCTCACTTCCCCCACACCGCTGTGTCCTCCCATTTATTGTGTATTCCGTTGCCTTGTTTGACCTCCCCAAATACATCATCTCACACTGCTCTGGGTTAAATTCCATTTGCCACTTTTCTGCTTACCTGGCCAGTCCATTGATATCTTCCTGCAGTCTACAGCTATCCTCCTCGCTATCAACCTTACAGCCAATTTTTGTGTTGTCTGCAAACTTCTTGATCAGTCCCCGTACTTTTACATCCAAATTGTTAATATATACCACAAAAAGTAGGGGACCTAGTACTGAGCCCTATGGATCTCCACTGGAAACAGCCTTCCAGTCGCAAAAACATCTCTCGTCGACAATTACCCTTTGTTTCCTGCCACTGAGCCAATTTTGTAGCTTGCTACATTCCCCTGGACCCCATGGGCTTTTTTTTTTTAACCAGTCTGACGTGTGGGACCTTGTCAAAAGCCTTGCTAAAATCCATGTAGACCACATCAACTGCACTACTCTCAACAATCCTCCTTGTTAATTCCTCAAAAAATTCAGTCAAGTTAGTCAGACACGACCTTCCCTTAACAAATTCATGCTGACTATCCTTGATTAATCCATGCCTTTCGAAGTGACAGTTTATCCTGTCGCTTAGAATAGATTCCAATGATTTGCCCACTACCGAGGTTAGACTGACCAGCCTGTAATTATTGTGTCTATCCCTCGCTCCCTTTTTAAACAAAGGTACAACGTTAGCAGACCTCCAATCCTCCGGCACCGCATCTGTATCCAGTGAGGATTGCAAAATTATGGTAAGACCTTCTGCTATTTCCTCCCTGGCTGCTTTTAACAGCCTGGTGAGCATTTCATCCAGCCTTGGTGATTTGTCCACTTTTAAGGATGCTAATCCTCTTAATATTTCCTCTCTTCCTATGTTTATCATATCCAATACTTCACACTTAACTACAATGTCTGCATTGTCCCCCTCTTTTGTGAAGACGGACGCAAAGTATTTATTAAGAACCATACCCACATCTTCCGCCTCCACACAGGTTACCTTTTTGGTCTTTTATGGGCCTTACTCTTTCTTTCATGCCCTCTCTTTGCTTTCCTAATTTTCTTTTTGATAAGCTTTTCTTTTCTGCTTTATCATACCCTGTAAGCTCCTCGACATCCAGGGAGCTCTAGATTTGCCCGTCCCACCCTTTCTCTTTGTGGGAGTATGTTTACTCTGAACCCTCTGAATTTCCCCTTTGAATGGCTCCCACTGCTCTGACACTGATTTACCGTCAAGTAGCTGTTTCCACTCCACTTTTGCTAAATCACTTCTCAGCTTAGTAGAATTGGCTTTACCTCAATTTAGAGCTTTAACTCTTATTCTATCTCTGTCCTTTTCCTTAAATATGTTAAAACAAACTGAATTATGATCTCTACCACCAAAATGCTCTCCCACTGCCACTCCTTCCATCTGCGCAGCTTCATTACCTAAAACCAAGCCCAGAACCATGTCCTCTGTTGTTGGACTTGCTACATACTGGCCAAAAGGTTCTCCTGACTGCACCTTAAGAATTCTGTTCCCTCCATTCCTTTCACGCTAAAACTATCCCAGTTAATATTGGGGTAGGACCCCTAAGGCTGAGAACCTACTTTTAAGCTCTTTGGACTTAGTTAACTGGGATGTGCCCTAAGGGGATGCAGTATTAACTCCGTAGTGGGCAAACAGAATTCCAGTTGTGTAAATATCTCACTAATTCATTTTGGATCCTCTTAAACTTCGTGATAAATTTCTCTACATCATCCAGCTGGCAGCCTCAAAAGAAAGACTTGTGAAGGAAATTTTTTTTCGATGCCAAAGAAAAATCAATTGAAATGATTCCATGATGTTGCTTTGTCATTATAACGCTGTGCATCATGATCATGTGGTTACCAGAATCCAATGAGCACAGGCTCCCAGGGACAACGACATTTTGCAGTCGCATTGTTCCTACAGACCAATTGTGTTGTTTTAAAAAAGAAAGCTTTATGACCTTGCAGTAATGTGGTTACTGGCGACGAACTGAGAATCTGTATTGAAGGCATTGTTTCATGTCTAATTAAAGCAATCAGAGTGGTCATGTAATTAGTTACAACCAATGATTACTGGATAGTGTCAGTCAGTTGGAAAGGTCACATGATCAGTATTGGTAGTGGTATGGTTCAAAGCAGGAACAGCATTTGTTTTCATTTTCTTTTTAGATAGACAGCCAAGAACATGTAAGGTATGCTGATTATCCTTAATAAAATTGTAATTTCTACCGGAACTCTACCATTAGTTATCGTAGTTACCGTATAAAAGCATAGACATGAGAAATCAAGTTCTTTTTTTAATAATAAACAATGTAAGCATTATTTGACCCCTGGCTCATACCTTTAGATCAGCTCTCAGGCTAGGTAGACATTTTCTCTTGTAGGTTCAACCCAGCAGTGAAAGTTTGAGTGCACTCTTATCATGCATAGGCCCATTTGGAGGTTAAGGTATGGGAAACTTCTAGTAGGCTAGGTTTTAGGCAGCTAGCAGGAGCACTTGGCCTGATTTTTTTTTTTGTCTTGACCAAATGGCTCAGATAACTGCTCTCAGTTACCCTGAAGTGGTAGGTTCTAGCCTTGGCTAATGCAGAATAAAACACTCATGGCTGTGAACCAGAAGGTCATCTGCGAAGCTCCATGGCAGAGACTTGAATAAACACAATCTTAGTCACAGTTCAGTGAAGTATTGTGGGAATGCTGTACTGACTAAGGTGCTGGCTTTTGGATGAGATGTTAAATCAAATGTTGGCCATCGTCAAAGCTTCCATGGCACTCCTTGAAGAAGAAGAGTGAGATAATTCTGCAGGTGTCCTGACCAACAATTATCCCTCAACCAACATCACCAGAACAGATTATCTGGTCATTTATTTTTTTTTCTGCTTATGGGTCTTTGCTTGCAAATTGGCTACTGCAGTAACTACACTTTTAAAGTACTGTATTAAATGAGGATGAGAAAGGTGCTATAATAATACAAGTTTGTTCTTTGTGAAAGACTTGGAGATGTTTCTGAAATATGATTAAATGCTATATAAATTCTTATGTATGAATAGTGAACAAATGAGAATGTTTTTACATATTTTAAATATTGTTTTCTTCTGAATGCTGCCTTCACTTGCAGCTGCTGCCATAATTTCCCCTTTGTGTTTCTCTCTGTGCTCCTTAGAGCTACTTATTTTTGTGCTGGCGTGCTTAGGTCTTAAGGAATGGACTATTAAAGGTTTAAAATTAGACCTGATATATGGTGTGGAAGGAGAAGCGATTACTTCAGAATGGCTACAGTTGGCTTGAAATTTTTAAAGCCACTGGTCGTTAAGCCTCCTTTGAGAGATGATGGCAACTTTTATTTTTGAATATGGAGGTTGAATTGTGTAAAGAATGATATCTGTTTGATTATTCCTAACTTCAGTACACTTGAAGCTTGATTTTGCTGGATGTTTTGATACACTGCCAGGTTACCAGCTGCATCAATTTTAATACAGCCAAAGATACATTTATATATTCTGAAGAAATCAGCTTTTGGCTACAGTAAAGTCAAGAATAGTGTAAAAAATGTACATCTCCTAGCCTGGTACCAATTCTAATTGCATTTCACTTGAGGGGTGGTTTTGCCTGTCCCTGCCGATTTGCTTCACCGATTGTCTCCAGTTCTGCCCATGCTAACCTCTAGTGAATTGAATGGAGAGTGTGGAATATGGAATGGTCTGGGTTGAACTGATAACATTATCTTAACAACAGGCAAGATGTTGTTGGGGATTGACAAAAAAAATTGAGATTATCTATGTAAAACATTCAAAACTTTTGCTAGAAACGTTATGAATGATTAATAAGAGCATTGCTTCTATTTAATTTTGATTCATACTACTACTCCTGTCCAATTTTAATCTTTTATTTCTATACATTTTTCTTCGTCCATTCTCTTTCGTACTTCTGTTTTACTTTCTCTTTTTCACATCTTTTCTTTTTTGCTTTAATTCTCCCTTCATCATTGTGTTGTAACACCTGCTAATAAAGCTTCCTGAATTCTTGGTCTCCCAGTGACACACCACTCTCTACCCTGGAACCATGCAAGCCTCATCACTTTGATATCACGAGATTTCATGGTCTTAAACCTTCCATATTATTGGACCTGACCTACTTGACAGGAGTGCATGAAGAGCCTGAAATATGCAGCAAGATGACACAAAGTAAAGACTCCCCTGAGAAAGTTGTCAAGACTGAACTAGAAAAAAAGCTGGATGATGAAATTGCAAAATTTATGGCAGATGATGACCACAAAGACCCCTCCAGCTTTCAAAACCAGGAATCTTCAAATGTACCTACTAAAAACGTACTGCAGCATAATGAAGAAAATGAGGCTGAAAAAGAGTGCACTTTAAAAATTGATGCTGACTTAATTGAAAGCTGTCAGAGCTCATGTGACAGGAGTGTTCAGAGCCATGAATTATTCCTAGCTGAACTACGTGCTGTGCAACTTTCATATATCTCTGTTGGGGCCATGAAAACCCTTAGTGTCATACTGAGTTATGGCAAATATGCAGACTTACTCCTTGTTCCAAATATCACTGCAAGCAGTCCTTGTAGTTCAGATTGTGCTAAAGCTTCCTCCGGCTCCTCAGAGAATGCTGAACTTAGAATGGTCCTTCATTACTTAATGAGGTGCATGGTAAAATGGGCAGTGCGGCCATGCCCAATTAAACGAGTAGTTTCGCTAGCCGATCTAGACCGTGCACATGCCATGATCTTCAAGTGTGCATTGGATTCCTTGGTGGGAGATTACAGAACCAAGGAAAGTAAAGGTAAGAAGCATTTAGCTACAATTGCCTATCCTCATTATTGTACTGTAATACTTCTGGTACCCAGCCTCTGATGCAACATTTTCTTATGATTGATGTAATATGTCTTATTTAATGATGAAATATACTCTTATTCTTGATTTTTTAAATGATATTTTAGAGTACCAATTCTTTTGGTCCCAACTATATCTAGATTATTAAAAATATCCAGTAATACAGTGA
The DNA here is from genome assembly GCF_036365525.1 of Heterodontus francisci. NCBI lineage: Eukaryota > Metazoa > Chordata > Chondrichthyes > Heterodontiformes > Heterodontidae > Heterodontus > Heterodontus francisci. Next base: position 78,177,170 of record NC_090371.1, on the reverse strand, counting down.
CAGTACATTTATCAGTGGCTTACTTTCTGCCTGAAAAATGATTTTGGTCACAGGATGTTGGGAAGTGATGGATGGAATCTGTTTAGGGTGCTACATTTTCAATAGGGGTAGTGTGCTGCTTCAATTGAATTATTTTTAAAAATCATTTCGGAGTTGCCAGCTTGATTGTAGAACTTGAGGATTTTTTTTAATAGACTATATGATTAAGGCATATTGCTCTAAAATAGAGTAAACATGTAAAACATGTTTTCTTAACTACATTAGTGGCGCAAATGGTAACTGCTCCAGTAACTTGACTTGAGACTATGGTAACACGGAATTACCTGTGTTCATTTAAATATATATCTCGTGCTTAGTTGTGCTGCACTTTACAGCATATCAGGAATGCTCAGCTTTAGATGGTTACAACGCACGCTTGACCAAGTTTGCCCTCATTATATTACATAAAGTAATTCTGTCAGCCATGACTCAGTGTTAGCCATAGCTCAGATGATAGCACACTCACCTCTGAACCAGAAGGTTGTGGGTTCAAGTCCTATTCCAGAGTCTTCTGCACAAAATTGAAGCCGACACTCCAGTTCAGTACTGAGAGAGTGCTGCACTGTAGGAGATGCTGGATCCTATAGCACTATTTCGAAGAAGAGCCGGGGAGTTCTACCGAGTTCCTTGGCCAATATTTATCCCTCAGCCAACACCACTAAAACAGATTAACTGGTCAATATCACATTGCTGTTTATGGGAGCTTGCTGTGCAAAAATGGGCTGCTGCCTTTCCTACATTACAATAGTGACTACACTTCAAAGGTACTACTTTGGCTGTAAAGAGGTTTGGGATGTGTTATGTTATGAAAGGTGCTATATAAATGCAAGTCTTTATTGGTAATAATTGCACTGTTTCTGTTTAACTTTATATTTTGGACATCAATAATCTTGAAAACATGGCCTCTTTAGTGTGCAAGCAATCAATTTGCACACAGTAAGATCCCACAAAAATCATCTTTAAGGTGTGGTTTTTAATATTTTGTGAATTTTCAAAAGGATGACGCATGCACAATGATCCAGCTGCAGTCTCAAAATTATACCTAAGCCAAATAATATGTTAATATTGGTGTAAAATCCATAGTATGTGTATAAAACTTTCAGCAGCCAACATAGAGGTACAATTACTGCACTGGTGCAAGTGATATTTTATTGTGCAGCTGCTCAAAGTCAAAAGTAGTAGTTGTGACTTTGACGTTAGTTTTTGTGTAACCTGCTGGTATTATGAATTACCTTATGAAGAGTTAGCTAAGTCTTGCATATAGCCATATTCCCCCATACTATCGTTTAACTGTGAGACAGTGTATAAGGTACATGCATTGATAGTTTGCAGATGATCCAAAGTCTAATACGGAGTAGAATTTTTAAGGGATTGTGGTGTTTCTTGGCTCAATGTGTCAGATACAGGACTTTGTTTTTATGAGCTAACTTCCATTAACTTCTGCAGTGGGTGTAGAATGTGTTTTATCAGCACAGTAAGTTGAAAAAGAAGTAGTGATGGAGAGTGAGAGAAGTTGAATCTACTAGAGGAAAATGGGGAAGAACACAGTTTTAAAAACATTTGGCTATCTGAAATAATTCAATTGTGAAGGAGACATTTCTATATTATTTCTTGTGTTTAGTGTAACTTCTGCAAGCACAGGTTGTGTCATACAAAAGCAAAGTACTCCAGATGCTGGAAATGTGAAATAAAGACAGAAAATACTGGAAATACTCAAGACTGGCAACATCTGTGGAGAGACAATCTGATAATGTTTCAGGTCGATGTCCTTTTGTCAGAACTGGAAAACGTTACAACTCTAACTGGTTTTAAGCAGGTTATGCCATAACAGTTTTAAAAAATGCTATTGTTGAAGTAATACAAAGAAAGGAAGTGGAATTGATAAAGAATTCAAGATTGTTGATGGGGTTGTTGGAGGTAGGAGTGTGAGTGTGAAGGGTGAAGCATAAAAAAGGCATGAGAAGGTAGTTTACAACAGACAAACTATAATGACATAGATTAATAAAGGGCAGAAAAGGTTTGTAACTGCAAGAAATATGCAAATTAGACTATTGTGTCATTGAAATTAGAAACAAAATTGGGAATTTGCAGATATTTCTAAATATACTTAAGCTAAAGAAAAATATGTGGATATTTTTTCTTTGAATTTCAATACATTTAAACAACGTTTTTAAAAATTCGTTCATGGGGTGTGGGCGTCACTGGCTAGGCCAGCATTTGTTGCCCATCCTTAATTGCCCTTGAGAAGGTGGTGGCGAGCTGCCTTCTTGAACCGCTGCAGTCCATGTGGGGTAGGTACACCTACAGTGCTGTTAGGAAGGAAGTTCCAGGATTTTGACCCCGTGACAGTGAAGGAATGGAGATATAGTTCCAAGTCAGGATGGTGTATAGTTTGGAGGGGAATTTGACTAGACCACACAGTATTTTAGAATTTTGCTGTACTCGGGCCCATTTAGTGAATTAAAAAATGTATAAACAGCGCAGTGACAAGGAGCCATTAGGGTTGTTGAAGGCCTTTGGTAAATGATCAGTGGTACTATGACAGAGTTTGATAGGAGGGGATCATACCATCACAAAAGCCAGTAGCAGCAAATTTGTCATAAGCTCTGTTTGCTGCTGGTTCAACTGTCTGTGGCTGTCAAACTTCAACTTTATTGATTTTTTTTTTCAAATTGAATGTACCATTTGCTTCGAAGAAATATTGACTCAGATTGTTTGTTTTTTAAATCCTGATTTTAGATGCTTCATTACCAGAAAATGCAAGACTTCACCCTCAAGCAGCATCAACTTCATCTAGTACAGTTTCTCTCTATAGTAACTCCTCTGAGGAAAGTACGGGTGTCCCCTTCTCAGTGCCAGCTTCAAACTGTTCGTCAGCTACTAATTTGGGTTCTTTAGTGTCTGCTAATGGACTAGAAAACTTTAATCCTTTCTTGCCCGTCAATGTCTTACAGTGAGTGAAATATTGATAATGAACTTCATATTTTAGTGCATTCTTGTTTTATTGATAAATAGAAAACCGTATTTAGGAGGTCCCTTAAAGGGCTTTACTGATCAGTCTTTTTGTAAGGTTACTTAACAATTTCCAAGTTTCTAGTATTAGTGCAGTTTTAAACACTGCTACTAGAATTCAGAATATCTTTGAGCACATTTACTTTGCATAAATGTTATGTATGCTGGTACACATGCTACATTTTAATTGAGCGACAGCCAGCTTTAATGTCAAACATGATAGTTCTGATGAAAGGTCACAGACCTGAAATGTTAATTCTGTTTCCCTCTTCACAGATGCTGCCAGACCTGCTGAGTATTTCCAGCACTTTCTGTTTTTATTTACTCTGAAAAATTGTTTATTTGGCTGTTCAATTCCAATATTGAAAAGTGTGAACTAGATTGGTATAGCTTATCTGGTTATTACAATTGAATTTTATATTTTCATAAAGATTAGGTGCTAAAATCACAAAATGTGCAATAATACCAGTTTATTTCACTAAATTATGTACTCAGAAAAAAGCATCCTGTTTTAAAAAACAATCCTTAAGTGCTATACATAAACTGTACAATATTATATAAAATTGCCTTAAAAGTCCTAACTATTAACCTCCAACTGTGGGCTAGACAGGTGGCACAACCAGTTGTGCTAAACTGCATAAAATATACTTGAGCTAAAAGGTCATCCAAGGTTGATGTTTTGTGCTATGTCTTCTCCCAGATGGCAAGCTATCCATCTGAGATGGGTCATCAGGTATCGTACTAAGTGAAGGTGAGTTTTTTGAGCTTAAAAGGAGAGGGAAAATCATAATCCCAAGTCAGGCAATCCTTCAGCAACTCTTCCCATTTGACCAAAAAAATTTGTGGAAGTCCTGGAGATGTCCATGGTCACCCGCCTGTTGATTTACCTGTGGCATTTGACCCATCTGACTTTAAAAAAAAAAAGAGAAATATGACTCATACACCTTTGGGAAGGAAGCCCATTTTAGATAATTTATTGATTATCCACAGACCGTATGATGGCATCATTGGAATGAGGGTTTCACAGCTGACCCATTAAAGGCAACAGCATAACCTTCCTCAACCTTTCCCAATTTTGTCTAAATAGCTTTGATCTGTCATCTCCTCATTTCCTTATTTTCTCTCTCTTCATCAGTAGAAATGTATCATTATTGTTTGTCAGAACACATCTATTATCTAGGTATTCTCATAAGTCTTTTTTTTATTCTTCTTCTTGGGGTCTAGGTAATAGTGACCGCATTTATTGCTCACTACTGGCTGCCTGAGAAGATACTGGTGGACCACTTTTTTGAGAAGTTATTTGTACAATTTAGTGGTTTGCTGGGTTAATTCGTAAAGCATTGAGCACCAGCCAAAGTAGTGGAGATCAGATTTGCATTTAGAGCAGTCTGAGTAAGATAGTGGATTTCCTTCCATCAGATCAGCCAGTTGGGAACTTATGACAGTCCAGCAGTTTTCATGGCAATTCTTTCTGGTGTGGGCCCATAAATGACCAGATTTATTATATATAATTTCACAACTTGTGGGATTTGAGATCATGTCCTCTGGGTTGCCAGTGCAGTACTATGATAGTTCTACTACCATTCTCTTATAATGTCATTGTGAAATTTCCCATATGCAAACAATGTAGAATTTCTATTTCCAGTTGAGATTTCTCTAGCGGGAACTTTTGGTCTAAACACTGAACAAATTCATCAGGAAAGAATCACTTAGCATAGAAATATTAAATTATTTGGCAGCATTTCTCGGAGCCCATCTGGCGATTTCTGAGAAATATGACCTGAAAAATGGATGCTTTCATCGAGACAAGAACATTTTGAAAGGTGTCTCATCAGGTCCTCTTCGAATTTACAGTCCATCATCTTCTGATCTTAGGAACCATAGATATTTAAAGCACAGAAGGAAGTCATTCATCTCATTGTGTCTGTTCCAAAATTTATTTATAGCTCTACCCTTTCCTCAAAGTGTTGTACCTTCCTATGCTACCAATATTTATCAATATTTCCCTTTAAAAGATGCAGTGGTCTCTGCCTCAACCTATCCTTGTGGCAAAGCATTCCATGCTTCAACAATCCTTTGTGTCAAGAAAATTCTCCTCATCTCTCTCCTCTCTATTTTAATTGAAGGCCCTTGCACTGACTCTCCACCAGAGGAACCAGACTTTCCCTGTTCACTCTTTTAAAGTCTTTCATAATTTTATAAATGTCTTCTTAGAATTTGTGTTCTGGTGTCAGTACATCTCATATCAAAAGTCATTCTGCAACAGAAGCCCTAATTAGAGCACTTCAGAGATAGTAACTTCACTAGCACTCCATTTCAGATATCTCTGGGTAAGGTTTCCTTGTCATTTCATCTCTTAAGATCATTCACTTTCCTTTGAGGAATTGCAGAATTTCAGCAGCATGCTGAAGGCTGTTCAATGTAGTGTTTTACAGTCCCTTTTGGATATTTTTGCTCAAAATTGTGCCTAGAATTCTCTTATCTCAGGAAATAACTAATTGCAAAGGCATTTTTGGGAAAAATGAACGTGGGTTTGATTACATCAATGTTTTCCAGGCTCTGGAATTTTGTACATGTAGAACAAAGGGCATATTTCACTCTAGAGAAATTGGTTACTTCTGAAATTCGAAGAAAGCAGAATTTCTACATATCATGGAATGATGGATGCTAGAATGTACATCTTTGTGTTAAAATAACTGGTCATGAACATCCAGGCCGAATGGAATGCATTCTATTCCAATAACCACGCAGGAACCAATGTGGAATTTTCTTAACTCTGTAAATGAGCTCATGGAGCAGCCTCAGTAATCAAACATTACTATTTTGAACCATCTGATCAAAAGAATATATATTTTGTCAATTCTTGTATGAAGCTGGATCAACATTACATCAGAGAGTTTTCTGTGTCTTGTCTCTTTGAAATTAATTATGCTATTGTATATGAAAGAGTAACAAGAAAACATGATGCTTAATCACAATTAACATTTCTACATAACTTGAAATCTAAATACCTGGCTTCATGTTTGTTGCTTGTCTCCCTAGTCCTCAAAGGCAATAATGTAACCTCATATGATAAGTGACCAGAACTGTATACAGCACTACGATTGGGATCTGGATGATCTCTTATACAGGAACAGTGTATACTTTTTGAGTTTTATTGCTAATGTAATCAAGTATCTTTTTTGCCGTTTTATTACAACCAAGCATTGGGCTGACCATTCATTTTTATTATCCAAAGTTATTAAGGGATATGGAGCGGCTATATGGAGTTAGATCAGCCATAATCTCTTTAAATGGCAAACAGGCTCAAGGGCTAAATGACCTACTCCTGATGCTGTGTTTATCCACAGTTATCCATGAATATATTTCCTACTCAGCATATTGTATTCCATTTAACAAATTATTCTTTTCATAAAATTCACAGCAAGCTACATCCTTTCCTCTCTTTCCTGTCTAATTTTGAATGCTTGAAACTAATAAGTTTGTATTTCAAATGGCCTTCCTGGTTTCAACTTTGTTTCTTCTTTACAATCATTCAGTAGAACTGAGGAGGGTGGGCAAAACATGCAGCAGAAGAGATTGTATGGTTCTCTTGAAGCGGTCATGACCTAAAAATCTTAAACGGACAGTGTTCTGAGATTCCCCATTTTAATGGCAGCATCAACATCTTGAAAGTAAAACATTGCAGGAGGATGCAGCAACTTTGAAAATATTTTTCTGTATGTACCTAGTAATACTTCTATTTTCTACCATTTATGTGTGCCCCTCACACAGTTTAATGGACAGATGTTGTACTCTTGAGGCCTCAACTGATGCCACTCTGAAACTAGATGATGTCAAGGACTGCCCTGATATGACTCCCATTCTGATTTTCCTCCCTGTGAGAAAGTGCCTAGCCTCCCAATAGCTGAAACTGGTTCAGTGATTGGAAATATGGATGTGAATCTGTATGCTACCACTCTGACACATCATGCTGGAGTATCATGACCTGAGGGCAAATCTAAGTTCTCTGGCCTTCTAATGGCAAAGTCTAGGGAGTTAAAGATAGTTGAATTTTAATGGCAGTAATTCATGGAACAAATTTCTGAAATACAGTAGCTTGTATATTAAACCTGAAGTGGTTTTGATTTATCTGTGTGCAATTTCTAAAGGACTTACTACTTAATTAAATTGCATTTTGTTTTCTCCACATAGACAAATGGTTTTTGTACGATTTCCTTCACTTTCTGGATTGATTAACAATCCTTTATTACTCCCTGGGTTGGATGTGGTACCTAGTATCTCAGACGATGATGGAGAGCAAAGGAACTATTTTTCATTTCCTTCTGCCTCTACCAGACAACATAGTTCACCTGGTAAGTCTTAACAATCATTTTTAAATGCAGCTATATGCTTCTCATCATAGTTTAGTTTAAAGATATTTTACTTTCCCTAAATATTTAACATAATTTCTGTGAAATGTATTCATGTTCTCTTTTCCCTTTACAACTCAAAACAATTAGGCCCCCTCCTAACATTAATAACAAATTGATTACTAGACGTTGACTGACTAGTGGGGAAAAACTGCCTTGATTGAGGTCATGCTACTTGCTTGGAATTATATAAATCCAGCAACACTTGTACTACAAGCACGTAGCATCACCTCTGATCAAGGTAGTTCCCTTCCCACTTGGCTGTCAATCTTTATTCATTAATTCTACCATTCAGGTGGATCTTGATCTTCTGCTTGGTTGCTTCTAACACTGATTTAATTATCCAATAACTTGACTACTCTCCAAATTATACCTTACATGCAGTACCATCCCCAAAAATTCGATATTTAAACTTGTTGCAATTAATTTTTAAGTAATCGGCGGCAGCATGGGTAACCCAGTGTTTGCTTTCACCAAAGCTGTTAATCGATAAATAAGTTTGTCTATTGGCTCATTTCCCTGACATATCAAAAATAATTTTCAGAAGGTATTTAATAGAGCTCCATTTTATAAATTCACAATATATTACCATCTAAGGTATAAGGAATATGGAAAGAGACAATTTAGTGTTTGAAGCTCATAGAGACTCTACTTCTGTAACAACTTTATTTTTTCATTTGTTCATGGGATATGTGCAGCAATGGCAAGGCCAGCAGTTATTACCCATCCCTAATTGCCCTTGAGATGGTAGCCATGAGTTGCCGCCTTGAACTGCTGCAGTCCATGTGCTGTGGGTACTCTCACACTGCCGTTGTGTAAGGAGTTCCAGGGTATTTGACTCGGTGATGATGAAGGAATGGCAATATATTTCCAGGTTAAAATGATGTGTGAATTAGAGGGAAACCTGCAGGTGGTGGTGTTCCCTTGCTCTTGCTGCTCTTCTCCAAGGTGGTAGAAGTCCCGAGTTTGGGAGGTGCTATGAAAGTAGCATTGGCGAGTTGCTGCAGTGTATGGTGTAGATGGGACACATTACAGCCACAGTGAGCCTGTGGTGCAGGAAGTGAATGTTTAAGGTAATGGATGTGGTGCCAGTCAAGCAGGCTGCTTTGTCCTGGATGGTAATGTTGGAACTGCAATCATCCAGGCAAGTGGAGAGTGTTCCTTCACACTTGTAATTTGTGCCTTGTAGATGGTGGAAAGGCTTTGGGGAGTCAGGAGGTGAGTAACTGTAGAGTAACTAGACTTTGACCTGCTCTTGTAGCCACAGTATTTATATCGCTGGTCCAGTTAAGTTTCTGGTCAGTGGTGACCCCCAGGAGGTTGATGGTGGGGGATTGCCAGCAATGGTAATGCCGTTGGATGTCAAGGGGAGGTGGTTAGATTCTCTGTTGATGGAGATGATCATTGCTTGACACTTGAGTATTGTGAATGTTACTTGGCACTTATCAGCCCAGGCCTGAATGTTGTCCAGATCTTGCTGCACATGGCTTCATTATGTCAGGAGCTGCGAATTGAACTGAGCGCTGCAATCATCGCATATTCACACATCTGACTATATGTTGGAAGGAAGGTCATTGATGAAGCAGCTAAAGATTGGGCCTCGGACACTGCCTTGAGGAACTCATGCACCAATTTCCTGGGGCTGAGTATGATTGGCCACAATTAACCACAACCATCTTCTTTTGTGCCAGATATGACTCCAGCATGTGGCGAGTTTTACCCCTTCAATTTTATAAGGGCTCCTTGATGCCACACTCAATCAAATTTAGCCTCATTGTCAAGGGCAGTCACTCTCACCTCACCTGGAATTCAATTATTTTGTCCATGTTTGGACCAAGGCTGTAATGGGGACTGGAGCTGAGTGGTCCTGGTGGAACCCAAATTGAGCATTGGCGAGCATGCTATTGGTGAGTAAGTGCCACTTGATAGTGCTGTTGTCGACATGTTCCATCACTTTGCTGCTGATTGAGAGTAGACTGATGGGGCAGTAATTGGCTGGATTGGAATTGTCTTGCTTTTCGTGAACAACACAAACCTGGGCAATTTTTCCTCTTTGTCGGTTGAATGCTGGTGTTGTAGCTGTACTGGAACAAATTGGCTAGGGGCACGGCTAGTGCTGTAGCACATGTCTTCCACATTACATCCAGAATGTTGTCGGAGCCCATAACCTTTGCTGTATCTGGAACCTTCAACCATTTCTGTATATCATGTGGAGTGAGTCGAATTAACTGAAGACTGACTTCTATGACGGTGGGGACCTCAGGAGGAGCCTGAGATGGATCATCAAAGGAACAGGAGAGGTTAAATGGCCTCCTCAAGCCTGTTCCACCATTCAGTTAAACGATAGCAGATCCATGACCTAACTCCGTCTACATGCCTTTGCCTCATATCCCTTAATACCTTTGGCTAGCACTCTGTCTCAGTTTTAAAATTAGCAATTGACTTAGCACCAAGAGAGTTTCAAACTTCTACCCCCTTTGCCTGAAGTGTTTCTTAATTTCACTCCTGAAAGATCTGGTTCTAATTTTTAGACTATGCCCTCTCGTCCTAGAGTCTCCAACCAGCGGAAATGTTTTCTCCCAAACTACCCTATCCATTCCCCTCAATATCTTAAAAACTTAGATCAAATCACCCCTTAACCTTCTAAGTTGCAGGGAATACAACACTAGTTTGTCTAAAATAAAAGCAAAATATTGCAGATGCTGGAAATCTGAAACAAAAACAAAAAGTGCAGAAAATACTCAGCAGGTCTGGCAGCATCTGTGGAGAGAGAAGCAAAGTTAATGTTTCAGGTCTGTGACCTTTCATGACACAGACCTGAAATGTTAACTTTGCTGCTTTCTCCACAGATGCTGCCAGACCTGCTGAGTATTTCCAGCACTACTTGTTTTTGTGCCTAGTTTGTCTAATCTCTCCTACACCCACAGAGCTGTTGAGAAGGGTGTTCCAGGATTTTGACCCAGCAATAATGAAGGAATGGCGATATAGTTCCAAGTTAGGATGGTATGTGACTTGGAGGGGAATTTGCATGTGGTGGTGTTCCCATGCAACTGCTGCCCTTGTCCTTCTAGCTGATAAAGGTCGTGGGTTTGGGAGCTGCTGTCAAAGGAGTCTTAGCGGGTCGTTGCAGTATATCTTGTAGATGGTACGCACTGCTACCACTCCGTGCCAGTGGTGGAGAGAGTGAATGTTTAAGGTGGTGGATAGGGTGCCGGTCAAGTGGGCTGCTTTGTCTTGGATCATGTCAAGCTACTTGAGTGTTGTTGGAACTGTACTCATCCAGGCAAGTGGAGAGTATTCCATCACACTCCTGACTTGTGCCTTGTAGATGGTGGACAGGCTTTGGGGTATCAGGAGGTGAGTTACTCGCCACAGAATTCCCAGCCTCTGATTTGCCTCCTACATCTGTACCCACAGTGTTTATGTGGCTGGTCCAGTTATGCTTCTGCTCAATGGTAACCCCCCAGGATGTTGTTGATGAGATTCAGCGATGGTAATGCCGTTGAATGTCAAGGGGAGATGGTTAGATTCTCTCTTGTTGGAGATGGTCATTGCCTGGCACTTGTGTGGCGCAAATGTTACTTGCCACTTATCAGCCCAAGCCTGGATATTGTCCACATCTTACTGCACGCGGGCACGGACTGTTTCTGTATCTGATGAGTTGCCTGTTGAGCTCTGTGCATTCACCAGTGAGCATCCCCACTTCCGACCTTCTGTTGAAGGGAAGGTAATTGATGAAACAGCTGAAGATGGTTGGGCCTAGGACACCAGCCTGCGGAACTCCTGCAGTGATGTCCTGGAGATGAGATGATTGACCTACAACAACCACAACCACCTTCCTTTGCATAATAAAAGCAAAACACTGCAGATGCTGAAAATATGAAATAAAATCTAAAAATACTGTAAATACTCAGCAGGTCTCACAGCATCTGTGGAGAGAGAAGCAGAGTTCATGTACCATCTTCCTTTGTGCTTAGTATGACTTCAAATGGTGGAGAGTTTTCCCCCTGATTCCCATTGACTTCAATTTTGCTAGGGCTCCTTGATATCACATTTGGTCAAATGTTGCTTTGACGTCGAGGGCAGTCTCTCTCACCTCACCTCTGGAATTTAGCTCTTTTGTCCATGTTGGACCAAGGCTGTAATGAGGTCTGGAGCTGAGTGGCCCTGACGGACCCCAAACTGAGCATTGGTGAGCAGGTTGTTGCTGTATAAGTACTGCTTGATAGCACTGTTGATGACACTTACCATCAGTTTGCTGATGACTGATGGGTTGTTAATTGGCCAGAATGGATTTTTCCTGCTTTTTATGGACAGGACATATGTGAATAATTTTCCATATTGTCAAGGCGATCCCTGTGTTATACCTGTACTGGAACAGCTTGGCTAAGGGCGCAGCTAGTTCTGGAGCACAAGTATTCAGTACTACAGCCAAGAGTTGCCAAGACCCATAGCCTTTTCGGTATCCAATGCCTTCAGCAATTATTTGATATCACGTGGACTGAATTGAATTATCTTAAGACTGGTATCGATGATTGTGTTGACCTCAGGAAGAAGCCGAGATGGATCATTCACTTGGCAGTTCTGGCTGAAGATGATTGCAAAAGCATCAGCCTTGTCTTTTGCACTGATGTGTTGGCCGCCCCCGTCATTGAGGAGGAGGATGTTTTTGGAGATTCCTCCTCCAGTTAGTTGTTTAATTATCCACCACGATTCACAACTGGATGTGGTAGCACTGCAGAGTTGAGATCTGATTTGTTGGTTGTGGAATTGCTTAGCTCTGTTTATAGCATGCTGCTTCTGCTGTTCAACATCCATGTAGTCCTGTATCGTCCTTCTCAAGCTAATTAGGGATGGGCAATAAATGCTGGCCTTGCCTGCGATGCTCATCCCACGAAAGAACAAAAGAAGTAGCTTCATCGGGTCATTTTTAGGTATGCCAAGTGCTGCTCCTGATGTGCTCTTCTGCACACCTCATTGAACCAGGACTGGTCACTTGGCTTGATGGTAATTGTAGATCGAAGGATAAGCCAGGCCACAAGGTTACAGATTATGGTGGAATACAATTCGGCTACTGGTGAAGGCCGACAATGCTTCATGGATGCCCAATTTTGAGCTGCTAGATCTGTTCTGAATCTATACCATTTAGCACAGTGTTAGTGCCACAAAACACGATGGAAGGTGTCCTCAGTGTGAAGAGGGGACTTCCTTTCCACAACAACTGCGAGGTGGTCACTTCAGCCACCACCAATATGGTCATGGACTGATGCATCTGTGACAGGTAGATTGGTGAGGATGAGGTCAAGTAGGTTTTTTCCTCTTGGTGTTCTCACAATCTTCTGCAGGCTCAGTGTTGCAGATATGTCCCTCAGGACTCGACCAGCTCAGTCAGTAGTGGTGCTACCAACCAATTCAGGGACAGGTGATGGCGGCATAGTGGTCTAATAATCCAGAGGCCCAGGCTAATGCCCTGGGGACACGGGTTCAGATCCCACCATGGCAGCTGGTGGAATTTAAATTCACTTAATTAATAAAAATCTGGATTTGAAAGCTAGTCCATCGATTGTCATAAAAAAACCCATCTGGCTCACTAATGGCCTTTAGGGAAGGAAATCTGTTGTCCTTACCTGGTCTGGCCTACATGTAACTCCAGACCCACAGCAATGTGGTTGACTCTTAACTGTTATCTGAAATGGCTGAGAAAGCTACTTAACTGTCAAGGGCATTTAGGGATGGGCAACAAATGCTGGCCTCGCCAGTGACGCCCACATCCCATGAAAGAATTAAAAAATAGCTCTTGGTGATGGACATTGAAGTCCCCCACCCAGAGTACATCCTGTGCTTTTGCTACCCTCAGTGTTCCTTCCAAGTGGTGTTCAACCTAGAGGGATATGATTTATCAGCTGAGGGACAGCAATAGCTTACCACCTATCAGCAGAAGGTTTCCTTGTTTGTTTGACCATGAGACTTCATGGTGCCTGGATTCACTGTTGAGAACTCCTAGGTCCACTCCCGCCTGATTGTATATTACTGTGCTGCCATCTCTGGTGGGTCTGTCTCTTTTCAACTACATTTTGAAAAGAAATTATCTTAAGATTTTTGTTATATTTATGCAAGTAAGTTTCTCAATTAAAATTTTATGAGGACCTTTGACATCTTCAGTTAAAGAATATAAACCTGGATTAGTGTTAAAAATCTAATGCCATAATTTCTCCTTTATTTTCAATAGATTGTAGAAGTGATCCCCCTGAGCATCCACCTCCTGTTGCTGTTCCCTTGCTAGAAATGGGATTTTCTCTGAGACATATTTGCAAAGCAGTTGATGCTGCAGGTACAGAAAATCAGTTTGAGATGGCGGTGTAGTTAATGATTTCAGATATACGTATTGGGGACAAATTAGGCTCTTTAGGACAATACTGTTCTTGCAAATGCAATGATTTCTTGCATATAGGTTGGATACACAATTTTCTTGTATGAATCATTTATCAGGTGGCAATAAATTCCTGATATTCATTTCCAGTGCAACCACACTATGCTCAGCAGTACTAAACTCAAAGTTTACCTCATAATTTTCTCCATTTTAAACTGAAAAATGGGCCTAGATCCCAGATGCATATTATATGCAGAGTGTAACGGTGCACAGCAGTTGTTGTCAGATGTTTCTAAAGTTCACTATGATTGTTGTTCAAGCATCTTATGACATTTTGCCGCAAGAACAACTTCCATTTATATGTTTCAGCTCACCAAAATGTAGGGAAACATGCCAAGGATAAATGAACACCTGAGATTAGGAGGGGTGACCAAAAGTTTGCTCAAAGAGGTTGATCGTAAGAAGTCGTCTCTGGAGGTGGTTTGAAAGGGAATTCCAGAATGTGAGACCTAAGTGGCTAAAAGCACAGCCACCAATGGTGGGGTAAATGGAGACAGGGATGTACAAGAACAGTTACAGTGCCGATGGGGGCCATTCAGCCTCTAGTGTCCGTGCCGGCTCACTGCAAGAGCAACTCAGCTGGTTCCAGTCCCCTGTCTTTTCTCTGTAGCTCTGCAAATATTTTTCTCTTCAGGTGCTTATCCAATTCTTTTTTGAAAGCCCTGGTTGTATCTGCCTCTACAACACTCAGGTAGTGTATTATAGATCCTAATCACTTGCTGCGTGGTTAAGGCCACAGTTAAAGGAACAGTGTTTGGTACAGGTTGTATTGCTGGAAGAGGTTACAGAAATTGAAAGGGATGAGGCTATGGAATAACTTAAGGATGAAAGTTTGAGGTGCTGAGACTAGGGAGATAATGCAGGTCAATAAGAATAGGGATGGTGGGCGAGCAGAACTTGTTGCAGGATAGGATACATAAAGTGCAGTTTTGGATGAACTGAAATTCACGCAGGATAGAGAACAGGAAACAAACCAGGAAAACATTGGAATAATCAATTTTGGAGTTTATAGATTTATGAGAGTTTCAGTGGCAAGTGGGCTGAGATGGAGGTGGGGAACATTATGGAGGTGCAAGTTGGTGAACTTTGTGACTGGGAGGCTATGAGATCAGGAATTCATGTCTGGGCCGAAGGTGTGCTGAAGTTGGAACAATCTAGTTCAAACTAAATCAATGGTCAAGGAGGAGGATGCAATTAATGGTAGCAAAGATAGAGTAGTGCCATGGGATAGATAGTGGGAGCTGAAGACAATGACTTTGGCGTTTCCAATGTTTAGCTTGAAGAAATTAATGCGCAACTGGATTTTGACAACTGAGATAGTGGAACAGTTAAGGATTGTGGGAAGGTAGAATTGGTTGTAATCAACATACCTGTGGAAGCTGATTCCATGGCTGCAGATGTCACTAAGAGGCAACATTTAGATGAGGAATAGGAGGGACCAAGGATGGATCTTTGGGCTCTTCCAAGTTTGATGGTTGGAAGAACAATCTTTGGTAAAGATGTTGTGGCTACAATTGGACATGTAAGTGTAGAAGCAAATGAAGGTAGTATCACTGAGATGGAGAAAGGAGGCGAAGCATTGGAGAATGCTGGTGTGATTTACCAAGTTAAACCTTGCAGAGAGGTTAAGAAGGGCTAATGGACGATGGTCACAGTCACAAGATAATACTTTATAACTTTGATTAGGGCTGTTTCAACACTGCAGGCAGATGAAAACCAAATATGGAGAATTCAAACGGAGTTAAACTAGAGAGAGGCACAAGGGCAACAACATATTCAAGGACTTTGGAGAGAGAAAAGTCAGATTGGAGGTGGGTTAGTAGTATGATGGAAGGATGAATGGTAGCTTTTTTTGAGAAGGGTGATAATTTTGAAAGAGAGGCAGAGACTGCTGAGGAGAGGAGCCATTTACAATGTCAGCTCACATAGGAACCATAATCTTCTCACCTTCACAAGGTCCATCTCTGACTCTTCCTTTCCCTTCCTTGACTTCTCTGTCTCCATTTCTGGGGATGGGCTATCACCCAATATTCGCTATAAGCCCACTGACTCCCACAGCTAACTTGATTGCACTTGCTCATACCGCGCTTCCTGTAAGGACGCTATTCCATTTTCCCAGTTTCTCTGTCTCCGCCGCATCTGTTCAGACAATGCAACCTTCCATGCTAGCGCTTCAGATGTATCGGTGGTTGACAGGACCCTGGGTCGGATCTGTACTCTTTCACCTGCTCTCACCCCTTCCCTGCCTCCCAGAACCACAATCCCCACATACCCCTCCACATAAATACTACAATCCGCAACACACCCCTCAGATTTAAAGTAATTGGTAAAAGAAGCAAAAGTGACATGAGAAAGACTTTTTTCACATACCGAGTGGTTAGGATCTGGAATGCACTGCCTGAGAGTGTGGTGGAGACAGGTTCAATAGAAGCATTCAAAAGGGAATTAGACTAATCTGAAAAGGAAGAATGTTCAGGGTTACAGGGAGAAGGAGGGGGGGGAACGGCACTAAGTGAATTGCCCATTAGGAGAGCTGGTGCAGACATGATGGACTGAATGGCCTCCTTCTGCATTGTAACGATTCTGATGATAGGAGGAGGGAGTGTGGGCACTGGTGATCAATTTTTGTGGCTCACATCATTGGGGGGAAAGGGCTAGGTTGCACATTTCAGGGCCAACACCAAGTGCAGCTACAAAACAGACTAATGGCACATTATCATCAAGTACAGCCTGAGTGGGAGGATGTTAATCCAGGTGGCAGAGTGGAATAGCAACATACCAAGCTGTGCTGTCAAAGGACCAGTGGGATAGGAGACCGAGGAGGGAGTGAAAGTTAGTAGCCACGGTCATGATCATGATCAAGGGCAAGATCATGGATATCCGGTGAGGAGAAGAGGGGAGGGCCCATGCAAGGGCTAAAGCCTGCACAAACGAAATATAAATTAAGTTTCTGTGTCTTCTCATTCTTAATCCCTCAATTTTTTTAAGAAGGTTGGATGGTTTATCCAATGGTCTTGTGAGTATCTGATACTTACCAGAAAAATTCCTGGTCCATATGATACTGATTTCTACCATGGCAGCAATAGGAATGCTACAGTTGCAACATTAAATGTATACAACGTTTGTCGGACTTAATCTCCAAGTTTATGAAGTACCTTTTAAATCTGTGTGCATGGATGTAAGTCAATGTTGGTGATTCCCTATGTGTAGGTGTTTCTGGGGATGCAGACCCACAATCAATTGAACAACTAGCCAGCTGGATGCTAGAACATCCACTAGTAGAGGAACAGGAAGTCATTGTTTACTCCTCAGCAACTATGGACAATGATTTGGAAGCACCTATGGATTCTGAGGTTATAGTGCACAATCAATCAACTACGCTCATGTCTCCTGAAAGTGTTGACCGGGAAGATGCAATTGATGGGTAAGCAAGTCTGGAAAAGTTCATATTTGGGTATTTCTTAAAAATCCTGTCTCTAATATCACTAAGTACGTTCAGTTTGAGAATTAGTCACAGGGTAAATTCTCTTCCAATCCATTTTTTTTAAATAAAGGTAATTATTTCAGTTATTTGGAATTAGTAAGCTGATATCCGAGATAAAAGGCTTTAGTTGTGAGCAGAGATTAAATTGCAACTCTGTTAGAATAACAAAGGTTGAGAGAAGATCTGATGAGAAGTGTTCAAAATTAAGAGGTTTTGATGAGGTAAATCAGGAAAAACTATTTCCACTAGGCAGTAAACTAGAGGATATAAATTTAAACTTTCACCAAAAAAAAGGAAGTGTTAGGTAAAATCTTTTTATAGGACATTCTGCATGCTAACAGCCCTATCATGATGGGGTAGAAGCAGTATCCCAAGTAACATTTAAGAGAAATTGTTGGATATATGAAAAAAGAAAAATTTAGCCCAGGATAGCCATCTCCCATGCTGTAATATGGTTCTGTGACGTCCTCTGATTTTAAGATTTTCTGTTTAAGTAGGATAGAATATATCAATCCTGCTTTTTTTTTAAAAAAAAGCTTATCTTTTTTTTCAAATCCATTACAAAAACTTTAATTCTGCTTTGTAATGAGGGGCAGAGCTTGTACCGTGATGTCAGCAAGATTGAAAGTTAGGGAACCACACAGCGCATAGAATCTGTTGGTCGTTCCTGCACCATCTTCAGTTAGTTCCTGAAAAATAGAAATAATTCACTGAAGATCTGAAATGAAATTTACTTTCCAAATCATTCACTTTTGGATTTCTTTCGGCAAAAAGTTACTCACTCGTGGTTAACACATGAATATATCAAACATTGTTTAGCACTGTTGTATCTAATCTAGAGGAATTAGCAGGATACCGATATCAATTGTGGTCAATTTTGTTAATGCACAAGTAGGGAGGGTATGAGGGACAGATGAGATGGCATAAGATTTACAAAAGGATTTAGATGAATTATGCAATTCGGCAGACATGTGACAAATTAATAAGTGTAAATGGTGCATGGGTCAAAGAAGTGTGGGACATAGCTCTGCAATGTGTGAAATACAGGAACACTTAAGCTTTGGAAGTAGCAGTAGGCAAGCCACTTTGTGTTCACAAAATGGCCCAAATGCATTGTTGAAAAAAACTAATAGAATGCTAGAATATATAAATGGAACAGTGAAACATGTCTATAGATGTTGTACTAAAGCTTTACTATGCTCTGGCCAGATAACATTTTGAATACTCTGTCCAGACCCCTCATGATTTTGAAAATCATATATCTCAAAAAAAAAATGTACTTGGTGATATTTGGAATAACCTACAAAGGAAGATAACAGAGGCAAAAACAATAGAGTTATTTAAAGCACGGTTACATGTTGGTCCAATTGCCCTTTTCTCGTCTGATTTTTTTTTTTCTCTAATGTTCACTGAGTCAGCAATCTAAATTAGCGAATCTTGAAGACTGTTTAAAAAAAATTACCAGTGGTGTGTTCAAGCCTGTGTGGACTTTGCAAGTTCTCCCTGTGACCGCATGGGTTTCCTCCGGATGCTCCGGTTTCCTCCCACATGCCAAAGACTTGCGGGTTGATAGGTAAATTGGCCATTGTAAAAAATTGCCCCTAGTGTAGCTAGGTTGTACGAGAATTGTGGGGATGTGAGAGGGAGAAATGGGATTAATATCGGATTAGTATAATTGGGTGGTTGATGGTCGGCACAGACTTGGTGGGCCGAAGGGCCTGTTTCGGTGTTATATCTCTCTGTGACTCCACGACTCTAATGCTTGTATGTAATAAAATATGGCTGTCTTAATAATAACTAGCAGTTCTCGGTGATATTTTATTTTGTCCTTTTGTTCTTCCCCCACTGACGAACAGAACTACAGATGGTTTGGATCAGATAGAAAGAGGAAACTTTATAGACGTGCATTTGACTAGAAATAGGCCTCCACCAGCTCGAAGACATAGAGCAAACCAAGGACAGCGATCCACATTCAGAAGGGCTGGTAAGATAGTTATATGAGCCAATAGTACAAGTCATGATTCTACTGTTGCTTGTTGTCAAACTGACTTAGAAAACTGAAGGCATTGTCGCCAGTGGTGGAGAAAAAAGTGGGAATGCACAAAATGCCAAAGTCCGAAGAAAGGAGACTGGAGGGATTGTGTTGTAGGACCAGTCATTGATGGGATGGGGAAAGGCCATGCAGGGATTTAACCATAAAGATAAGAATTTGTGACTGATCAAAGAAGTTAAGGATGATATTAGATTAAAGGAAAGGGCTCATAAGGTTGCAATGAAAAGCCTGAGCATTAGAAGAGTTTAAGAGACCAGCAAAGGATGACAAAAATTAGTAGAAAGGAAAAAAATAGAATGAGAATTAACGAGCAAAAATATAAAAACAAATTGTAAGCACTTCTACATATATGTAAACATTGGTCCCGAGAAGCTGAGACAGGAGACAATATGAGGAAATAAGGAAATGGCAGAGACATTAAGCACATAATTTGTATCTGGCTTCACAGTAGAAGACACGAAAAAGTGGGGAACCAAGGGCTAATGAAAGTGAGGAACCTTTTTAAAAAAAGTCTAATCAGTAGAGAAACTAATGGGACTAAAAGCTGACAAATCCCATATGTCCAAGGGTTCTAAAAGAGGTGACCACAGAGATAGTGGAAGTACTGGTTATGATCTAAATTTCCCTAAATTGTACAACAGTCCCAGTGGATTGGAAGGTAACACGTGTAACACTGCTATTCAAGAGAGGAGGGAGAGAGAAAACAGGTAACTTAGAGGCCAGTTAGCCTGACATTAGGTGTTGGGAAAATGCTGGGATCCATTCTTAAGGTGGTGTTAACAAGGCACCGAGAAAATCATATGATTAGGCAAAGTCAGTATGGCTTTATGAAAGGCATATTATGTTTGACAAATCTATCAGAGTTTTTTGAGGATATAACTAGCAGGATAGATAAAGGGGAACCAGTGGAGGTAGTACATTTGGATTTCCAAAAGGCATCCTGTAAGGAACCACGTAAAAGTTCTTACACAAGTTAAGGGGTCATGGGGTTGGTGTAATATATTGAAATGGATAGGGGATTGGTTAATGGACAGAAAGCAGAGAGGAGGCATAAATGGGGTATTTTCAAGTTGGCAGGCTGTAACTAGTAGGGTGCCACAATGATCAGTGCTGGGGCCTCAGCTATTTGCCATCTATGTTAATTAATTAGGTGAAGGTACCTAGAGTACTGTGTCCAAGTTTTATGGCATACAAAGCTAGGTGAGATACTAAACTGTGAGGAGGACACAAAAGAGACGTGAACAGGTTAAGTGAGTTGGGATGGAATATAATGTGGGGAAATGTGAGATTATTCACTTTTGTAAATGCAATGTTGTCGTTTATTGCAAGGGGAATGGAATATAAAAGTAGAGATGTTTTGCTGCAGTTGTACGGGTCATTAGTGAGACCACATCTAAAGCGTTGTGTAGAGTTTTGATATCCTTACTTAAGAAAGGATATAATTGCATTGGAAGCAGTTCAGAGAAGGTTCACTCAACTGATTTCTGGGATGACAGGGTTAGCTTATGAAGAAAGGTTAGACAGGTTGGGTCTGTAGTTTAGAAGGATGAGAGGTGATCTTGTTGAAACGTATAAGGTCCTGAGGGGACTTGACAGGGTGGATGTTGAAAGGATGTTTCCTCTTGTGGGAGAGACTAAAACTAGGGGGCACAGTTTAAAAATAAGGGGTCTCCCATTTAAGTCAGAAATGAGGAGAATTTCTTTCTCTCGGGGATTGTGAGTCTGTGGTAAATGTCTGCAAAGGAAACCCGATCGAGCCCAACGGGACTCCACGACATGTGTTAGGTTCGGGTCGGGTTGCAATTCCGGGTCCGGCATTCTGGTTCGGTCGGGTTTCCTTTGCAGACCTTTACCTCACATATAAGGCTATCCAACAAAGCATTGCAGTGCTTTAGTTTGTGGCACTTGTCATGCACCTGAAGGGCTGTAACCTGCAAGGCTACAGACCAGGTTCTAGAAGGTGGGATTAGATTGGGTGGCTAGTTTTTTTTCAGCCAGCGCAGACACAATGGCCACCTTCTGTGCAGTAACTTCTCTATGGTTCTAAAGATACAGCGATAATCATGGGGGATTTTAATCTACATATAGACTGGAAAAATCAGATGGGCAAAGGTAGCCTAGATGAGTTCATAGTGTTTTCGGGATAGTTTCTTGGAACAGCACGTTCTGGAGCCAACCAGAGAGCAGGCTATACTAGACCTGGTATTGTGCAATGAGATAGGATTAGTTAATGGCCTCGTAGTGAAGGTCCCCTAGGCAGCAGTGATCATAATATGGTTGAATTTTGCATTCAGTTTGAGGGAGAGAAGAGTTGGTCTAAGACTAGCATTTTAAATTTAAATAAGGGCAATTATGAAGCCATGAAAGCAGAGTGAACTGGCAAAGTAGGTTAAGGGATAGGTCAACAGAGATGCTGTGGCAGACATTTAAGGGGATCTTTCAGAATACACAGAATAGATACGTTCCAATGAGAGATAAAAATTCCAAGGGGAGCACCCATCTTCCATGGTTAAGTAAAAAAGTTAATGATATTATCAAAATTAAAAAGAAAATATATAATTGCGTAGAGATGGGTGGCAGGTCAGATGATTGGACAGAATGTAAAAATCAGCAAAGAATGACTAAAAGATTAAATAAGGAGGGAAAATTAGAGTATGAAGGAAAACTAGCTAGAAGTATATAAGCAGATCATAAGAGTTTCTATAGATAATTTTAAAAGAAAAGAGTTAACAAAGTGAGCATTGATCCTATAGAAAGCAAGTCTGGAGAATTAATAATGGAAAATAAGGAGATGGCAGATGAATTGAACAGGTATTTCGTATTGGTCTTCACTACAGTGGCTATAAGTAACATCCCAGAAATAGCTGTAAATTAGGAAGTGAAAGGGAGGAAGGAACTCCGAAAATTTACAATCACCAGGGAAGTGGTACTAAACAAATTGTTGGAGCTGCGGGATGACAAGTCCCCAGGTCCTGATGGACTTCATCCTAGGGTCTTAAAAGAAATGGCTGCTGAGATAGTGGATGCGTTGGTTTTAATTTTCCAAAATTCCCTAGATTTGGGGAAGGTTCCATTCGATTGGAAAATTGGGAATGTAACTCCTTTATTTAAAAAGAGAGGGAGACAGAAAGCAGGAAACTATAGGCCAGTTAGTGTAAAATCTGTCTTGAGGAAAATTTTAGAAACTATTATTAAAGACGTTATAGCAGGGCACTTGGAAAAATTGAAGATAATCAGGCAGTCAACATGGTTTTGTGAAAGGGAAATCATGTTTAACCAATTTGTTGGAGTAGCAAGAAGTAGCATGTGCTGTGGATAAAGGGGAACTGGTGGATGTACTGTACTTAGATTTCCAGAAGGCATTTGATAAGATGCCACATCAAAGGTTATTGCAGAAAATAAAAGCTCATGGTGTAGGGGGCAACATATTGGCATGGATAGAAGATTGGCTAGCTAACAGGAAACAGAGAGTAGACATAAATGGATCATTTTCTGTTTGGCAAGATGTAATGAGTGGTGTGCTGCAGGGATCTGTGCTTGGGCCTCAACTTTTTATAATTTATATAAATGACTTGGATGAAGGGACCGAAGGTATGATTGCTAAATTTGCTGATGACACAAAGATAGGTAAGAGCATAAGTTATGAAGAGGACATAAGGAGGTTACAAAGGGCTATAGATAGGTTAAGTGAGTGGGCAAAAATCTGGCACATGAAGTATAATGTGGGAAAATGTGAAATTGTCCATTTTGGCAGGAAGAATAAGAAAGAAGCATATTATCTAAAAGGTGAGAGATTGCAGAGTTCTGAGGTGCAGAGGGATCTGGGTGTCCTAGTGCATGAATCGCAAAAGGTTCGTATGCAGGTACAGCAAGTCATTAGGAAAGCTAATAGAATGCTTTTATTTATTAAGAGGAGAATTGAATACAAAAGTAGGGAAGTTATGCTTCAGTTATACAGGACATTGGTGAGACCACATCTGAAGTACTGTGTACAGTATTGGTCTCCTTATTTAAGGAAGGATGTACTGAGTTGGAAGCAGTTCAGAGAAGGTTTACTAGACTGATACCTGGAATGGGTGGGTTGTCTTATGAGGAAAGGTTGGGCAGGCTAGGCTTGTATCCGCAGGAGTTTAGAAGAGTAAGAGGCGATTTGATTGAACCGTATAAGATTCTGAGGGATCTTGACAGGGTGGATGTTGAAAGGATGTTTCCCCTTGTGGGAGAACCTCGAACTAGAGGTCACTATTTACAAATAAGAGGTTGCCCATTTAAGACAGAGATGAGGAGACATTTTTTCTCTGAAGGTCATGAGTCTTTGTAACTCTCTTCCTCAAAAGGTGGTGGAAGCAGAGTCTTTGAATATTTTTAAGGCAGAGGTAGATAGATTCTTGATAAGCAAGGGAGTGGAAGGTTATCGGGGGTAGGCGGGAATGAGGAGTTGAGGTTACAATCTGATCAACCATGATCTTGTTGAATGGTGGAGCAGGCAAGAGGGGCCGAATGGCCTACTTCTCCTAATTCATATGTCCGTAAATCTCTTCCCTGGAGAGCAGTGGAGGCAGTGTCATTGAATGTATTTAAGGCAGAGTTAGACAGATTCTTGGCAAACAAGAGTCAAAGGGTATCAGGGGTTGGCAGGAAAGTGGAGTTGAGTCCACAAACAGATCAGCCATGATCTTACAGAATGGAAAAGCAGGTTCGGTGGGCCCAATAGCCAACTCCTGCTCCTAGTTTGATTGTTCCTATGTATGTTCGTATGTATGGTGGGAAGGATAGAAAATCAAATTATTTTTTAAATGAGAAACTTTTAAATGTTGGTGTTCAGAGAGATTGGAGTGTTCTCTTAAAACAACTTATATTGAGTAGGCTCTTTAATGTAATAAAACCTCCCAAGGCGCTTTATTGGAGCGCCAGAAAGAAGAATCAGGCACTGAGCCACACAAGGTAATATTAGGGCAGACGGGCAAAAGCTTCATCAAAGAAGTAGATTTTAAGAAGCGTCTTAAAGGAAGAAAAATAAAGAGTCAGAGAGGTTTAGGGAGGGAATAATAGAACTCAGGACCCAGGCAGCTGAAGGCATGGCCACCAATGGTGGCGTAATTAAAATTGGCAATGCTCAAGATGGCAGAATTAGATGTACGCAGATATCTAGGAGGGTTGTGATGCTGGAGGAGATTATAGAGTTAGGGAGGGGTGAGTCTATAGAGCGATTTGAAAGCAAGGATGAGAATTTTAAAATCGAGGCATTGCATGATTGGGAGCCAATGTAGGTCAGCGAGCACAGCTGTGATAGATGAATGGGACTTGGTGCATGTAAGTACATGGTTAGCAGAGTTTGGAAGACCTCAACTTAACAGAGGGTAGAATGTGGGAGGCCAGCCAGAGTGTTTTGGAATAATCAGGTCTAGAGTTAAGAAATGCATGAATGAGGGTTTCAGCAGCAGATGAGCTGAGGCAGAGGTGATGTCTGGTGATGTTAAGGAGGTGTAAATAGGCAGTGTTGGTGATGATGCAGATATGTGGTCAGAAGCTCATCTTGGGGTCAAATATGACACCTAGGGTTGTGAACAGTTTGGTTTAGTCTCTCAGTTGCCAGGGAGAGGCTTGGAGTCAGTAGCTAGGGAACAGAGTTTGGAGCGGCGACAGAAAAAAATGGCTTCAGTCTTCCCAATATTTAATTGGAGGAAATTTCTGCACATCCGATACTGGATGTCAGATAAGCAGTCTGATAATTTAGAAACAGTGGAGGAGTCGAGAGGTGGTAAGGTAGAGCTGGGTGTCAACAGCGTACATGTAAAAACTAACACTGTACTTTTCAATGATGCCGCTGAGGGGTAGCATGTCGATGAAAAATGGGAGGGGAGGCCAAGGATAGATCCTTGGGGGACACCAGCGGTAACAGTGCGGGAGCGGAATGGAAGCCATTGCAAATGATTCTCTGACTACAATTAGATACATAAGAATAGAATCAGGCAGGCACAGCTGAACGATGGTAGTGATGCATTGGAGGAGGATGCTGGGGTCAACCATGTCAAAGGCTGCAGAGTCAAGCATGCCGATGGCGGATAGTTTACCTTTGTCACGGTCACAGAGGATATCATTGGTGACTTTGATGAGAGCCGTTTTGGTACTGTGGCAGGGATAGGAATCTGAATGGAGGGTTTCAAGCAAGGAGTTCTGAGAAAGATGAGCACGGATTTGGTAAGCGACAACATGTTCAAGGAGTTTGGAAAAGAAATCGAGGTTGGTGGTGAGGACGTTGGGGTTAAGGGTTAGTTTTTTGAGGAGAGAGGCGATGATAGCAGATTGAAAAGAGAGAGGGACAGTACTTGAAAATGGAAAGCCATTAACAATATCAGCTAACATCGGGACCAGGAGGAGATGTGGGATGGTCAGCAGTTTAGTGGGAATAGGGTCGCGGGAGCAGGAGGTGGGTCTCATGGATAAGATGAGCTCTGAGAGGGCATGAGACAGGATAGGAAAGAAACTAGAGAAAGATGCGAGTTCAGGGCTGGACAGGGGGGATCTTTAGAGGAAGTTTGGCCTCGTGGGTTAGTGGAAGGGAGAGATACAGCAGAGACAGCTGATCAGATGGTCTCAATCTTCGATGTCAAAGATCTCCATGCACATTTTGGAGCTGATGTTGGAGAATATTGGAGAGGGGCTTAAGAATGTTTGCAGTAGAGAAAAGAAGCCAGGGCTTGCTTTCCAAGATGATCCTGGAATATTGAGTAGTTTTAGCAGATGAGAGGAGGGCCATTTTGCTTTATGTGGTCTAGCCAGAACTGGCAGTGAATGGATCTGGCAGACAACTGGTTTAACCATTCAAGTCTGCGTCCTTTGGACTTGAGGAAGGGGAGACGAGGGCCATATCAGTGGGACTGGCCAGAGTGAGTGTAAGTTAGTGTGCAGGTACAGAAAGCAATTAAGAAAGGCAAATGGCATGTTGGCCTTTAAGGCAAGGGAACTGAAGGAATTCTTGCTACAATTGTACAGGGCTTTGATGAGAGCTCAACTGGAGTATTGTGCACAATTTTGGTCTCTTGTATCTAAGGAAAAATGTACTTGCCTTGGAGGTGATGAAACAATGGTTCATTAGATTGATTCCAGGAATGAGAGGGTTGTTCTGTAATAAAAGATTGAGTAGAATGGGCCTGTACTCTCTGCAGCTTAGAAGAATAAGAAGTGATCATGTTCAAACAGAGAAGTTTCTGAGGGAATAAAAGCAAAATACTGCGGATGCTGGAAATCTGAAATAAAAACAAGAAATGCTGGAACCACTCTGCAGGTCTGGCAGCATCTGTGAAAAGAGAAGCAGAGTTAACGTTTCGGGTCAGTGACCCTTCTTCAGAACTGGTTCCGAAGAAGGGTCACTGACCCGAAACGTTAACTCTGCTTCTCTTTTCACAGATGCTGCCAGACCTGCTGACTAGTTCCAGCATTTCTTGTTTTTATTTGAAGTTTCTGAGGGTGCTTGTCAGGGTGGATGCTGCGAGGTTGTTCCCCTGGTGGGAGAATCAGAATATGGGGACACGGTCTCAGGATAAGGGATCGATCATTTAAGACGATGAGATGGAATTTCTTTATTTAGAAGGTTGTGAATCTTTGGAATTCTGTACCTCAGAGGGTTGTGGATGCTCTGTCGTTGAATATGTTCAAGGCTGAGATAGGGCAGGAAAGTGGAGTTGAGGTCAAAGATCAGCCATGATCTTATTGAATAGCAGGACAGGCTTGAGGGGTCGTATGGCCTACTCCTGCTCCTGTTAAGTTATTAATTTTAAATTTGAGGCATTTGGAAACTGTGAGCTCATGTAGGTCAGCAAGGTTTGGAAGATGGATGTAGAACTTGGAGCAGATAGGATATGAACAGCAGAGGTTTGGTTGAGTTGAAGTTTGCGGAGGGAAGAGAATGAAGTAATCGAACCTGGAAAAGATGAAGACATTGATGAGGGTTTCAGCAGCAAATGGACAGAGGCAGATGCGGAGGCAGGCAATCTTATTGGGTCATAGAGTCATTTACGGCACAGGAGGCCATTTGGTCCATCGAGTCCATGCCAGCTCTCCATAGAGAAATTGTCAGTCCCATTCCCCTGCTCTATCCCCATAGCTGTGCAAGTTTATTTCCTTTAAATGTCCATCTTTTTGAAATAAAGGTGAAACAGTCTACTTTAACCGGAAACAATGACGAGTTAGTGGGATTGAATCAATGGTGAGGATATGGTGTTTGTGGCGAGGACCAAAGACAGTGGTTTCTCAGTGTTTAACTGATGGTGGCTTATTGAAGACTGGATAACAAACAAAGCAGACTGCCAATACACAAGAACACGTGAAATAGGAGCAGGAGTAGACCATATGGTCTGCTCTGCCATTCAAAACAATCATGACTGATCTTAGGAGTCAACTCCACTTTCCCAGTCGCTCGCCATATCCCTTGATTCCCTGAGAGACCAAAAATCTTTCTATCCCAGCTTTAAATGTATTCAATGATGGAGCATCCGCAATCCTCTAGGGTAGAGAATTCCAAAGATTCACAACCCTTTAAGTGAAGTAGTTTCTCTTCATCTCGGTTCCAAATGATCGGCCTCTTATCCTGAGACTGTGCCCCCGTGTTTTAGATTCCTCGACCAGCAGAAACAATCTGTCAGTGTCTACCCTATTCAGCCCCTTTATAATCTTGTATGTTTCAATGAGATCACCTCTCATTCTTCTAAACTCCAGAGAATACAGGCCCAATTTACTCAGTCTCTCGTTATAGGACAAAACCAATCTAGTGAATCTTTGCTGTGCTGCTTCCAATGCAAGTATATCCTTTCTTAAATGTGGAGACCAGAACTGCACACAGTACTCCAAGTGTGGTCTCAGCAAAACCCTGTACAATTGTAGCAATACTTCTTTATTCCTGTACTCCAATCGCCTTGCAATAAAGGCCAACATGCCACGTGCCTTCCTAATTGCTTGCTGTGCCTGCATGTTAACTTTCTGCTTTCCTTGTACAGGCACACCCAAGTCATTGAGTCATAGAATCATACAGCATAGAAACAGGCCCTTCGGCCCACCGCGACCATGCCGACCATAATGCCTATCTATACTAATCCCATCTGCCTGCATTAATTCCATATCCCTCTATGCCTTGCTCTTTCAAGTACCTGTCCAGATGCCTCTTAAATGTCGCTACTGTTCCTGCCTCCACCACCTCCTCAGGCAGCTCATTCCAGATACCCACTATTCTTTGTGTGAATAATTTACCCCTTTGATCCCCTTTAAACCTCCTCCCTCTCACCTTAAATCTATGCCCTCTAGTTTTAGTCACCCCTACCATGGGAAACAGACTCTGGCTATCTACCCTATCTATGCCTCTCATAATTTTATATACCTCTATCATGTCCCCTCTCAGCCTCCTTCGCTCCAGGGAAAACAGACCCAGCCTATCCAATCTCTCTTTATAACTCAAGCCCTCCAAACCAGGCAACATCCTTGTGAATCTTTTCTGCACCCTCTCTAGCTTAATCGCATCTTTCCTGTAGTGCAGCGACCAGAACTGCACACAGTACTCCAAATGCGGCCTAACCAACGTCATGTACAACTGTAACACGACGTCCCAACTCTTGTACTCAATGCCTCGGCCGATGAAGGCAAGCATGCCTTCCGCCTTCTTCACCACCCTGTCTACCTGTGTTGCCACTTTCAGGGAACTATGTATTTGCATCCCAAGGTGTCTCTGCTCAACAGCACTCCCCAGGGCCCTGCCATTCACTGTGTATGTCCTGCCCTGGTTTAACTTCCCAAAATGCATCACTTCACACTTGTCTGCATTAAATTCCATTTGACAATCCCTTGCCCACTTTCCCAGTTGATTATATCCTGTTGTAACCTTAGACAACCTTCTTCACTGTCCACTATACCACCAGTTTTGGTGTCATCTGCAAACTTACTAATCATGCCCCTTACATTCACATCCAAGTCATTAATATATATGACAAACGGAGTGCCCAGCACTGATCCCTGCGGCACACCACTGGTCACCAGCATCCAATATGAAAAACAACCCTCCAGTACCACCCTCTGCCTCCTATCACCAAACCAATTTGGTATCCACTTTGCTAGCTCACCCTGGATCCCATGTGTTGGAACTTTCTGGACCAGCCTACCATGCGGGACCTTGTCAAAGGCCTTGCTCAAGTCCATGTAGACAACGTCCATTGCCCTGCCCTCATCAGTCCTCTTGGTCACCTCCTCGAAAAACTCAATCAAATTCGTCTGTTTGAACATCAACACCTTTCCACACCTTTTAAAAAATATTCTGCTTTTCTATTCTTACGACCAAAGTGAATAACTTCACACTGTCCTACATTATATTCCATCTGCCATCTTGTTGCCTACTCATTTAACCTGTCTATATCTCTTTGCAGTCTGTGTCCTCCCCACAGCTTACCTTTCCACCTACCTTTGTATCATCAGCACACTTAGATACATTACTCTCTGTCTCTTCATCTAAGTCATTGGTTAGCACCGCAGCCTCACAGCTCCAGGGACCCGGGTTCAATTCTGGGTACTGCCTGTGCGGAGTTTGCAAGTTCTCCATGTGACCACGTGGGTTTTCGCCAGGTGCTCCGGTTTCCTCCCACAGCCAAAGACTTGCAGGTTGATAGGTAAATTGGCCATTGTAAATTGCCCCTAGTGTAGGTAGGTAGTAGGGAATGTGGGATTACTGTAGGGTTAGTATAAATGGGTGGTTGTTGGTCGGCACAGACTCGGTGGGCCGAAGGGCCTGTTTCGGTGCTGTATCTCTAAATAAAAAAAATAAATAAATAGCTGAGGCCCCAGCACTAGGCAGTAGACGGATTGAGAGTTGGTGAAGTAGCAGACTCCTACCTGAAGTGATTTTGAGTAGTTTGAGCCAGTTTCAAGTAGATTTGAGTGAAAAGCAGGGATACCCATAACTTAACCACTAATTGGCACTAAGTTAGCAGTTTTATGCCAGCCACAAAGATGGCTAGTTTTATGACTTTTTGTTGTGACTAGTTTTGCATTTGTGTTGTTGGCTTTGTGGTATGTAACCATGACATTTTACTGGTTAGCGTTGATGCTGGGTATTTTTCCATTCCCTGGCCTTTACATTGTTCCCTCATATAAGCGCAAACCTTAATTAAATTGAAATGACAGCAGATAAAATGAGACAAAGACAGAAGACACAGGAAATGTATGGCAGGCAAAAAGAAAAGAGATTTAGTTCAGCTGAAGGGTTCTATCCAAAACGCACTTTTATCTCTTTGTGGATACTGACTGACTGCTGTGTATTCCATCAGTTTTTGATGAGGATTATGACAATCAGTTAACCACTACATAAGTTATTCTTTTAACCAAAATAGAAATAGCTTATAGTTTTATGTTTTGTTTCAAATGCTAATTGTTGATTATGGAATATCATAAATGATGTGTCATTGCTTAATAATCCTGTAATGGACTAAATTTAAGAAATTAATATTTAATATTCTTATGAGTAAATGTATAAAATGTTCTGTAAGGATCTAGATCTCCACAGCTTGTACAGCCATCATTAAGAAGGGAGCATGGAACTGCAGGGTGGCAGGAGACTGATGCTATGTCTGACCGCAATCTGGACGGCGAGTTGGAGCTCTGTTTTTCTGAGGATCCACTATCTGAAGGTTCTGTTGAGGATATGTTTCCTTCTGAATGTGGTACTGAAAATGAAGCACAGGGCATATGGTTGTCTGAGATGATGGATTGGCCTAACATGGTAAAATTACTGAACTTTTATTTGTGTTATTTAATTTGTTCTCCCTTCTTCATGATTAGTTTAGGTGTATGTGTCCATTGTTCCATATCAAGAGTAGCTTTATTGCTGACTCATTAACCATTTAGAAAACAAAACAATAAAAACTGCTATTTTTAATTTAAACATAGACTTTTAATTCTGTTTACCCTATTTTCCCCCATTCAATATATGAGTAATCTTACTTGCTCACAGGGTGAAGCTTAGAGGAGAGGGACTACAGTGTTGTAGCCCTATGTTTGACCCAAGCTGCTGCTTTTTGCAGCTTCCGCACTGAAATTGTGAATTGGCTCATAAATCCTCTAATTTATTAACTTTAACGTTATTTTTTTTCAGCATAATTTAACCTACCTTAATTCTTTCTTGGTCTTTATCGCAAAAACATAATTTTCTTCTTGCCTTGTTTCTTTCCTCTCCTGGCTCCCACTTCAGTCTCAGTTAGGGGAACAAATTTAGAAAAAAATGCTCCAGGTTGAGTGCCTTCCTGGGCCATTCCTACTTTCTGTAGAGAAACCAGCTTGTTAAAATCCATCCCCTTTCCAACGAGATATAGTTGGAGGAAATCGGACTCACACTGGAGTTGCCAAGATTGAGTAACCAGGACAACAAAATTACACTAAATCAGGAAGATAGCTGCTGACTGAGTAACCTTGCAAGCTTTTTCGCTTCCTTTGGAGCCCAACATCACTTCTCTCTGGCTTTCAAAAATGTAATTTACCGCAGCAAAGAATATTGTTTCTTAAAGTAATAGCAGCCCATCAAGAGCCCCTATGATGGCCTAGTGGTGTTAAAGGCATTGGCCAATGGAGCACGAAAAAGCAGACCACAAAGTCCCAAGTTAGATTCCTACTTTGTGTTGGTTTTCAAAAGAGGAACATTTGGGTCATTTGACCTCAACACTCTGAGCTGGGCTTGTGGGAAGAGTGATAGCAATCCAGTGGTCCTTACTGGAAAGTACCTCTATTTAAATGTTGATTGATCAAGTTGCAGTGCCCCTCACTTTTCCACCTGCTGGTACTATCTAGCTAGCACATGAAAAATACTACATTTATGAAGTATTGACTTCACTGATGCTCACTCTGGTGAGAGTTACAGTTCTCACGAGAAAATGGAAGCCATAAATTCCAACCAACAACAACTAATTCATGTTTTTAAACTTGTGCTTTTTGGTTTTCATATCTTTTTTGTTAGAAGTCTAAAATACAGTTAAAAGCAGAGCAAGATATTGTGTTTTAAATACATTACTGTAGTGGTATTTCTGAATAATTTGACTGTAATTGCTTTGGAACTTAATAGTCTTAAAACTTCCTGAATGATTTAGAATATTTTATTGGAATACTGTCATCACCGTGGCTCAGTTGGTAGCATTCTGTATTCTGAGCCAGAAGATTGTGGGTTCAAGCCCCCTCCGGGACTTGAGCACAAAAATCTAGGCTGTCATTCCAGTGCTGTACTTAGAGAGTGTTACAGTGTCGGAGGTGCCGTTGTTCAGATGAGACATTAAATCAAAGCCCCGCCCGCCCTCTTAAGTCAACACGTGATCCCAACACGTGATCCCAAGACATTACTTCAAAGATCAAGGGAATTATCCCCAATGCCCTGCCCAATATTTCTCCCTCAATCAACATCACAAAAAAGCAGATTATCTGTTCATTATTGCATTGTTGTTTGTGGGAGCTTGCTGTGCGCAAATTGGCTGCTGCGTTTGCTACATTACAACAGTGACTAAACTTCGGAAGTACTTCATTGGCTGTAAAGCACTTTGGGATGTCTTGAGGTCATAAAAGATGCTATATAAATGCTGTTTTTTTTCATTAGCATTGAATGCATTAATAAGAATTTTGTAGATTTTCTTGCATCTTTTCTTTAAAAAGGCTCACCATTTACTTTGTGAATTCACTCAGTGCCAGGATAGCTCGGATGCAGAGGAGGTTGTCATTTGTGAACTGTGTGATACTCATACAATGCAATTCAACAATCACATGAAGAGACATCACCCTGGTTGTGGAGCGAGTGCAGGTCACATGGGATATCGGAGTAATGGAGCTTATGTTGATGGTTGGTTTGGAGGAGAGTGTGGCACAGGGAGCCCATACTACCTGATGTGCAACAGTTGTCGTGCAAAATACCTGGCTGAGAAACCAAGACATAAGCAAGCCAAATTAAGTCGGTGAGGATCATTTAATAACCTGTTTGTTTTTAATTTTTGTTGAGTTTGTGAATTTTTTAATCCAATTAAGTGATGCAAATTAATGACTATCATACTAAAACTTTTGAAAAGTCAAACTAGCATTTCATGTCATAAATATGCTAAAAAGGGAAGTGATTGAATTAATGTTTAACCCTAAATATCATGGAGAGAGAGATCTGCTTAAATTACTGAAGTGAACACCCTTTATTACATCAATTTATGTTTTAAAATTGCTGTGTTTTGGTGACTTAACAGCAGTGTGCCCCGAAACATGGCTGTAACAGGGACAAATGTGTCATTAAAATAGCTCCAGTTGTTGATCGAGTCACTTGGAGAAATTGTTCTGGGTTGCAAAGGGGCAAGTCGCAGATTTTTCACATCCTAATAAATACTCACGTTCAGCAAGTGATAGTTAACTCGTTAGTGAAATTTCTGTATACAAGGGAAAAAGCTAGAAGTCATAGCTCTCTGAGAGAAGCATCCCCACCAGTATTATTAGTGGACTTACTGTGCTGATGCAGAATTCTGAAATATAATTACAGGATCTTTTATGGTAATTTAACATTAGTTTAAATTTTTCTGTATTTAGAATCTTGTGGAAGACTAATGACTTTTGACTCAGCAAGGGATATGGTACCTAAAACAGGGTTATGATATTCTCTACTCGGTGGATGCAAACTCTGCTGGCTGTTCCTTTGCTATAACCCCCTTTCAAACTATTGTTGCTTCTTGATTGCTTTATTACAGATTATGTAATGTTGCTGAGCGAAGGGCCTGCTGGATTTTCAAATTCAGGATGTGCGTGGGGAACATTAAAGTTAATTTCTTTTGACTAGTTTTATTAACTTGTTATCTTCAGCAATGAGAAAAGCTAAGTTAATAGACATCTATCCAGTCCTTTTTGACTACTACAGTTTGGTTATTACTTGAGTTTCAACATTGGAAGTAATCACTCTGAGTTGCTGCCATTGCCTTCACTTTTGCTGGCTAATGAGTTGTAAAATCATAGTCATAGAGTCATTTACAGCAGAGAAGGAGGTCATTCGGCCCATCGAGTCCCTGCCAGCTCTCCACGGAGCCAACCAGTCAGTCTCACTCCCTTGCTCGATCTCCGTAGCCATGCAAGTTTATTACCCTCAAGTGGCCATCCAGTTTCCTTTTGACATCATTGATTGTTTCTGCTTCCACCACCCTTGTGGGCAGCAAGTTCCAGATCATTATTACCCACTGTGTAAAAAAGCAGTTCCTCATATTCCCCCTGCATCTCTTGCCCAAAACCTTCAATCAGTGTCCTCTAATCCTTGTACCATTAGCTAATGGGAACAGCTTTCTTTGTCTACCTTATCTAAGCCTGTCATCATCTTGTACACCTCTAGTAAGTCTCCCCTCAATCTCTGTTGGATCGCGTTAGTTGCACAAAGAGAGACGAAGTCCGACTGTAGCTTTAAGAAACATTATTGCAGTACTTAATTGTTACATCTTCAGAAAACTTAACAATGAACTGAACTAAAACTAAAATCAACACATACAGTGAACTAACACTGAGCTAACCCCCCCCCCCCCCTGAACTGAACTAACTCTTCGCGCCAAATCAAGCCTTATTATAGTTATTCATACAAATCAGTAACACCTACTCTTTGTTGCCAATTGGTCTACAAACTTCTGCAGTTTCTTGGTGTCGGGGCCTGATTGGGGTACTGCCTTGTCAATTTGTTTTAACTTCTTACTCCAGTTTCCCATCCCCTTATCTCCTTGGACCGTTGGGCTGATTGTTGTACAATAGGCTACAATTCGGCAGCCTGCAGCTGTCCCGTTAGTTTTTGCTTGTTAGTCTATTTCTGCTGATAAGTTGCCTCTGCAGCCCTGAAGTTATGAAGTCATTTCTGATAAGCTGTCTCTGCAGCTCCGAGGTTATTTTGTTAGTAATACATGATTGATTAATTATTTCACCTTAAATGTCCCCATATTATTCTGTTCTCGAAAATTCTGTTCCCACAATCTCCTTTGTTCTAAGGAGAGCAACCCCAGCTTTTCCAATCTAACCTTGTAACTGAAACCCCCCCATCTCTGAAACCATTCTGGTAAATTGCCTCTGCACCCTCTCAAGAATCCTCACGTCCTTCCTAAGGTGTGGTGACCAGAACTGGATGCAATACTCCAGTTAGGGCCTAACCAGAGCTTTATAAAAGTTCAGCAGAACTTTGCAGCGTTTGTACTCAATATGTCTATTTATGAAGCCCAAGATCCCATATGCTTTGCTAACCACTGTCTTAATACGTCCTGTCACCTTCATAGATTGATGCACAAGCACCCCCAGGTCCCTCTGTTCCTGCACACTTTTTAGAACTGTGCCTTTAAGTATAT
Source organism: Heterodontus francisci (assembly GCF_036365525.1). Lineage (NCBI taxonomy): Eukaryota > Metazoa > Chordata > Chondrichthyes > Heterodontiformes > Heterodontidae > Heterodontus > Heterodontus francisci. Next base: position 78,141,391 of record NC_090371.1, on the reverse strand, counting down.
ATTGCCTCTTCCTATTCCTTCTTCCAAAATGCAGCGCCTAAAACTTGTCAGTATTTTTATTAAAGGCATGAAACAGAATTAGGTAATCTATGCTTCCCTGGAGGATCTTGCGTATGTCTTGAGAATGAAAAGATGAGTGTCCACTAACGTCCTGCTAAGCTGCGCGGCCATGCAGCAGCCTGAAAGATACCAAACAGGCCTTGATCTGTGATAAATACTGCATACGTGCCAATGCACAGAAAAATTTAAAGGGACTGCACACTGAAAAAATTGGCCGCACACAGCAACTAAATTTTAACAGGAACATTGGTGTCCACGTATCATAGTGTTTGCGTTATCTTAAGAAAAAATATCCAGTTCTGCAATAGGAGTCCAAGTCTCCATGAAATTTGGAGGTTTTTACTCCATCACTGACCAAATCGGAAGCAGTTTTGCAAAAAGTACTTTTATAGAACTTCACTTAGTAAAACATGGTAAAATGGGAATGTTGGACTATGATCAACACTCTTCAGCTATTCTAAGGTTGATTTTATAAATTGCTTTGTCAGCACAAAGCTTTGCATACTAGGAGCACATATCAAGAATTTGTGTGCAGAGGCTGCTGGATCCTACCCAATCTTTTGTCCATTAAAGTTAATGGATGGCAAATCTTGTACACGAATTCGCGATAGGTTATCCAGCATGCAAAGCTCTGTGCCAAGAGCACTAATTCATAAATATATCCTTCCATAGAAAGAACTTGCATTCATATAGCAACTTTCACATCCTCAGGATATCCCAAACTACTGCAAAACCAATTTGTTAAATTTGCTGCTGTTATGCGGGCAACCAGAACAACCATCTGCCCAAAGCTAGCTCCCACAATGTACCATGAAATGAATGACCAGTTTTTTTCTTTGGTGATTTTAGTTGAGGATTGAATGTTTGGAAGGGCACCGGGAGAACTCCTTGTTGCTCTTTAAAAAAAGTACCATGGACTCTTCCGACAATGCAGCACTCCCTCAGTATTGCACTGAATTGTTAGCATTGATTTACCTGTACAAGTTTCAGAGTGAGGCTTGGTAACACTGTCTTTTGACTCTGGCTGACAGTCCATTCCTGGAATGGAAATAAATGATGTCATGCTAGAAAGAGTTTCACAAAATATTTGTTCTCGGGATGTCTCCAGCAGTTTGAAAACAAAAAATATTGTAACAAGGAGCAATTGAGTCACTCATCTGTAGATATTTATCATTTTTGAGATTTTTGTAGCAATTCTGTAAAATGGTCTTGATTAAAGTAGTAATTCCAAATTTAAAAATTAATGGTGGTAGGAAGAAATAATCACAGAAAACATTTTTCATGTGCATCAAATGCTTTTTGAATGTTCTTAAAACCTGTTTAAAAAGAAGTCATCCAGTTCCGAGCAATCTTATGAATATATTTTTCCCCCCCAGCAAAGCCAAAGGATTAGCACCTGATTTAATCAACAAGCATGAAAATACACATGAAGGTATGTAAAACCATAGAAGCTTCTAAGCACAGAAGAAAGCCATCATCCCATTATGCCTATGCTGACTCTATGCTGAAGAAATCCAAAACTAATCCTAGTGCCTCTTTGCTCCCTTAGTCCTGTATTTTCCTTGAATTCAAATATGTCTTTTTTCTTTTGCAATTATCTCTGCCTTGAATGCTCCAAATGGCTCCATGTTCCAGTAACACACCTGTCCTCATTTTCTTATTGACAGTTTTAAAGTGATGACTCATTGTCACTGACTCTCCAAGTAGATGAGTCTTATCCTATTCACTCCATCAAACTCCTTCATAAATTTTATAAATCTCTATTGAATATCCTGTTGGCCTTTTCTGTTCCAATGGAAGTAGTTCCAGTATCTCAAGCCCCTTGTCATAATTATAGTTCCCCATCCCTGACATCTTGGTGATTCTACATTGTATGGTTTGTATGGATTTCATGACCTTTCTATAATGGGTGCTGAAAACTTCAAACTATACACTATGACCTTACCAATGTTTTGTGTAAATTCATTGCTATTTCTTTACTCGTACTTTATGCCCCTATGTATGACTTTGCCTACTTGCACTCTCTGGCAATTATGTTTTAACCCTTCAGGAGTCTAGATTCATCCACACCTGTCGGCATATTTCTATTTTGTGTATGCTTCCATTCCTTGTTTTTCCCTCCCAACATATATTATTTTATACTTAACTACATGAAATTGCATTTCCCACTTGATTGTCCATTCTGATAACCTGTCTCATTTTCCTGAAGTACTCCTCACTGTTTGCCAAACCTCCCATTGTGGTATTGTGAACAACTTTTAAGATTGCAGGGGTAATTTTAATTTAAACTGCTGGTTAGGAAAAGCACAGGTTCAAGTCTGCCACCCTTACACCCTGCTCGATTTTACTTCCCATTAAAATAACCCCACCATGTTCACTTGAGTTCAAGTTCAAATCATGTAAGTACTTTATACTGAAGATAAATGTTAACCTAGCACTGACCTCTGGGGTTCATCGTTCCAATACTTCTCCAAGCTGAGCAACACCCTGTAAGAATATTGACATTGGTGCCTTAATACAACACAGTGTGGGCAACACAGTGGCGCAGTGATTAGCACTGCAGCCTCATAGCTCCAGCGACCCGGGTTCAATTCCGGGTACTGCCTGTGCGGAGTTTGCAAGTTCTCCCTGTGTCTGCGTGGGTTTCCTCCGGGTGCTCCGGTTTCCTTCCACATGCCAAAGACTTGCAGGTTGATAGGTAAATTGGCCATTAGAAATTGCCCCTAGTATAGGTAGGTGGTAGGGAAAATATAGGGACAGGTGGGGATGTGGTAGGAATATGGGAATTAGTGTAGGATTAGTATAAATGGGTGGTTGATGGTCGGCACAGACTTGGTGGGCCGAAGGGCCTATTTCAGTGCTGTATCTCTAAACTAAACTAAACTAAACAAATTTATCAAAGCCACCAGACAAAATCTTATCACCTTTACCTTAAGTCCTGAATAAGGAATCTTCTTTAAAAATCTACTGTCCGGTCTATGCTTGGGAGAAAATGATGTCTAAAATTAGCTCTCTGAACTATGTTGATTCCATTGCTTTGGATTATACGAAATTTTACACTGTCAACCTCACAGTAGGATATGTAGAAGTTACTGAGTGAATGAATTAATCCATTCTTGCCAAATCATCAGAGTATTTCAAACAATAAAGTCATGAGCTAACAATTATTTATGATCATAATTTGCAGCACTTAAACTTGTACATTGAGTAAACAAATTATTTAATTAAGGTTTGCTAACAATAAGATAGATTACAAAGGCAGTTATGTCTCAGTAACTCAGCATTAATTGGTTTACTGAGTATAATTTAACACTTGAGATCATTTGCATTGATGTAAATTCATGACAATTTCTGCTTCGAATGCATAGAAAGATGAAGGGTAAATAGCACTAGACATCCGATCCATTGGATAGAATAAAGTAAGTCTGTGGGCTGAATTTAGTTCCCCCCACCCCAGGCTTTGAGATGAGGCGGTGGGGCAGGCCTGAAGATTGCTCCAAAGGAGGTGGAGAGGCCCCCCCCTGCCGTTTGGCGACAGGCCCAGCATTTACATATTTAAATAAATTTGCATACCTGAGTCAATTGCATGCCCGCCGCCGCCTCCGTCCCGTTGCAAGCTTCGTGCCATTGGCTGGCACTCCCGTAACTTCTGAACCCCGTCTGGGGAATCAAGGCTCCACAGTGGTTGGGAGGGGGTGGTGGTGAGGAGCTGGGGGGAGCAGCGATAAAGTCATTGGTGGAAGGTGATGTTGGGAAGGGGTAGAGTTTATAGTTGATGCAATTTGAAGGGGGGAAAGGTCATTTGAAAGAGGAAAGTGTTTTGGGCTGGAGAGGACAACCTATTTTATGACCATTGGTGGGCGGGGGGGTGGGGTTGATGGGAGAAGACCAAAAGTACTGCATCTAACTGTTTTTATTATTGTCTTCCAAAATGTTAAAATCTGCCCAAGGGCTCAAAACCTTTTAAAAATGGCATCAGCGCCTGCACACAGGCAGCTGACGCCATTGCCAGAGATGGATGGTCTGCCTCCTCTATGTGATTGCGGGCAGGAGGGGGGGGGGAAACCACCCCGTCCATTCAAATGAGCTGCCACACTGAAGATTGCGGTGGCTGACCGGCGTGTGGCCAGCACAGGCCGGTCGCTGCTTCCTTCACCTTCTGGCCTATATTTGCTTAGTCAACAATGTTTCCTAAACTTTAAAGAGTATGAACCGGTGTCGTGAATTGGTGGCCTCCCCCTCTCTCTTTCCCCCTCTCCTTCCCTCGCCCTTCCTCCTCCTCTCGGCCATTTGCTCTTTCCCCTCAACCCAAGGACAAGAGCTGACTTGCACAAAGATGCACTTTACTCCAGTTACAGAGACACCCATCCCCATACACAAGACCTAAAGTTCCTACATGAAATTGATGAAACCTTCTATTACATCTTCTACCACTCAGCTTTTTAGTATCAATAAAGCAACTTATATCCTTGATTTTCACAGAATTCTCCTCAATGTTATCACTGATAAATCTGGGTGATGTGAGTTAGAACTGTTAAAGAAAAAGGAGCGAACTTGTACCTTTCATGAGTTCAGGATGTCCCAAACCCTCTACAGCTAATGAAGTACTTCTGAATCATAGAACAATATAGCACAGAAGGAGGCCATTTGGCCCTTCATGCCCGTGCTGGCTATTTGAAAGGACTAAAAAAAAACTTACGTTTATGTAGTGCCTTGCATGATCCAAAGATATCCCAAAGTGCTTTACGGCCAATGAATTTGTTTTGAAGCATAGTCGGAAACACAGCAGCCAATTTGTAAGCATCATGCTCCCACAAATAGCCATATGATGATCAGACAATCTATTTCTATGATGTTTTTTGAGCTATCCAATTAGTCCCACTGTTCTTTCCCAATAGCCCTGAAAATGTGTCCATTTCAAGTATTTATCCAATTTCCTTTTGAAAGTTTTGGAATCTGATCTCTCCACCCTTTCAGGCAGTACATTCCAGATCATAATTCATTGTGTAAATTATTTTTGGCCACATGTCACCTCTGGTTCTTGTATCAATTACTTCAAATGTGTGTCCTCTGTTTACTGAACTTTCTATCATTAGAGAGAGTTTCACCTTATTTACTCTATCAAAATCCTTCATGATTTTGAACACGTCTATTAGATCACCCCTTCACCTTCTCTTCTCAAGAGAACAGCCCCAGTTTCTCTAGTCTCTCCACATAACAGAAGTTTTTCATCTCTGGTGCCATTCTAGTAAATCTATCCTGCATCCTTTTGTAAGGCCTTGACATTCTTCCTAAAGCATTGTGTCCATAATTGGCCACAATATTCCAGCTGGGGACTAACTAGTGTCTTATAAAGTTTTAGCTTAAGTTTCTTTCTTTTATATTCTGTGCCTCTGTTTTTAAAAAAAAAAAAGCCTGTGTGCTGTTTTAACACCCACCTCAACACGTCCCACCACCTTCAGGTCCCTCTGTTCCTGCACCCCCTTTAAAATTATACTGTTTAGTTTATAATGCCTCTTCTCAATCTGATTACCAAAATGAATCACTCACACTTCTCTGGATTAAGTTTCATCTTCCCGATGTCATCCCGTTTCACCAGTCTGTCTATGTCCTCCGGAAGTCTATTAATATCCTTCTTAATGTTTGCTACGTTCCTGGGTTTCATGTCGATCTACAAAATCTTTGAAGAACTCTGTATATCCATGTCAAGTAATTAATATATATCAAAAAGACTAGTGATCCCAACATGGACCTCTGGAAAACAGCACTGCCTGCTATCTTCCAGTCTGAAAAACAACCATTCAGCACTACTCTCTGCTTTCTGTCCTTTAGCCAATTTTGTATCCACATAGCGATTGTCCCTTTAATTCCATGGGCTTCAATTTTGCTAGCAAGTCAAGTATGTTGGTCTATTTTGAAATACATTCACTGCTATAATGTAGGGAAACGCAGAAGCCAATATGGGCACACCAAGGTTTCACAATCCGTAAAGATAATGATCGGATAATCTTGGTGATGTTGGTTGAAGGATGAATATTGAAAAGATCACTGAGAACTCACCAGCTCTTCTTCAATATCGTGGCATAGGTTCTTTTACAGATTCCCAAGAAGGCAGAGGGAGCCTTGATTCAACATCTCATCCGAAACACGGCAATCTTAGCATTCCCTCAGTACTGCACTGAAGTGTCAGCTTAGATTATGTGCTCAAATCTCTGGGGCTGAATTTTATAGGGCCCGCAACGTCAAGAACGGTGGCGGGGGAGGCATGAAGATTGCTCTGGATGAGGCCTGCCACCGACCTTGACGCCGGCAGGGCCAATGCTGATCTTGACGGCGGTGAGGTCTCGTGGCTGCCCTCCTGCCGCTTGACAACGAGACTTCCATTTAAATATTCAAATTAATTTACATATCTTAGGTAATCAAGTTCCCGTCACCTCCTGAAGTGTCGCTGCAACCTTCATCCCGGCGGCTGACACTGCCACGTCTTCGAACCCCCATCTGGGGAATCAAGGCGTGACACCCGTTGGGAGGGGGGAGGAGGTAAGTCTATCAGTGCAGTGGGGTGGGAGGGGGGGCGTGTGGTGGAGTGGGGTCAAACTTACTGGATTGGTCGAGGGGGTGATGGAAAGGGGTAAAGGTAAAAGGTTCTGAACTTTGTGGTGTGGGGGGGGGGAATGGTCATATATTCAAGGTAAGTATTTCGGGGTGGGTAATGGCAGGAATGACATGTATTGCTACTGGGGTGGTGGGATGCAGGGTGGCCTGGAAAGATTTTTTAAAATTACTTTTAATAATTGTAAATTAACTGTTACTTTAAAAATTTAAATTGTCATTTAGGGCTCCGAGCCCTTTCAAAATGGCGCTGGTGCCTGCACACTCGTGACAGATGCCGTTGCCTGGGACGGCTCGCCCATACCCTCCACATCATCGGTGGGAGGGGGGGGTGCGGTCCGCCCCGGACATATTAATGAGCTGCTGCATTTAAGATCGCGGCGGCTTCGCGGAGTGAATGCCACCAGGCAAAAGCCACATAAAATCCAGCCCCTGGTGTGGGACTTGAATGCACAACCTTCTGTCTCGGAGGTGAGAGTAGTGCTGCAGAGTCGAGACTTCTTTAGGTGTCAACCACCCCACACAGCCATGTTAATAACCCCAGTGACACCAGGTTAGGAAGGCAATCGATTTCATACCAGTCAGGTGGTACTTTCATCTTCTAACTTCTCAATTTCTTTTTAGAAAAGTGTTTTGAACACTTTCAGATAAGGAGCATTATATTTACATCTCCAAATAAGCTCATTTTAAGTCTGTAGCTTCAGGTTCATAGAATCATACCACACAGAATGAAACTATTCAGTTCATCATGCCTGTGCCAGCTCTTTGAAAGGACGATCCAGTTAGTCCCACTCACCTGTTCTTTCCTCATAGCCATTTTTTTCCCCTTTTCAAGTATCTATCCAATTCCCTTTCGGACGTTACTATTGAATCTACTTCAATCTTTCAGGAAGTACAGGCACATGTAAACTTCTTCCTTCGTTCTGAGCATTCCTACCTTCTCTTAACTATACGTTAACATTTTATCTGCTAATACCAGTCCTTACTGGTTCCTTTTATATTATCTTGAGCCTTTTTTCATGTTCCATTTTAGCCCTTCTCGTCTCACTCTGAGCTTCTCCACTATGCTTTCTATATTACTCATGATTATATTTACTACTGTTAGTCCTAACTTTATCATATATTTCGCAAATTTTAATTTACTTTTAATTTTTATTAACCCAGAGAAATCTTTTTTTAAACTGTTCACCTTATAGAAATATATGTTCTTTCTATTCATCATGTAGCTGGAGATTGTCACTTCTGATCCGTTGATGTTTTGCAAACTTTTCCATTCAGTTAATGTGGGCTGCGTCCCTTATCCAACTGAACTTTCTTTATTTCCAGTCCAGCAACCATTATCATCTAACATTATTTCCCAGTTGTTCTTGCATACCTATGTTTCTGTTATGAAATGTCAGTGTTATAATGTTGCAGAAAACATACCTGTGATGCCTCCACATTTTCAAGGTTAAAGTATAGAAATGCATATTTAGAGCCTCAGATCTTTCTATTGTTTCACTTTCTTTTTCTTTACCTGAGGTTGGAAGGATTGTGACTTCACAATTGGAGAAAAAGTTCTGTTTGTATTTACTGATCATACTGTCCATTGTAATGAGTCTTTGGGAATGGACATTCTTTTTATCCATATCTCCAAATTGCAGCATCTGAATTAAGAAAATAGCTACTGTATTCTTGTCTTTATTTTAAACAGCAATGTTTTATTAAGGAGTATGAAAGAAATGAGTCTACATTAAAATCTCAATGTTATTATGTGATCATGTAGAATGTGATCTTATTTGAGAACCTGAGGAAAGGGAGTTATTATGTTGGTGTTATTGATGTTTTTACAAATTTGTTGACTAGTAAGTAATAAATTCATATTGAAAACATGATTTACAAAAACAAATTTGAGGATTAAAGACCATGGCCGGGATTTTACCCTAGCCAGATGGGAGCCGGCCACCGACTGAAAAGTCAGTGGAGAACCTGCTTCCGCCTCGCCTGGGGATCTGACCCGTATTTTGCGGGTCGCCGGGCTTCAATTGGTGTGAGGAGGGACTTCCACTTGAGGTAGGAAGTCCCGCCTAATAGAGCTGCTGGCCACTCAGCAGCTTGGCAGCTCTTGGTCCCAGCAGCGCCACTGGGAGTGTTGGCCACTGCTGGGACTACAGCCCAGCATCAAGAGAAGATGTCAGGGAGCCTGGAGCAAAGGTCAGTTTTGGTTGCCTCGTCGGGGGTAATCGGTCAGGCCCCGGTGAGGCAAGGGTTGGGAGAGAAGGGGGTGGTTGGGGTAGCGGGGGCAGCCCTCCAATGGGCACAGGGTGCCTGATCATGAGGACCCCGCCCCCCCCCGCGACGTTCGAGAGCTGCCCGGTTTTGTCAGACGGCTTAGAATCAGAGTCGTACAGCATCGAAACAGGCCCTTCCGCCCACCGCATCCATGCCGACCATAATGCCTATCTATACTAATCCCACCTGCCTGCATTAATTCCATATCCGGCAAAATCCCCGGGGAGGCGGGCAAAGGCCCTTAAGTGGGGGTTAAATGGTCACTTAATGGCTTTGATTGGCCTGGGACGGGAGGGCTGTTTTTCGCCCCTTCTACCCTGCGTAAAGTGGAGGCGAGAGCGGGTCACGAAGGGCCCCTGGAGCCTCCCGCTTCATTTTACGCCACCGCCCTGCCACCATCCCGATGTTTGGGGTGGAGTAAAATTCCGGCCCATGTGTGGCTTATCTGTTTCATAGATTATGTTGGAATACGTTTTTAATCATGTTTTGATGGACATCCAAATGTATAGTCACTAATAATGTACATCTTATTGATTCCTAAGTGAAAGACCATCTTTTATGCTTTCTGCAACATATTGATATCTGAAACTTTGCTATTTATGCATTTTTGTTTCACAGATGACTGGGACACAATAGATGCTGAAGGAAACGAGCGGCTTACAGGACAGGAAGACTTTGCTTCATTAGCTGGGCCACTTGGGTTGAATGATAACAAACTGATTCCTGATCCAGTCCATTTTCCAGAACTGGATCCTCTTGGAGCCTCAGTTGCCACTGATAATACACAGGACATGCTTTTAAAGAAAGGTAAGCAGAACCATGTTTATACATCTATTTTAGAAGTGATAAGTTCTCCATGAAAGTGCCATGATATCACTATCAATAGAACACCCCTATAAAATGGTAGACGATAATACATTTAACAAATCAGTCAAGGATCAAGGGCACCAATAAAGGCCATGAGGCGATACTATGAGTTGCCTCAAGTTGCTTTTGTGCACCTACTATTAGTTGATTACAAGCATGGAGTGATGAGGCAGTCTCCTGCATGCTCTCAATGAGACATGGTGCATACCAAGGTCACACCTTAGGAAAATAATAGTATGCCTGTTTCCTTATTTTAAAAAAAGCAGGTTTCCTTAATAAATTCATAACATTTTAGTTATATTGACTATTTATGTTCTGAAATTGACCAAGGAAGCAAATAAGTTATTTAGAATGCAAGACTCTCTCTGCTTCCTTCTCTTCCCAGATCCCCATGCAAATAGAGTGAGCTGTGTGTTCCCAAGCCTCTGCCAGTGTTGCTCTGAACTGGCCATGAAGACTCTATGAAAGTTTTACTCTCTCTGGCAGTATGACTGACACTAACAACTCAGCTATATGAGGGTTTCAACCTATGCTATGTGTGAATTGTCATTTTGAAAGAAATGAGAAGGGAATGCAGGAAACTGAATAAAGTTTAGCATTCATCCATTTTGTGGGGAATTTGACTCTGATTTCAATTTGGGTTTGTTTTTCTTGATTGTGTTTTATTATGTAATAAGATCTGTAGCTATTTTTAACATCTTTCTTTTGTTAGGTTTAAATAGGTCTGATGAGAAAGCAAACTCCAGACTGACTTTGGGTGAACAAGCTGCATCTCTCCGGGACACCCAGGAAAGAGTTTTTGCTCTCCAGCGTATCACAATGGCTATGCAAATTCTTTTAGCACATACCATGGTTATGAAAGCTTTATCATTGATCTCTGTAAGGTACGTCAGAAATTAGATTATAATTTCTAGGTAACCCTGACTGTTGAAATGAATCATTGCCTTAAAATTATATTGATTTACTGGTTAAATGCCTTACACAACACGATGAAGGGTTCTCAATGTGAAGATGGGACTTCGTCTCCAAAAGGACTGTCACAGACAGCTGCATCTGCGACAGGTAGATTTATGAGGATGAGGTCATATGAGTATACGAATTAGGAGCAGGAGTAGGCCACTCGGCCCCTCGAGCGTGCTCCACCATTCAACAAGATCATTGCTGATCTGATTGTAACCTCAACTCCACATTCCTGCCTACCCACGATAACCTTTCACCCCCTTACTTATCAAGACTCTGCTTCGACCACCTTTTGAGGAAGAGAGTTCCAAAGACTTGCAACCTTCTGAGAGGAAACATTTCTCCTCATTGCTGTCTTAAATGGGCAACCCCTTATTTTTAAACAGTGACCCCTAGTTCTAGATTCTCCCACAAGAGGAAACATCCTTTCCACATCTTCCCTGTCAAGTCTCCTTGGGATCTAGTATGTTTCAATCAAGTCACCTCTTACTCTTCTAAACTCCAGTGGATGCAAGCCTCGCCTGTCCAACCTTTCCTCATAAGACAACCCGCCCTTTCCAGGTATCCGTCTAGTAAACCTTCTCTGAACTGCTTCCAATGCATTTACATCCTTCCTTAAATAAGGAGACCAATACTGTACACAGTACTCCAAATGTGGTCTCACCAATGCTATGTATAACTGAAGCATAACCTCCCTACTTTTGTTTTCAATTCCCCTCGCAATAAACAATAACATTCTATTATCTTTCCTAATTATGTGCTGGTCCTGTATACTAATCTTTTGCGATTCATGCACGAGGACACCCAGATCCCTCTGCATCTCAGAACTCTGCAATCTCTCACCATTTAGATAATATGCTTCTTTCGTATTCTTCCTGCCAAAATGGACAATTTCAAGTTTTCCCACATTATACTCCATTTGCTAGATCTATGCCTACTCACGTAGCCAAGTATGCTTTTCACTCTTATTGATTCTCTCACCATCTGCCACACACACAGTCTGGCAGATATGACCTTCAGGGCTCAGTCAGTAGTGGTGCTACTGATCCACTCTTGGTGATGAACATTGAAGTGCATTCTGTGTCCTTCCTACCCTCCGTGCTTTTGCCAAGTGTTGTTCAACATGGAGGAACACTGATTCATCAGCTGAGGGAGGGCACTTGGTGATAATCGGCAGGAGGTTGCCTTCCACATGTTTGACATAATGCCATGAGACTTCATGGCTCTGGAGTCAATATTGCGGACTCCCAGCACAACTTCCTCCCAACTGTATTACCACTGTGCCATCATCACTGCCAGTGGGACAGGACATACCCAGGAATAGTGATGGATGTGCCTGAGACATTGGTTGTAAGATGTGATTCGATGTGTATGATTGTCAGGCTGTTGCTTGACTAGTCTGTGGAAAAGCTCTCCCAATTTTGGCACAAGTCTCCAGATTTTAGAGGACTTTGCAGGGTCGACTGGGCAGGGTGTGCCTTTGTCATTTCCGGTTCCCAGATCGATGCTGGTTTTATTCTGCTTTGACTTTTCTGTCGCAGTTTGATACAACTGAGTGGCTTGCTAGGCCATTTCAGAGGGCAGTTAAGAGTCAACTACATTGTTGTGGGAGAGTTGCATGTAGATGAGACCTGGTAGGGAGAGCAGATTTCCTCCCCTGAAGGGCGTTAGTGAATCAGATATGTTTTTACGACAATCCAGTATTTTCATGATCATTATTAATGAGACGAACATGTTAGTCCAGATTAATTAATTTATTGGATTTCAATTCCCACAGCTGTCGTGGTGGGATTTGAACTCAGTCTGGAGCATTAGTCCGGGCCTCTGAATTACTAGTCAGTATCATTATCACAATGCAACTGCCCCAGTCTTCACACTGAGGGCACCCTCCATTGTGTTGTGTTGCATTACCACTATGCCAAATGGGGTAGACTCAACAGATCTAGTAGCCCAAAACTGGGCATCCCTGAGGCAGTGTGGGCCATCAACAGCAATAGAATTATGTTCAACCACAATTTGTAACTTCATGGCCTGGCATATCCTTCACTCTACCATTACAATCAAGCCAGGGGACCAACCTGATTCAGTGAGAAGTGTAGGAGAGCATGCTAGGCGAAGCACCAGGCGTACCTAAAAATGAGGTGTCAACCTGGTGAAGCTACAACACAGGACTGCATGCATGCTTAAAAAAAATCCTTACTTTATATAGTGCCTTTCACGAACACTGGACACCTCAAAGTGCTTTACAGCCAATGAAGTACTTTTTGAAGTGTAGTCACTGCTGTAATGCAGGAAACGCAGCAGCCAATTTGTGCACAGCAAACTCCCACGAACAGCAAAGTGATCATGACCAGGTAATCTGTTTTTGTGATGTTTTTTGAGGGATAAATATTGACCAAGATACTGGGGATAACTCCACTGCTCCCCTTCGAAATGGTGCTGTGGGATCTTTTACATCCACCCAAGCAAGAAGATGGAGCCTCGGTTTAATGTCTCATCTAAAAGAGGACACCTGTGAGTGCAACACACACTCAGTACTGACTGGAGTGTCAGCTTTGATTTTTGTGCTCAAGTCCTGGAGTGGACTCTAATCCAGAACCTATGACTCAAAGACAGGAGTGCTATCAGCTGAGCCACAGCTGACACTCAAACAGCAGAAGCAGCATGTTATTGACGGAGCTAAGTGACCCCACAGCCAACTTCTCAGATCAAAGCTCTGTAGTGCTGCAAACATGAGGTGCTGTGGGCCATCAGCAGCAGCAGCAGAATTGTATTCAGCGACAATCCGTAACCTCATGGCCCGGCATATCCCCCACTCTACCATTACCATCAAGCCAGAGGATCATAGAGTCATACAGCACAGAAACAGACCCTTCGGCCCATCGTGTATGTGCTGGCCATAAAGCAACCACCTATTCTAATCCCATTTTCCAGCATTTGGCCCGTTAGCCTTGTATGCTATGGCATTTCAAGTGCTCATCTAAATACTTCTTAAATGTTGTGATGGTTCCTGCCTCTACTACCTCTTCAGGCAGTGCGTTCCAGATTCCAACCGCCCTCTGGGTGAAAAAATGTTTCCTCAAATCCCCTCTAAACCTCCTGCCCCTTACCTTAAATCTCTGCCCCCAGTTATTGACCCCTCCGCTAAGGGCAAAAGTTTCTTCCTTTCTAATTTATCAATGTCCCTCATAATTTTGTATACCTCAACCCTGGTTCAATGAAGAGTGCAGGAGGGCATGCCAGGAGCAGCACCAGGCATACCTAAAAATGAACTGTCAGCCTGGTGAAGCTACAGCACAGGATTATTTGCATGTCAAACAACGGAAGCACCATGCGCAAGATAGGGCTAAACGACCCCACAATCAATGGATCAGATCTAAGCTCTGCAGTCCTGCCACATCCACTCATGAATAGTGGTGGACAATTAAACAACTAAACAGAGGAGGAGGAGGCTCCAAAAAGATCCCCATCCTCAATGATGAAGGAGCCCAGCACGAGAGAAACTTTTGCAATCATCGTCAACCAAAAGTGCCAAGTGGATGATCCATCTCAGCCTCCTCTTGAGGTCCCCGGATCATAGATGGCAGACTTCAGACACTGGATACTGCAAAGGCTGTAGTACTGAAGACTTGTACTCCAGAACTAGCTGCGCCCCTCATGTCCACAAAAAGTAGGACAAAACCAATCCAACCAATTACTACTCCATCGGTCTACTCTCAGTCATCAGCAAAGTGATTGATGGTATCATCGACTGGGCTATCAAGCACTTCTCAGCAACAAGCTGCTCACCGATGCTTGGTTTGGATTCTGCCAGGGCCACTTAGCTCCAGACCTCGTTTCAGCCTTGGTCCAAACATGGACAAAAGGGCTGAATTCCAGAGTTGTGAGAGTGACTGCCCTTGACATCCAAGCTGCATTTAACCGAGTGTAATATCAAAGAGCCCGAGTAAAATTCAAGTCAATGGGAAGCAGAGGGAGGAAAATTCTCCACTGGTTGGAGTCATACCTCGTGCAAAGGAAGATGGTTGTGGTTATTGGAGGCCAATCATCTCATCCCCAGGTCATCACTGCAGGAATTCCTTCGGGCAGTATCCTCGGCCCAACCATCCACAGCTGCTTCATCAATGACCTTCCCTCCAACATATGGTCGGAACTGGGGATGTTCGCTGACGATTGCACGGTGTTCATTACCCGTTCACAGCCCCTCAGATACTGAAGCAGTTCGTGCTGGCATGCAACAACTCCTGCACAACATCTGGCTTGGGCTGATAAGTGGCAGTAACATTCGTGTCACACAAGTGCCAGGCAATGACAATCTCCAACAAGAGAGAATCTAACGACCTCCCCTTGACATTCATTGGCATTACCATCGCTGAATTCCCCCACCATCAACATCCTGGGAGGTTACCATTTATCAGAAGCCTCACTGGGCCAGCCATAAAAATAGTTTGGGGGTCAGGGGCTGGGAATTCTGTAGTGAGTAACTCGCCTCCTGACTCCCCAAAGCCTGTCCTGCTACTACAAGGCACAAATCAGGATTGTGATGGAATACTCTCCACTTGCCTGGATGAGTGCACCTCCAACAACACTCAAGCTCTACGCCATCCAAGATTTAAGCAGCCCCGTTGATCAGCATCCCATCCACCACCTTCAACATTCACCCCTTTCACCAGTGACGTACAAGACGCAGCTACAAGATGCACTGCAGCAATTTGCCAGGATTGCTTCGACAGCACCTTTCAAACCTGCGACCTCTACCACCGACAAGGACAGCAGATGCATGGGAGCACCACCACCTGCAAGTTCCACTCCAAGCCACACGCCATCCTGGCTTGGAACTATATTGCCATTCTTTCACCGTCACTTTCTGGTCAAAAACCTGGAACTCGCTCGCTAACAGTACTGTGGATGTATATTTTATTTATTGGCTATCCCTTGCAGGTGAGGGTGATTGTCTTCCATGCGTCCAAAGGTGGCTGATGAGGCCGATTCGGGGTCTATGGACTTTAGGGCATATGTTGTCCTGTGGGGTGTCTGGTCACACATTATTAGTTCAGGTCATGGCTTGTTCTTTTCACCAGCTTCACTTTTCCTCTTCATTTTGTCATCGTTGAGTCTGAAAAAGCTGGGATCCTTCCCACAGACTCTGCCTCCATCTGGTTCAGTCCAGAGCAATGGTCTCCTAGGAGTTGATGTCAATGTTGCATTTCTTCATGTTGGCTTTCAGCACATCCTTGAAGCACTTCTTCTGTCCTCCTCTGGCGTGTCTGCCCTGATTGAGCGAGGAGAAGACAACCTGCTTTGAGCACCTGGTATCTGACATCCGAACTACATGACCAACCCAACAAAGCTGACTGTGGATAATCATAGCCTTGATACTTGTGATGCCTGCTTGTGAGAAGACACTGATGTTGGTGTGCCTGTCCTCCCACTTGATGTGTAGGATCTACCACAGACAGCATTAATGATATGACTCCAGTGCTTTGAGGTGTCTCCTGTAAGTTGTCCATGTTTCAGCCCCATACTGTAAAGTAGGGAACGCGACCGCATGGTAGACCATGAGCTTAGTTTCAGTTTTGATGTTGCAATTTTCAAGCACTGGTTTCCTCAGTTGGCCAAAGGCTGCAACAGCAGATTTCAGGTGATGCTGGATTTCTTTGTCAATGTCAGCCTTCTGTAAAAGATAACTTCCAAATTACTGGAAATGCTCCACATTTTCCAGGCACTCATCATGAATCCTAATCAATGGGGCTGGGGCGTACGCATTTAGAACTTGCTGATGGAAGACTTCGGTGTTCTGAATGTAGAATGTAAATCCCAGCTTCTCTTATGCCTCAGTCAGTATGTCGATGATTCTCTGAAGATCCGTTTCCTACACAGCACTTACTGCAGCGTCATCGGCGTATTGAAGCTCAATGACTGAAATCGGGGTGGTCTTCGTTTTTGAGTGGAGTTGTCTGAGTTTTAAGTTTACTGTCCATTCGATAAATAAGCTGCACTTCAGGGAGCTTATCTCTAGTCAGATGGAACATGGCAGCTAGGAAGATTGAAAAAAGAGATGGGGTGATGACAATCTTGTTTGACTGCTGTCTTAACCTCAAAGAGGTCTGTAATGGATCCATTGCTAAGGATCACCACTCACATATCACGAAGCAGTCGAAGGATGATGACGAACTTTGGAGGACATCCATGCTCCAACAGAATCTTCGAAGTGCCTCACGATTTACAAAGTCGAAGGCCTTTGTCAAGTCAAAAAAATTACTATACCTACACCACATGGACTGCAGTGGTTCAAGAAGGCAGCTCACCTCACCATCTCCTTCTCAAGGGCAATTGGGGATGGGCAATAAATGCTGGCCTTATCGGCGACACTCACATCCCAAGAATGGATTAAAAAAAACAATAAATCAATCTATAAACATTACACTGTAAAGCAGCAAGTGTAGGCAGCATGCGTGAATGTCACTGATTAGAATTGGCTTATTTATTGTGTGGAATAAATGCTCATTCCATTGATAATTGTCATGTGTTCAATTACCTCATCAAAATGTTCTGTTCAATCCCTTTTTCTGCCCCCAGACTGCCACACTCTAGTTGTTTTCTCAAACCCATTGGCAGTTGCTTTAATATTATGTAAAAGGTTTAAAAAATCCAAACTTTTTTTTAAATTCGTTTCATGAGTTGTGGGCGTCACTGGCAAGGTGAGCTAAAGTTGCCCATCCCTCATTTTTTTTTTTATTATTCATTCATGGGATGTGGATGTTGCTGGCTAGGCTGGCATTTATTGCCCATCCCTAATTGCCCTTGAGAAGGTGGTGGTGAGCTGCCTTGTTGAACTGCTTCAGTCCATATGGGGTAGGGGCACCCACAGTGCTGTTAGGAAGGGAGTTCCAGGATTTTGACCCAGCCACAGTGAAGGAATGGCGATATAGTTCCAAGTCAGGATGGTGTGTGACTTGAAGGGGAACTTGCTGTTGGTGGTGTACCCATGCATCTGCTGCCCTTGTCCTTCGAGTTGGTAGAGGTCGCAGGTTCGGAAGGTGCTGTCAAAGGACCCTTGGTGCGTTGCTGCAGGGCATCTTGTAGTTGGTACACACTGCTGCCACTGTGCATCGGTAGTGGAGGGAGTGAATGTTTGTGGATGGGGTGCTGATCAAGCGGGCTGCTTTGTCCTGGATGGTGTCGAGCTTCTTGAGTGTTGTTGGAGCTGCACCGATCCAGGCAAGTGGAGAGTATTCCATCACACTCCTGACTTGTGCCTTGTAGATGGTGGACAGGCTTTGGGGAGTCGGGAGGTGAGTTACTCACCACAGGATTCCGAGCCTCTGACCTGCTCTTGTAGCCACAGTATTTATATGGCTGCTGCAGTTCAGTTTCTGGTCAATGGTAGCCCCGAGGAAGTTGATACTGGGGGATTCAATGGTGGTGATGCCATAATGCCTAATTGCCCTTGAGCAGGTGATGGTGAGCTGCCTTCTTGATTGCTGCAGTCCATCTGGTGCGGGTACACCCACAGTGCTGTTGGGGAGAGAGTTCCAGGAATTTTGATCCAGTGACAGCAAAGGAGTGGCGATATACTTCCAAGTCAGAATGGTGTGTGGCTTGGAGGGGTACTTGCAGTTGGTGGTGGTCCCATGCATCTGGTGCCCTTGTCCTAGGTTGAAGAGGTCACGGATTTGGGAGGCGGTGGCGCAGTGGTAATGTCACTGAACTAATCCAGAGACCCAAGCTAATGCTCTGGGGACATGAGTTTGTATCCCACCGCAGCAGATGGTGAAATTTGAATTCATTTAATAAATCTGGAATTAAAAGCTGGTTACTTTTTTTTGATTCATTCATGGGATGTGGACGACGCTGGCCAGGCCAGCATTTATTGCCCATCCCTAATTGCCCTTGAGAATGTGGTGGTGAGCTGCCTTCTTGAACCGCTGCAGTCCATTTGGGGTAGGTATACCCACAGTGCTGTTAGGAAGCGAATTCCAGGATTTTGACCCAGCGACAGTGAAGGAATGGCGATATAGTTCCAAGTCAGGATGATGTGTGACTTGAAGGGGAACTTGCAGGTGGTGGTGTTCCCATGTATTTTCTGCCCTTGTCCTTCTAGTTGGTAGAGGTCGCGGGTTTGGAAGGTGCTGTCTAAGGAGCCTTGGTGCATTGCTGCAGTGCATCTTGTAGATGGTACACACTGCTGTCATTGTGCGTCGGTGGTGGAGGGAGTGAATGTTTGTGGATGGTGTGCCAATCAAGTGGGCTGCTTTGTCCTGGATGGTGTCGAGCTTCTTGAGTGTTGTTGGAGCTGCACCCATCCAGGCAAGTGGAGAGTATTCCATCACACTCCTGACTTGTGCCTTGTAGATGGTGGACAGGCTTTGGGGAGTCGGGAGGTGAGTTACTCACCTCAGGATTCCTAGCCTCTGACCTACTCTTGTAGCCACGGTATTTATATGGCTACTCCAGTTCAGTTTCTGGTCAATGGTAACCCCTAGGATGTTGATAGTGGGGGATGCAATGGTGGTAATGCTGTTGAATGTCATGGGGAGATGGTTAGATTCTCTCAATTTGGAGATGGTCATAGCCTGGCACTTGTGTGGCGCGAATGTTACTTGCCACTTATCAGCCCAAGCCTGGATATTGTCCAGGTCTTGCTGCATTTCTACACGGACTGCTTCAGTATCTGAGGAGTCACAAATGGTGCTGAACATTGTGCAATCATCAGCGAACATCCCCACTTTTGACCTTATGATTGAAGGAGGGTCATTGATGAAGCAGCTGAAGATGGTTGGGCCTAGGACACTACCCTGAGGAACTCTTGCAGTGATGTCCTGGAGCTCAGATGGTTGACATCCAACAACCACAACCATCTTCCTTTGCGCTAGGTATGACTCCAGCCAGCGGAGGGTTTTCCCCCTGATTCCCATTGACCTCAGTTTTGCTCGGGCTCCTTGATGCCATACTCGGTCAAATGCTGCCTTGATGTCAAGGGCAGTCACTCTCACCTCACCTCTGGAGTTCAGCTCTTTTGCCCATGTTTGAACCAAGGCTGTAATGAGGGCAGGAGCTGAGTGGCCCTGGCGGAACCCAAACTGATCATCACTGAGCAGGTTATTGCTCAGCAAGTGCTGCTTGATGGCACTGTTGATGACACCTTCCATCACTTTACTGATGATTGAGAATAGACTGATGGGGCGGTAATTGGCTGGGTTGGACTTGTCCTGCTTTTTGTGTACAGGACATACCTGGGCAATTTTCCACATTGCCAGGTAGATGCCAGTGTTGTAGCTGTACTGGAACAGTTTGGCTCGGGGCACGGCAAGTTCTGGAGCACAGGTCTTCAGTACTATTGCCGGAATATTGTCAGGGCCCATAGCTTTTGCAGTATCCAGTACCTTCAGTCGTTTCTTGATATCACGCAGAGTGAATCGAGTTGGCTGAAGTCTGGCATCTGTGATGCTGGGGACTTCAGGAGGGGGCCGAGATGGATCATCAATTCGGCACTTCTGGCTGAAGTTTATTGCAAATGCTTCAGCCTTATCTTTGGCACTGATGTGCTGGGCTCCCCCATCATTGAGGATGGGGATATTTGTGGAGCCACCTCCTCCAGTTAGTTGTTTAATTGTCCACCACCATTCACGGCTGGATGTGGCAGGACTGCAGAGCTTAGATCTGATGCGTTGGTTATGGGATTGCTTAGCTCTGTCTATCACATGCTGCTTATGCGGTTTGGCACGCAGATAGTCCTGTGTTGTAGCTTCACCAGGTTGACACCTCATTTTGAGGTATGCCTGGTGCTTCTCCTGGCATGCCCTCCTGCACTCTTCATTGAACCAGGGTTGGTCTCCTGGCTTGATGGTAATGGTAGAGTGGGGGATATGCCGGGCCGTGAGGTTACAGATTGTGGTTGAGTACAATTCTGCTGCTGCTGATGGCCCCCAGCGCCTCATGGATGCCCAGTTTTGCATTGCTAGATCTGTTCAAAATCTATCCCATTTAGCACGGTGATACTGCCACACAACACGATGGACGGTATCCTCAATGTGAAGGCGGGACTTCGTCTTCACAAGGACTGTGCGGTGGTCACTCCTACCAATACAGTCATGGACAGAAACATCTGCAGCAGGCAGATTTGTGAGGACGAGGTCAAGTATGTTTTTCCCTCTTGTTGGTTCCCCCACCACCTGCCGCAGACCCAGTCTAGCAGCTATGTCCTTTAGGACTCGGCCAGCTCGGTCAGTAGTGGTGCTACCGAGCCACTCTTGGTGATGGACATTGAAGTCCCCCACACAGAGTACATTTTGTGCCCTTGTCACCCTCAGTTCCTCCTCCAAGTTCAACATGGTGGAGTACTGAGTCATCAGCTGAGGGAGGGCGGTAGGTGGTAATCAGTAGGAGGTTACCTTGCCCATGTTTGACCTGATGACATAAGACTTCATGGGGTCTGGAGTCGATGTTGAGGACTCCCAGGGCAACTCCCTTCCTGCTGTATACCACTGTGCCATCACCTCTGGTGGGTCTGTCCTGCCGGTGGGGCAGGACATACCCGGTGATGGTGATAGCAGTGTTTGGGACATTGTCTGTCAGGTATGATTCCGTGAGTATGACTATGTCAGGCTGTTGCTTGACTAGTCTGTGGGACAGCTCTCCCAACTTTGGCACAAGCCCCCAGATGTTAGTAAGGAGGACTTTGCAGGGTCGACAGGGCTGGGTTTTCCGTTGTCGTTTCCAGTGCCTAGGTCAATGCTGGGTGGTCTGTCCGGTTTCATTCCTTTTTATTGATTTCGTAGCGGTTAGTTCCAACTGAGTGGCTTGCTAGGCCATTTCAGAGGGCATGGAAGAGTTAACCACATTGCTGTGGGTTTGGAGTCACATGTAAGCCAGACCAGGTAAGGACAGCAGATTTCCTTCCCTAAAGGACATTAGTGAACCAGATGGGTTTTTACAACAATCGACAATGGTTTCATGGCCATCATTGGACTAGCTTAATTCCAGATTTTTTTTTTTATTAATTAAATTCAAATTCCACCTTCTGCTGTGGTGGGATTCGAACCCATGTCCCCAGAGAAATACCCTGGATCTCTGGGTTACTCGTCCAGTGATAATATCACTATGCCACCGCCTACCCCATACTGGTGCCCATGTGGTTCACTAATGTCTTTTAGGGAAGGAAATCTTCCGTCCTTACCTAGTCTGCCTACATGTGACTCCAGACCCACAGCAATGTGGTTGACTCTTAAATACCCTCTGAAATTTAATCTGCCATCTGTCTACCATTTCACTAGTACCTCTGCTTTCCTGGAGTCTGTTAGTATCCCCCCCCCCTCTCACTTTATTACATTTCCAAGTTTTGTGTCACCTGCATACTTAGAAATTATGCCCTGTATGCCTGAGACCAGGTCAGTAATAGGCAAGTCAAAATGTGCACTGGCCCCTCCACCAACTCTTGGGGAGACACCACTGTGTATTCCCCTCCAATCTGAAAAACAATAACTCTCAGTTACTCTGCTTTCTGTCCCTTAGACAGTTATGTATCCGTACAGCCACTGCTCCTTTAATCCCATAAGATTCAATTTTGTAAACAAATTGTTATGTGGTACTTCGTCAAATGTCTTTTGAAAGCACATTACTTACACCACCCTTATCCAACCTCACCGTTATTTCATTGAAGAATTTAATCAAGTTCGTCAAACACAATTTCTTTTTAACAAATTCATGATGGCTTTCATTTATTAATGCATATTTTTTTCAAATGCCAATTAATTTTCTGCCAGATTATTATCTCAAATGTTACCCCATCCTGACGTCAGGCTGACTGGCCTGTAGTTGCTGGTTTTATCCCTGTCCCTTTTTGTACAGGGTTGTAACATTTGCAATCCTTCAGCACCATTCCCATAATCTAAGGAGGATTGGAAGATTGTGGCCAGAGCCTCCGCAGTTTGCACCCTTACTTCACTCAGCAACCAAGGATGCATCCCATCGAAAGTGGGTGACTTTTCTACTTTGAGCTTTGCCAATTTTTTAAGTACCTTGTCTTTATTTTTATCCTGTCCAATCTCTCTACCGCCTGATCCTTTACTGTGACTGGCAGCACCCTCTTCTTTCGTGAAGACAGATGCTTTAATACCAATCTCAACCTGTATAGTCTCGCAACTTGGATGCTGATAATTGTTGACAATTTAGAGTTCTTGTTGCATTTTAGGATATTTGACATTTTTTCCACAAAAATTATTTGTAAAAGTTATGTTTAAATGTTAGATGTTTATGTTGGTGTATTCATTCACCCTTTTACACAAGCACAGAGATGAAAGGTTAAAATGACAATGAGCCAGGCAATTAAGTAGTTTCTCCAAAGAATGAAAACAATAAGCATTTTATTAGCCTATCTCTGTAATCAATAAGCTTTGCTTTGCAGCTGCATCCATCCATTAAGTGGAGAGTATTCCATCACACTCCTGACTTAGGCCTTGTAGGGAGGTAGTGGAGAGGCTTTGGAGGAGTCAGGAGGTGAATCACACTGCAGAACACCCAGCCTCTGACCATCTCTGGTAGTCACGGTATTTATGCAGCTGGTCTAATTTGAGTTTCTGGTCGATGGTAACCTTTATCCATTCACCGACCGCCCCCGCTCCCAACCCTATCCACCAGGGTGTTGGTGGTGGGGAACTCGGTGATGATAATGCCATTGAATGGTAAGGGGAGGTGGTTAGGTTCCCTCTTGTTGAGATGTTTGTGACACATTTTACACAAAGGTTCCATGCATGTACGAATTCTAAATTTTTATTGGAACGTCTGTGGTGAATGTGACCATTAACAAAAACAGCTATTAAAGAAACATGAGTTTGGGGAAAAAAACAGAAACCAACCAAATCTAAACATGCAGGAAAATGTAAGTTTTTAGTTTGGTTCTGGCATATTTTTCCTTTGCTACTTACATTAAAAAAGTGCTTTAGATTATTTTGAAATATGGGAACAAAATATTGCTGTAACAATGTGTTAATATTTGCCTTTTTCTCTTTCAAATTCTGCAATTACAGTGGTTCCGTGTGCAGTCAGACAAGTGGCCTGGAAGCTCTTGGATTAACTGACATCCGTATCTTGGTTCGATTAATGTGTCTTGCAGCTGCAGGAAGGGCTCAACTGGCAAATAATGGAACTGAACATCTATATTCAAATAATCAGTTTCGACCTTCAAAAGGAACATCATGGAATACAAGCTCCTCCTTGACTTATATGAGTTCAGCCATTGGCTGTCTAGTGGCAAACAGTTCTACTGCTTACAGGGCATTGGTTGATGTCTGTACTCAGGTAAGGTGAGGAAGAAAATAATCTGTAATAAAGATAGAAATACAGAAAACATTCAGATAAGCAGCACCTAGTTTCAAGTCGATAACTTCCACAGTTCTGATGGAAAGTCATTGATTTGAAATGTTAACCCTACCTTTCTCCCTCCACAGATGTTGCTGGGTGTTTATAGCATTTTCTATTTTATTTCAGATTTCCAGCATCAGCAGGATTTTGCTTTTTGCTTTATGAAGAGATCTGGTGTATTTTCTTAAAAAAAATTTTTTTCAGTTTAATGGAGTCTTACAATTTGCAAAATCTTATTTTTATCACCTTGTACACCATATGCAATTAAAGGCATTCGTAACATGCTATATTTGCAATTGGGCTCTGTAGCTAGCTGGTATTGCTGATCTATTGATATACTTTGTCCAAAGTAATAACAAGTATAATATTTCTGAATAATTATGTTAGAGGCTTGAATATAGTAATAAATAGCATATCTAAATAGACATCTATGTGAATAACAATATTCGATCCAGATGAAGAGTTTAGTAGTGATATGAATTTAAATCGCTCCATGTTATTCCTTCCCAAGGATTTGATTGCTGCTTCAACAGGGCTACATATAGGCACAATCCGTGATGTGCAGCAGAAGAGCAGGGTGCTTCACCTTGTCCATAGACCAGTAAAAGACAACAAACTTTCTGGCTCTTCCAACTTTCTGGTAACTCAAGCCTTGGTAGAGCTGCTCACAGAAAAAGGTTTCCGGCATCACTCCAGCCGTGCCAAAGAGGAAGCAGAACCCAAAGGTAGCAAAATTCAAATGACAAGGCTAGTTTTCTGATTTGTGAAGAAGCTTTAATCTGTGTTTTACTCATACATTAAGCAGCCTAACAGTATTAGGCCAGGTGCTGTAAATTGATGTGCTGTCCAAATGATCGAATCTATGTTTTACAGGTTAATGATTTCCAAATTAGCTTTTGTTCCTACCTAAGTGTAAGAACATAAGAAATAGGAGCAGGAGTAGGCCATTTGGTCCCTCAAGCCTGCCCCACCATTCAATAAGATTGTGGCTCATCTGCCCCAGACCTCAACTCCTCTTTCGTGCCAGCTCCTCATAGCCCTCAACTCCCCGATATTTCAAAAATCTATCTACCTCCTCTTTAAGTGCTTTCAGTGATCTAGTCTCCACAACTCTCTGGAGTAGAGAATTCCAGACATTCACTACCCTTGGAGAGAAGAAATTCCTTCGCATCCCCTAGTTCGAGATTCCCCCACTAGTGGAAACATCTTTTCAACATCTACCCTGTCAAGCCCCCTCAGAATTTTGTACGTTTCAATAAGATCACCCCTCATTCTTCTAAACTCTATGAATAAAGGGCTAACCTGTTTAGCCGTTCTTGATAAGTCGACCCCTTCATCTCATCCCAAGAATCAGCCTAGTGAATCTCTTTTGAACTGTCTCCAATGCCAGTATATGTTTTATTAAATACAGGGACCAAAACTATACACAGTACTCTAGGTGTGGCCTCACCAACACCCTGTACAGCGGTAACAAGACTTCCCTATTTTTAAACTCCAATCCCCTAGCAATAAAGGCCAAAATTCCATTTGCCGCCTTAATTACTTGCTGCAGCTCCATGCTAGCTTTTGTGTTTCATGCACAAGAACACCCAGACCCCTCTGTGCTACACTTTTTTGGAGTCTCTGTCCATTTAAATAATAGTCTGCCTTTTGAATCTTCCTACCAAAGTGCATGACCTTACACTTTCCTACATTAAACTCCATCTGCCAAGTTTTTGCCCACTCACTCAACCTATCTATATCCCCTTGCAGATTCCTTATGTCCTCATCACAACATGCCCTCCCACTTATTTTTGTATATATTACACTCTGCCCCCTTCTCCAAGTCATTATATAGATAGTAAATAATTGAGGCCCTAAGACTGATCGTTGTGGCACTCCACTAGTTACGTCTTTCCAAGCTGAAAAAGATCCATTAATCCCGACCCTCTGTCTTCTGTGAGTTAACCAATCCTCAGTCTATGCTAATACATTGCCCCCAATACCATGAGCTCCTATCTTGTGCAATAATCTTTTATGTGGCACCTTATCGAATGCCTTCTGGAAATCTATTGGTTCCCCTTTATCAACTTGTTATATCCTCAAAGAACTCTAGCAAATTTGTCAAACATGATTTCCCTTTCACAAAACCATGTTTACTCTGATTGCGTTAAGCTTTTCTAAATGTCCTGCTTTTTCTTCCTTAATAATGGACTCTAGCATTTTCCCAACGACCAATGTTCGACTGATTGGCCTATAGTTTCCTGCTTTTTGTCTCCCTCCCTTCTTGAACAGGGGCATCACATTAGCGGTTTTCCAATCTGCTGGGACCCTCCCAGAATCCAGTGAATTCTGGAATATTTCGACCAATGCCTCCACTATCTCTGCAGCTGCTTCCTTTAAAACCCTTGGATGCAGGCCATCAGGTCCTGGCGACTTGTCTGCCTTTAGTCCCATTAGTTTGTCAAATACTTTGTCCTTCATGTTACAAGATCTTCCCTCCCATTAGCTCCTTGCTTATCTGATATCTGTGGGATGTGTTTATAGTGTCTTCGACCGTGAAGACCGATGCAAAATATTGGTTTAAATTATCTGCCATTTCCCTGTTCCCCGATATCAATTCTCCAGTTGCATCCTCCAAGGGTCCCACGCTCACTTTAGCTACTCTCATTCTTTTTATATACCCATAGAAGCTCTTGCTGTTTGTTTTCATATTTCTTGCCAATTTACTTTCAGAATCAATTTTCTCCCTCTTTATTAACTTTTTCGTCATTCGCTCCTGGTTCCTAAAAAAAAATAATCCCAATCCTCTGGCCTACCACTAGTTTTTGCCGCTTTGTATGCCTTAGTTTTTGATTGGATGCTCTCCTTGACCACCTTTGTTAACCATGGGTGGTTCATCCTTCTCATCGAGTCCTTCTTTTTGACCGGGATAAATTTTTGCTGAGCATTCTGAAATATCTGCTTAAATATCTGCCACTGCTCATCCACTAACCTTCCCCTTGGTCTATTTTCCCAGCCCGCTTTAGACAACTCTTTCTTCATAACTCTGTAATTGCCCTTGTTTAAGTTAAGGACTCTGGTTTGAGACCCTTGTTGCTTGTCCTCAAACTGAATTTGAAATTCTACCATGTAGTGATCGCTATCCCCCTAGAGGATTCTTAACTACGATATCTCTTATTAATCCTACCTCATTACATAAAACTAGATCTAAAATAGCCTGTTCCTGGGGAGGTTCTGCAATGTATTAGAGCCATAGAGTTATACAGCACAGAAACAGGCCCTTCGGCCCATCGTGTCCGTGCTGACCATCAAGCACCTAACTATTCTAATCCCATTTTCCAGCACTTGGCCCATAGCCTTGTATGCTATGGTGTTTCAAGTGCTCATCTAAATACTTCTTAAATGTTGTGAGGGTTCCTGCCTCTACCACCTCTTCAGGCAGTGTGTCCTACAGTGAGGCAACTCTTCGGAGGCCTGTAGACGACTCCCACCTGTGACTTCTTTCTCTTGCTATTCCTTATTTCCATCCAAACTGATTCCACATCACGATCTATTGCACCTATATCACTACTCACCACTGCACTGATACCTTCCTTTATTAACAAAGCTGCTCCACCTCCTTTTCATTTTTGCCTATTTTTCCAGAGCATCAAATACCCTTAAATATAGATGTTCCCAGTCTTGGTCACCCTGCAGCACGTCTCTGTAATAGCTATCAAGTCATATTTATTTATTTCAATTTGTGTGGTCAACTCACCTATCTTGTTACAAATGTTGCGTGCATTCAGATAAAGAGCCTTAAGCTTTGACTTTTTACCATTATTACTCATTCTGGTTCTAATTTCTGCTGCACTGTTCTGTTTATATTTTCTGCCCCTTCCTTTCTCACTTAAATTACCATTAGCCTCTTCACTACCCTGTACCTCTACTCTCTCATTTCTTTTTGATTTTTTAAACTTCCCTTCAATGGAACCCCCGCCCCCCCCCCCCCCCCCACTAATTAGTTTAAAGTCCTATCTACAACCCTAGTTATACGATTCGCCAGGACACTGATCCCAGCATGGTTCAAATGAAGCCTGATCCAACGGAACAGCTCTCTCCTTCCTCAGTACTGCTGCCAGTGCCCCATGAATCGGAGCCCATTTCTCCCACACCAATCTTTGAGCCACACGTTTACCTCTCTCATCTTATTTTACCCTATGCTAATTTGCATGTGGCTCAGGCGGTAATTCGGAGATCATTACCTTTGTGGTTCTGCCTTTTAATTTAGCCCCGAGCTGCTCATAGTCCCTCAGCAGAACCTCTTTCCTCGTCCTACCTATGTCGTTGGTACCTACGTGGACCAAGAAACTGGATCCTTCCCCTCCCACTCCAAATTCCTCTCCAGCCCAGAAGATATGTTCTTAACCTTGGCACCAGGTAGGCAACACAGCCTTTGGGACACTCTATCTTTGCTGCAGAGAACAGTATCTATTTCCCTAACTATGCTATCCCCTATTACTACTACATTTCTCTTTTCTACACCCACTTGAATGGCGCTCTGAACCGCGGTGCTGCGGTCAGTTCGCTCATCCTCCCTGAAGTTTGTGCCCTCATCCACACTGGGAGCAAGAAACTCGTAACTATTGGATAAGGGGATTGGCTGAGGCTCCTCCAAAGCTAAATTCTAGATCCCCATACATGCCTCACTCGCAGTCACACCTTCCTGTCCCTGAGCACGATCCAAATTTGATGTAATTAATCTAAGGGGTGTAACTGTCTCCTGAAACACAGTGTCCAGGTAACTCTCCCCCTCCCTGGTGTGTTACAGTGTCCGCAGCTCAGACTCGAGCTCATCAGCTCTGAGCCGAAGGTCCTCAAGCAGCCCACACTTGCTGCAGATGTGGTCACCGTGGATCACACCGGCGTCCACCAGCTCCCACATACTACAGCTGCAACACATCGCCTGCCCAGCCATCTCTATTCTATTTAATTAATTAATTGGATGTGAAATATTTTAAAAGTTAATTTCTTAACTGTACTGTTCAGCTGTATTAACGTCTCTTGATTTAAACCACTTGGCCAATCAGAAGAGACATGGAAGAGACACCCACCAATCACCTATCTATTTTCTTGTGATGTCACACTTCGGCTCTGGCAGGTAGAAACAGGTAGAAGGGGTTCTCTGCCACCAGCTTTTAATCTCCCGCCGCCACTGCCTTCTTATGCAGGTCCGCTCTCCATGTGCTGGGCCTCCTTATCTGCCGCTGGTTTTTATCTCCTGCCGCCGCTGCCCTTCTCACGCAGGTCCATTCTCTGTGTGCTCCGTGTGTATGTTTGTACCAGTGAAGAGGTTGCAGGACATTAAATGCACACAATATTTGACAGCAAAATGTTAAAATTATACTGAATTGTATTTTTAACATTTAACAATATTAGAAAATAAATATGACAGACTTTATAAAAGAACAGAGAGGGTATTTAACACATTTCATTAGTCAAGTAAGCAGTTGATTATGGGATACCATACAAATACATTTATTTCAGATAACACTATATGGTCAGATTTTGCTAGTTATGAACCATGCTGCTTAGTATGGCTTTGGAAGCCTCCATGCTTAGTCAAATGTGTTGGTTAATGCTAAATACATAGGAAATAGAAGCTTTAACATATGGAGAGTACCTATATCGCTAAATTTTGCTTTTCAAAGGTGCCTGCATGACTAGGATCAGTTTGAAGAAAGAATGAAGAGCATTTAAAGTGTTCATCAATAGGTTAAACACAATTGTAAGATTAGTAACTTCTGAAGTAACTTCTTGATCACCTCGAAATGAAATTTGAACGATCACTAGCCAGTATACTATTTCTGCCATAAGGGTCACTGACCTGAAACGTTAACTCTGCTTCTCTCTCCACAGATGCTGCCAGACCTGCTGAGTATTTCCAGCATTTCTTGTTTTTATTTCAGATTTCCAGCATCTGCAGTATTTTGCTTTTATTATACTATTTCTGCCAACTTGTTTGACTGAATCTCACTTTTGCTTCGTGTTTGGTTCAACAAATCAAAGTAGCTGTCATAAAGATAGGTACCTTAGGGTGCAGAGCACACTGATCTACTGACAGAATAACGCCACTTGGATGCTAGTGGCTATATTGGGAAAGCGAGGGAAGAATGCATAAATGTAAATTGAGATTTAGAAAATTGTTAAAGGATATCAAAACAATTTTCACCTTTTCTTTTCCAGATGCTGTTCCAAATACTTCCTCATCTTCCTATTTTTATTCATCATCACATGTAGGACCCTTGGAACTGGCCAATGCACTTGCAGCATGTTGTCTGTCAGGGAGACTGAGTTCCAGACATCGTCAGTGGGCTGCACAGCATCTTGTACAGGCCTTGTCTACATCAGAAAAAAACAACCAGTTCAGACCTCAAACCTATGCAGATTTAGCAGGGGATCTCCGGAAATGTCCTACTATTAAGCTGGAAGCGCATGAGAACCGGGTATCATTCCTTTTTATCTAAATTTTAAATATTTCAACATGATTTCTAATACTGATGTTCATAGAGCTCTGTAAAATTAAAAAGTTGAATGTTAGAAATAGAGAAGCTGAGCAGGGTATCATAGTAAGTGAGAAAATTATTTTACGTCCAGGACAAAACTGTGACGGAATAATGGGCTACCTTTGAAGAGGAAATGGTTTGGGTATAGTTGATGTACGTTTCCAAGAGGGGGAAAGGTAGGGTAACCAAAGCCAGAGCTCCTTGGATGACACGAGAGAGAGAGAGAAGTGAAGCAGAAAAAGATGTCTCACAGATGTCAGGCTGATGTAACAAGTGAGAATCAGGCTGAAACAGAAAGTTCAGAGGGCAAGTGAAACAGGAAATCAGAGAGGCAAAGAGAGTATGAGAAGAGACTGACATGAAAGGAAATCTAAAAGTCTTCTACAGACATATAAATAGTAAAATGGTTGTAAGAGGTTGGGTAGGGCCAATTAGGAACCAAAAACGGGATCTATGCTGAATGCAGAGGCTTTGGCTGAGTTACTAAATGAGTACTTTGCATCTGTCTTTACCAAGGAAGAAAATGCTGCCAAAGTCATGGTGAAAGAGGCGCTAGTTGAGATATTGGGCTGAATTTTATAGGGGCCTCGACGTTGGGATCCGTGGCGGGGGGTGGGGGCGCATGAAGATTGCCCCGGATGAGGCCAGCAACCGACCTCGACGCCAGCAGAGCCCGTCCCGATCTTGGCAGCGGAGAGGCCTCGTGGCGGCCCCACCACCGCTTGGCGATGGGACCGTCATTTAAATAATCAAATACTCACTGATAAGGCAGCTGTAAATGGAAAGGTGGCATGAGCGCTTTGCTGAGCTCCTCAACAGTGATGCAGATTCTCTTCATCAAATTGAGCAGTTGCCCGAGAAAGAAAGCCTGTCTTTTCCTCCTTCCACTGAAGAGATGACGAAGGCAATCAAATCAACCAAACAAGGCAAAGCTCCTGGCCCAGAAGACATTCCAGCAGAGATCTGCAATAGTACAGAGCTTGTTAACAAATTACAGCTGTCTTCAAGAGTATCTGGGATCAGAAAAAAGTTCTACAGGACCTTATGAATGCCAACATACACAACATCTGGAAGCGGAAAGGATCCAAGAATGTATGAGGCAACTATCGAGG
Source organism: Heterodontus francisci (assembly GCF_036365525.1). NCBI lineage: Eukaryota > Metazoa > Chordata > Chondrichthyes > Heterodontiformes > Heterodontidae > Heterodontus > Heterodontus francisci. The sequence continues at coordinate 78,109,620 of NC_090371.1, read as the reverse complement.
AGCAAGTCTTCTCTCAATTGCAGGAAAGATCCTCACAAAGGTCCTATTAAATCATCTATTAGACAGCCTCATAGATGATGTCCTCCCAGAATTTTAGGGTTAATCATGGGACAGCCGATCTGGTGTTTGTAGCAAGATAACTACAAGAGAGCAACAACAGGGATGTATATATGCTGTTCATAGACCTAACTAAAGCTTTTGACAGTGTGAGTTTACCTGGTCTATGGCACTTGCTCCCCAAGCTAGGATGTTCAGACAAGTTTGTTAAAAAAAATCCTGCACTTTATGCATGATGGCATGGTTGGATGTGTTTGTACCAGTGGTGAGATGTCCAATGTCTTTGCAGACACCAAGGCGCTGTCGTGGCTCCTCAATTTTTCAATCTCATCTTTGCTGCTGTGCTTAAGGAAGCCCCCGGAGACATGTTGGCAGGCATCAATGTTAGGTTCCGTTCAGGGAAGCTCTTCAATCTCGCCAGACTGCGTCCCTTCACCAGAGTCACAGAGGCAGTAATCAGAGTTCTTCTGTATGAGATGACTGTGCTTTAGTTGCCCACAAGAAGGAAGAAATCCAGACTATGGCAACAAAATTCTCGAGTGCTGCTGAAAGCATTGGTCTGCAAATCAGTGTCTCCAAGACTGAGGTTATCTTTCAGCCAGCACCAGGGCTCATGCTACCAAGCACCAGACATAACCATTGATGGCACCAGTCTCAAGGCTGTAGAAAAATTCTCATACCTTGGTAGTGTGCTGTCTAAGGATACCACTATTGATGAAGATATCTGTGCATGCATCCAGAAAGTAAGTTCTGCCTACAGCTGACTCCATGATCGTGTCTGGAAGCAGTGTGGCTTTAAGCTGAAGACTAAAATCAAACTTTACCAGGCCATTGTCCTTCCCACCCTGCTATATGGCATTGGGTCTACTACCGACGCCACATCAAAACTCTGGAACCAAAGACACCTGAGGCCCATCATGAGAATTCGATGGCAGGACAAAATCACGAACAATGAGCCCCTCCATCCTGCTGCGCTCAACAGCATAGAGATCACCCTCCAGAAAGTTCAACTTAGCTGGGCAGGTCATGTCTCCCACATGGATGTTTACAGAATCCCCAAGCAGATCTTCTATGGGGAACAGTCTCAGGGCAAACAACATCAAGGTGGTCAGTACAAACAGTATAAGGACACCCTAAAAAACAGCCTTACAAACTTCTGCATTACAGGCCACCTCTCTGGGGAAAACACTGTAGTTGAGTGGCTCAACTGGAGGCAAGCACTGAAATCTGGTTCAGCATTTTTGAGGACCATCTACATCTAACTCTCAACATCCAACGTGCCTAGAGGAAGACCAGAGGTGGCGCAGATGCAGAAGATCCCCCATGTACCAACAACAATAATATGAATTGCTAATTCTGTGGACATCCATGCCGATCCTGCATCGGACTTCTCAGTCATGAAAGACCCATGGAAGATGATGAAATCGTTTACAGCTTGGACATACTTGAACAACGAGGAGTCTACCACAATGCTGCACGTAAAAGTTCACAATGTTGCGAATCTAATGATTATTAGATTGAACATTGCATTGTTTAGAAGAAGCAAGCTCTCGTCTGGCTACATTGCATCAAAACATCCATTAGTAATGCTTTATTCAGGACATAAAACCATATAAATGGCCCAAATAGCATTTTCTCATTTTACGCTTGGTTCTGCTGCTTAATATACTTTTTTTTTCAAATAAACTTGCAATGTTAGTGTACGCGTTCTCAAATTAGCTGACATTTTTAGAAGTGAGAATAAGGGCCAAAACTTGTATGGAACAGAGTATAATTTGTGAAAGTTATTCAATCAATGGATGGTGATAATTATGTTCTTAGTGGTGAAAAGTTTCTAATCTGTCCATTTTGATTTCAATAACAGGTCACAAATGCTTCCTGGTCAGTTACAAAGGGTTTGCTAGCCACAAGTGCCCTGGATGGAACCATTCGCCTGTGGACTTTAACAAAAAACGCAGTTGCTTTAGTGCAAACCATTTGCTTTAAAACTTGGTATGTTTATGTGACTTTAACAGACATGTTTTGATCGTGTGATGCATACTTCAGTAATGTTTTGGCAAATGCACGTGTGAGGAATGTTGAAGTTAGGCAGCTGCTACACTTTCCAAAAATATGCCCTAAAAACTGTAGAACTCTCCACAAATGGACAATAGGTTTATCAAAAATTATGCTTCAGCATTAGCAGATCCATGTTTATCCAGGCACTAGGACTTTTTACGGCTGTGTTTTGATGGACATACTGATGCTGCTTCGTGCTACTTCCACTTTCCCCCAAAGTAGAGCTTCCAGATATGGCACTACACTCCCCTTCCTGACTTCCTCATCTGTATCCTACTCCTTGAGCTGCAGCTGATGGTTTAAAGAATAGTGTTGGAGAAGCTGAGGCGTGAGGGAAAAAGTATCAAAGACTTTAAGGGGGAAAGAGGGAATTAGAACATCGCATCCAGAGGGCAAAATGACAGTGTTCGTGCCATTTGCCTATTGTTTTTACTAGTGATCTGATCCAGATCTGATTAAAGGTCATTGATCTGAAACATAACTGTTTCTTTCTCCACAGATGCTGCCTGACCTGCTGAATATTTCCAGCATTTTGGTTATATTTCAGATTCCCAGTATCAGCAGTCTTTTGCTTTTGTAATTAGTAGTTAGTCTGTTTTTATGGTATTGGTTGAAAGATAATTGTTAGCCAGAACTCCCCTGCTATTCTTTAAATCTTTTCTGTATAAACAGATAAGACCCCAGTTTAATGTCTTATCTGAAAGATAGCACCTGAGACAATGCAGCATTCCCTCAGTACTGCACTAAAGTATCAGCTTGGATTATGTGCTGAAAGTCTGGATTGGGGTTTGATTCAGAGGCAAGAGTGCTACCACTAAGCCAAGCTGACACATGGGTGGTAATCATAACCCCAAAATGGGTGCGTTTATATCAGGTGGGATGTAAAAATATTCAGAATCCGAAACACAACTCAAACCTGTCTACTTCCAGTTTTAACTGGGATGGGGTGGGGGGCTGGTGGTGGGGGGCAGGCAACCAACCTACTTCCAGTCAGCAGATTGATTATTCAAGTATTATGATATGAGGCTGCGTGCCTCAGATTTAATCTCTCTTTCAAATTTCAACCTAGCCGGCTGGGTTTCCTGGACCATGGGAAATTTGGCAGCTGGAGGGAGGCAAGAACTTCTGGATCCAGCAGGTAAGTGCCTTTCAAATGCCTTTCCACTTTCCTGCTGGATCACGCTTACCTGCTTTTACCCCCTGTCCACAATACGCTGGTGATTGCAGATTACTTCCACCCCTCAGACACAATCTCTCGCTGACCTGACCCTTCCTATATACCCTCCAGCCTTTTCAATCCATAGCTCCTGACCCACGGTCTCTCCTTTCTTCCGGGACCAAAATTTTAATCCGTACCCTACCGTTAAATTTGGCAGGGACTGAGGGAAACCCATTCTCAAAACAGCCTTCCACCTCCTGCCCACCTCTCAATAAATATCGGTGCTGTGCAGATTTATTTATATATTTAACAGAGAACCGTAAGTGCATTTTTTGATAATTGTGAAATCTCCTTTTTTTACCCCTTATATGATCCTGTCAGTGAGGACTCAGATAAGAGACCATGTACACCTACAGGTGACTTCAATTTGTCTCCTGTACACTGGAGTGCAAGTGGTGCATTCTTGGCAGCTTCACAAGACAAAATAATCAACATATATCTAGTGGACGGTAAGAAACTAATAAACCTAATCCTTTGTATATTCTGCCTCCTCCTTTTGGAGCACCATTTTCATTGTATTGATGTGCATTCCTGTGTCAAAATGTCAAAAGACCAAACCGATTACATAGTATTAGATAGTATTTATAGCACAGAAATGGGCCATTCGTGTGCTCAAATAGCTTCCCCTTAAATGTATCTATGGTAGTTGCCTCAACTACTTGTAGTGAGTTCCACATTCCAGCTACTCTTGGTAAAGAAGTTTCTCCTAAATTCCCTATTGGATTTATTAGGGATTATCTTATGTTCATTGCCACTAGTTCTAGTCTCATCCACAAATAGAAATATCTTCTCTACATCTACCCGATCAAACTTTTTCATAATCTTAAAGACATCTGTCAGGTCACCCCTCAGTCTTCTCTTGAGAAAAGAGCCCAAACCTCTCATTTCTGGTATTATTCAAGTAAATGTTTTTTGTATCTTCTCCGGTGCTTCTACTTGTATAATATATCCTTTTTATAATATGAAGACCAGAACTGTTCACGGTGCTCCAAGTGTGGTTTAAACATGGTTCCAGAAACAAGTAACTCTGTCTGCTGGGCATGTACCATGCGCATGTCTCTTTCTGAACAGTAAGATTGTCACATTTTGCCAAGGTGAAAACTATTGACAAATATTGATTTGGCTCAGAATATTCCTCGCTGATGATGAACGTTTGTTTGAAAACCTTGATGCTTATTCACTGTTAGACACAGAGGTAAGTGGAAAATGGAATTTGTTCTTTAAAACAATATAGACTTTCAGTCTTTGCTTCACATCTTAGAAGTTACTGGCTGTACATTCTAAAACTAGAAGTAAAGCAACTTCACCAGATTCTTGCCAAGTGGATGGTATATGTTCCTCTGCTCTCATCTGACTGGATGAAAACTTGAATGTTTAAGGTCATGGACCTGTTTTGTTCCATGTCAGGGTTAACCTCAAAAGGTTTATTTTAAATCGCATATACAAGCTTGCAAGATGGAACAGCCATTGCACCTTCACGCACTACTGTTAGAGTCAGAGTTTAGTTGTACGTCAGGGTGTTTCTGAACGGTTTTTATGTTTAACAGAAAGCCATAAGTTTTCCCAACCCAATTGTTTTTTTTTGGTAGATAGTAGCCAGTCTAACAAAAGGTACATTGCTGTGTACATGAAAGCAGGGAAGGGGTACTTCTCAGACAGAATCGATGAGAATAAAGATATATTACCTACTTTTGGTTTCCTCCTAATGGCTAATAAGAGTGAGGAACTTTAAGTAATATCAGCAGAGAAAAAATATTGGAGAATCCCTGGATCTGATGGCCATGTCCTAGAGTTTTAAAAGAGGTATCTGCAGAGATAGGGGATCAGCTGGTTATGATTTTCCAAAATTTTCTAAATTCTAGTAAGGTTCCAGCAGGTTTGAAGTTAGAAAATGTAACACCACTATTCAAGAAAGGTGGGAGAGAGAAAACAGGAAACTACAGGCCAGTTAGCCTGACATCAGTCATCGGAAAAATGCTGGAATCTATTATTAAGGAAGTCTTGACAATGCCCTGAGGAAATCATGGTCTGAACAGACAGAGTCAACATAGTTTTATGAAAGGTACATTGTGTGTGACAAATTTTAGAGTTTTTTGAGGCTGTAACTAGTAGGGTAGATAAAGGGGAACCAGTAGATGCAGTATACTTGGATTTTCAAATGGCTAAAACACAAAATAAGGACTCATGGAGTTGAGGGTAATACATTAGCATGGATGGAGGATTGGTTAACGGACAGGCAGCAGAGAGTAGGGATAAATGGGGCATTTACAAGTTGGCAGGCTCTAACCAGTTGAGTGCTGCAAGGCTCAGTGCTGGGGCCTCAGCAATTTACAATCTACATTAATGAGTTAGATGAAGAGACTGAAAGTAATGTATTTAGGTTTGCTAGTGATGCAAAGCTAGGTGGGAATGTAAGCGATGAGGAGGACACAGAGGTTGCAAAGAGATATAGACAGGTTAAGTCAGTAGGCAACAAGGTGACAGATGGAGTATACTGTGGGGAGGTGTGAGGTTATTCATTTTGGTAGTAAGAATAAAAAAAACAGAATATTTTTTAAAAGGCTTGAAATTTCTAAATGTTATTCAGAGAGATTTGGGTGTACTTGTACAAGGAACGCAAAGTTAGGATACAGATGCGGCAAGCAATTAGGAAGGCAAATGGCATGTTGACCTTTAACGCAAGGGGATTGGAATAGAAGCATAAGCAAGTCTTGCTACAATTATAAAGGGCTTTGGTGAGACCACACCTGGAGTAGTGTGCCCAGTTTTGGTCTCCATATCTAAGGAAGGATATACTTGCATTGGAGGCAGTATAACAAAGGTTCACTAGATTGGTTCCTGGGATGAGAGGGTTGTCCTATGATCAGAGACTGAGTAAATTGGGCCTATACTCTCGGGTTTAGAAGAATGAGAGGTTGAACCATACAAGATTCTGAAAGGGCTTGACAGGGTAGCCACAGCGAGATCGTTTCCCCTGGCTGTGCAATCTAGAACTTAGTGTTGTGAATCTTTGGAGTTCTCTAGCCCATACGGTTGTGGATGCTCCATTACCGAATATATTTAAGTCTGCGAAAGACAGATTTTTGGTGCCTCGGAGTCTAGGGATATGGGGAGCAGGCGGGAAAGTGTTGAGGCACAAGATCAGCCATGATCAGCGTTGGAGGCAGTTCAGAGTAGGATTACTAGATTGATACCTGGAATGCGCGGGTTGTCTTGTGAGGAAAGTTTGGACAGACTGGGCTTGTTTTCACTGGAGTTTAGAAGTGTGAGGGGAGACTTGATTGAAGTTTCTAAGATCCTGAACGGTCTTGACCAGGTGGATGTGGTGAGGATGTTTCCTCTTGTGGGTGAGTCCTGAACTAGGGGGCACTGTTTTCAAATTAGGAGACGCCCTTTTAGGACACGAGATGAAGAAAAATGTTTTCTCTTTAGGGTTGTGCGACTTTGGAACTTTCTGCCTCAGAAAGTGGTGGAAGCAGGCACATTGAATGTTTTTAAGGTAGAGGTAGATAGATTCTTGTTAGGCAAGGGAATTAAGGGGTATCGGGGGTAGTTGGGAGTGTGGAATTCGAAACACAAACAGATCAGCCATAATCTTATTGAATGGCGGAGCAGGCACGAGGGGCTGAATGGCCCACTTCAGCTCCTAATTCAGATGTTCGTATTGAATGGCAGAGCTGGCTCGAGGGGCTGTATAGTCTACTGCTGCTCCTATTTCTTATGTTACACCTTTTAGATATCAAACATCCTTAACTTCCATCTTATCTGCCTATAAACCACTCCCTGCTCTAGTGTACCGAATCTCGGAGAAGTAGTTATTTTGATAATGTGCACCTCTCTGTCTCTGTGTACTACTTTATTATTCACTCCCATTCATCTGGACTTTGCAGTAATTGTCAGCTTTTACTGTCATTACTCCTCTGAAACTGACAGCAACTTCTGGAGTCCACACATGCAGTTAAATGCCAAAATCCAGAAGTTCCTGTCAGTGATTCTGCAATTCCCCATAGGGTAGACAGTTGAAGTCTTCAGCCTCCCCATTGTCCCCTCCCCCCCACTCAACTCCATCTAGAAATGAGTAGAAATCACTAAACTGACTATAAATTCCATTTTATGCCATTTCTCTTGCTGTAAAAACCCTTGGAAAAGGTTACTTCATGTTGAATGAGGTGTAACTGAGTTTATGGCGGCACTCGAAGTTCATAATTACTGCTGAACAGCCTCACTGGCCCTGAAAAACTAGTTTTATACATGTGGGATGTCAAATTTCTCCATTATAATAAAACTTCTCATTTTAAAAATAATTCTTTTGAAGTTTGTTTCACGTTTCAGCTTCTACCTTAATCCCACATGTACGTCTCAATGATTAATTTTGCTGGCTTTAAAATTTTAATTTAAAGTGAAACATTCAGTGCATTTTACTTTCTGGTTTGCTGTCTGAGAATACTTGAATGCAATTGCTGCTTACCCTGCTTGATGACATCAGATTGCCTTTCTTGGAGCCAGATTAAAAGTGGCATCAGGAAATGGGAGATCCACGCCACGGAGATTGCTAGATCCTTTAGAGCATCTTTCTTCGAGGTCAGCAGCGGCCCCTTTGCTTTACTGCTGACTGTGAAATTTGGGCCATTGTCTCTGCATCTCTCCAATATCTGACTTTTTCCTTATTTTCTGTGTTCCTGTAGGTCTCCCTTTGTCCTTCGTCTGTCTCTCCTGTATGCTGCACAGCCTTCTGTAAGTTGACAAACTTTCTTTTCTTCCAAAGGGAACCAAATCCATGTGAAGATTCAACCATCTTGGGTAACTACTATAACCTGGGCAGATGTTCAAATGGCATTTTTAAGCAAAGGCAATAACAGACAAGCTGAGGTTCTGTTAGTGGGTCGACTGGATGGATCAGTTGGCTGCATCGAAGTTACAGAAACATCTGTTTCTGACACGATTGACCTAGTGCATTGCCAAAGGAAAGATGGTACGTTCAAATGATGGCAATTTCAACTTACATCCGATCATTTTGTGGCATGGTACTGACCTTCCAACACAATACTTTGCTTTGGTAGTTGTGACAGAGCTCTTTGCAATTATTGTTAATTATTTTCTGATTTTTTTTCTGGTTGCATTTGCTTCAGGTGTTACTGTACAAAGCCCAACCATCTTAGCTTTGACCTTCCACAAAGTCTTTTCAAGTTGTGAGACATCCCATCATTTTTATGGAAAATGTATTTTCAGCCTTGTGCACAAATGCTACCATTACAAGAGGATGCTGATATGTAGCAGTATAGGAGGGGAGGGAGTTGTAATATTGATAGGAAAGAAATAGATAATGCAGAGGTACTTAAAAGCTTGACCGTCCTCAAAGTAGCAAAGTCACCCAGTCCAGATGGAATGCATCCTAGGTTAATGAGGGAAGTAAAGGTGGACATTTTGGAGGCACTAGCATTGTTTTCCAATCTTACATATGGGGATGGCGCCAGAGGACTAGAAGAGTGCAAATGTTACACCCCTGTTTAAAAAAGGGAGAGTTATGAACACGGAAACTAGAGGCCAGTCAAGGAGCAATTGTTTCAAATGGCAGCAGGGTCAGTAGTGAAAGCACAAATTTAAGGTAATTGGCAAAAGATGCAGAGCTAACATGAAACTTCTTGTACAGCGAGTTGCTGCGTTCTGGAATGCACTTCAGATTCGTTAGTAAATCTCCAAAGAGAATTGGATAAATATTTGAAGAGAAACATTTGCAGGATTATGGGGAAAGAGCAGAGGAAAGGGACTAATTGGATAACTCCACCAAAGGCACAATGGGCTGATTGGGCTCCTCCTGTGCTAGATCATTCAAAGCTTCTTTATTTATTTTTATTTTTTATTTAGAGATACAGCACTGAAACAGGCCCTTCGGCCCACCGAGTCTGTGCCTACCAACAACCATCCATTTATACTAATCCTACAGTAATCCCATATTCCCTACCACATCCCCACCATTCTCCTACCACCTACCTACACTAGGGGCAATTTACAATAGCCAATTTATCTATCAACCTGCAAGTGTTTGGCTATGGGAGGAAACAGGAGCACCCGGCGGAAACCCACGCGGTCACAGGGAGCATTTGCAAACTCCGCACAGACAGTACCCAGAACTGAACCCGGGTCGCTGGAGTTGTGAGGCTGCAGTGCTAACCACTGTGCCGCCCCATCCTTACATTCTTCCTCATTAGTTCAACATTAGTAACACTATTCTCTGAGCTGACAAATCTTTCTTACACAGCATATCCTTAAAGCGTCTAGTTTATTTGCTTCCATGATCCATGTGGCAGTCAGCTGAGCACGAGTTTCATATATCAATGTCTCCTCCTCCACCAGAGTAGTTTTGACAGTTCAATGATTGACTTTAAATAAACAGCATTTATCAGGCATTTAACATTTGTATCGCATATTGCTTATACCTGTATTTGGATCTGCATGATTTGTTGTATAAGTCAATACATTATCAATTTATAATTATAAAATGTAAACCACTCCAAGTTCCTTTATATATATTTGTGTAAAATTTTCAACCTCTAAGGATTCTGGTACAATAATGGAGTGTGATACTGAAACAAAAATAATCCTGAAATGCCTCTTTTTTTTTTAAAAAATAAAACCCTAAATAAAATTATTTGTTACTTTCCAAGTTTAGAATACTATATACATTTAATCATGCGGGGGGTGACTTAGCACATCAGTCTATTGACTGTTGCATAAAGTATGTTTACATCTGTAGTTCCCAGGTGGTATATTTCCAATCTAAGCCAATTTATTGAGAATACGGCGCATTTTCACAATAAGAATGAAATCAAACGGGTGTAATTTTAGCAACCAGTAATTGACTGCATTTGCAGAATCCTGGAAGAGGCCATGTGTTCATCCTCTCAACTCCCAAATGTGTGAGCAGAAAATTAGTTGACTTAAAAGATTTTCAATAAGTTGGTCTTTCAGTGGAATGTGTTCTTAATATTTTTAACTTGGTGTCAGATGTTCAGAATATCATATTGAACAAAAACTGTCCCTTGTTCTTCTAACAACTTCAAGATCAAGTATTCGTACCATTAAACAGGTTGTTGTGGTATACCTTTAAGGGGTGTATTTGGACTGTGGTGCACCACCAGACAGGATGTGATGTATATACTTATATAATCATCAGGCAGAAGATAGGAGCAGTCCTAGAGACCAGACATGTTAGCTCGCCTCCCAGATGTTGTATATAGTTTAATCTCTTCAAATAAAAGAACCCACCTAATTGAGTTACCAATCCGCTTTGTGTAGTTGGTGTGTTTGTGTAAAGTAGAAAACACAATATGGTGGCAGCTGGTGGTGTTTGAAGATTTGAATTGAAGATTTTGCAGAACCTGCAATGCTGAACCCTTCCACATGCAACAGAATTCCATTATGTGAAACCAGGAGACTGGCTAGGGAAATCGCGTACTGACCAGGGATGAATCAAGACATCTAAACAGCCGTGAAGGAATGTGAGGCATGCCAAGCCTACATGTCCAGTCACCACAAAGAACCATTATTATCTCACGAAGTACCCATCCATCCATCGACCAGAATTACAACTGATCTCTTCAGCATCCGTGGAGATCATTTCTTGGTTGTGATGGTCTATTTCTCGAAATTTCCCATTACCTGGCAGTTACATGACACATGTGGACATTGCAGCACTTCAGGAGACTCGCCTCCCCGCGAGTGGCTCTCTAGCAGAGCAAGACTACACCTTCTTCTGGCAGGGCAGGGATCCTGAAGAACCAAGACAGCATGGAGTGGGCTTCGCCATCAGAAACTCCTTGCTCAGCATGATAGAGCCTCCCTCAAATGGCTCGGAACGCATACTGTCCATCCGACTGCTCACCACCTCTGGTCCAGTACACCTACTCAGCATCTATGCTCCAACACTCTGTTCCGCACCTGAAGCTAAAGACCAGTTCTATGAACAACTCCATAACATCATTAGCAGCATCCCCAACACCGAACACCTATTCCTGCTGGGGGACTTTAATGCCAGGGTTGGGGCCGACCATGACTCATGGCCCTCCTGCCTTGGGCGCTATGGCGTTGGAAGGATGAATGAGAACGGGCAGAGACTGCTTGAGTTGTGTACCTATCATAACCTCTGCATCACCAACTCGTTCTTTCACACTAAACCCTGTCACCAGGTTTCATGGAGGCACCCAAGATCACGTCGTTGGCACCAGCTAGACCTCATTGTCACAAGGCGAGCCGCCTTAAACAGTGTTCAAATCACACGCAGCTTCCACAGTGCGGACTGCGACACCGACCACTCCCTGGTGTGCAGCAAGGTTAGACTCAGACCAAAGAAGTTGCATCATTCCAAGCAGAAGGGCCACCCGCGCATCAACACGAGCAGAATTTCTCACCCACAGCTGTTATAAAAATTTCTAAATTCACTTGTAACAGCCCTTCAAAACACTCCCACAGGGGATGCTGAGACCAAGTGGGCCCACATCAGAGACGCCATCTATGAGTCAGCTTTGACCACCTACGGCAAAAGTGCGAAGAGAAATGCAGACTGGTTTCAATCTCATAATGAAGAGCTGGAACCTGTCATAGCCGCTAAGCGCATTGCACTTTTGAACTACAAGAAAGCCCCCAGCGATTTAACATCCGCAGCACTTAAAGCAGCCAGAAGTACTGCACAAAGAACAGCTAGGCGTTGCGCAAACGACTACTGGCAACACCTATGCAGTCATATTCAGCTGGCCTCAGACACCGGAAACATCAGAGGAATGTATGATGGCATGAAGAGAGCTCTTGGGCCAACCATCAAGAAGATCACCCCCCTCAAATCTAAATCGGGGGACATAATCACTGACCAACGCAAACAGATGGACCGCTGGGTTGAGCACTACCTAGAACTGTACTCCAGGGAGAATGCTGTCACTGAGACTGCCCTCAATGCAGCCCAGCCTCTACCAGTCATGGATGAGCTGGACATACAGCCAACCAAATCGGAACTCAGTGATGCCATTGATTCCCTAGCCAGCGGAAAAGCCCCTGGGAAGGACAGCATTACCCCTGAAATAATCAAGAGTGCCAAGCCTGCTATACTCTCAGCACTACATGAACTGCTATGCCTGTGCTGGGACGAGGGAGCAGTACCCCAGGACATGCGCGATGCCAACATCATCACCCTCTATAAAAACAAAGGTGACCGCGGTGACTGCAACAACTACCGTGGAATCTCCCTGCTCAGCATAGTGGGGAAAGTCTTTGCTCGAGTCGCTCTGAACAGGCTCCAGAAGCTGGCCGAGCGCGTCTACCCTGAGGCACAGTGTGGCTTTCGTGCAGAGAGATCGACTATTGACATGCTGTTCTCCCTTCGTCAGATACAGGAGAAATGCCGTGAACAACAGATGCCCCTCTACATTGCTTTCATTGATCTCACCAAAGCCTTTGACCTCGTCAGCAGACGTGGTCTCTTCAGACTACTAGAAAAGATCGGATGTCCACCAAAGCTACTAAGTATCATCACCTCATTCCATGACAATATGAAAGGCACAATTCAACATGGTGGCTCCTCATCAGAGCCCTTTCCTATCCTGAGTGGTGTGAAACAGGGCTGTGTTCTCGCACCCACACTTTTTGGGATTTTCTTCTCCCTGCTGCTTTCACATGCGTTCAAATCCTCTGAAGAAGGAATTTTCCTCCACACAAGATCAGGGGGCAGGTTGTTCAACCTTGCCCGTCTAAGAGCGAAGTCCAAAGTACGGAAAGTCCTCATCAGAGAACTCCTCTTTGCTGACGATGCTGCTTTAACATCTCACACTGAAGAATGCCTGCAGAGTCTCATCGACAGGTTTGCGTCTGCCTGCAATGAATTTGGCCTAACCATCAGCCTCAAGAAAACGAACATCATGGGGCAGGATGTCAGAAATGCTCCATCCATCAATATTGGCGACCACGCTCTGGAAGTGGTTCAAGAGTTCACCTACCTAGGCTCAACTATCACCAGTAACCTGTCTCTAGATGCAGAAATCAACAAGCGCATGGGTAAGGCTTCCACTGCTATGTTCAGACTGGCCAAGAGAGTGTGGGAAAATGGCGCACTGACACGGAACACAAAAGTCCGAGTGTATCAGGCCTGTGTCCTCAGTACCTTGCTCTACGGCAGCGAGGCCTGGACAACGTATGCCAGCCAAGAGCGACGTCTCAATTCATTCCATCTTCGCTGCCTTCGGAGAATACTTGGCATCAGGTGGCAGGACTATATCTCCAACACAGAAGTCCTTGAAGCGGCCAACATCCCCAGCTTATACACACTACTGAGTCAGCGGCGCTTGAGATGGCTTGGCCATGTGAGCCGCATGGAAGATGGCAGGATCCCCAAAGACACATTGTACAGCGAGCTCGCCACTGGTATCAGACCCACCGGCCGTCCATGTCTCCGTTATAAAGACGTCTGCAAACGCGACATGAAATTGTGTGACATTGATCACAAGTCGTGGGAGTCAGTTGCCAGCATTCGCCAGAGCTGGCGGGCAGCCATAAAGACAGGGCTAAATTGTGGCGAGTCGAAGAGACTTAGTAGTTGGCAGGAAAAAAGACAGAGGCGCAAGGGGAGAGCCAACTGTGCAACAGCCCCAACAAACAAATTTCTCTGCAGCACCTGTGGAAGAGCCTGTCACTCCAGAATTGGCCTTTATAGCCACTCCAGGCGCTGCTTCACAAACCACTGACCACCTCCAGGCGCGTATCCATTGTCTCTCGAGATAAGGAGGCCCAAAAAGAACATGACACATCCAGTGCAGCCATTGCAGACACATTGAGTTCAATTTTTAGCCTATTTGGGGTACCGCAAGAAGTTGTTTCAGACAATATACTGGAAAACTTTTCAAGGCGATGAGTGAAGAGTAGGGAGTGGACCATACTACCTCATTACTACACTATCCCAGGTCCAATGGCATGGCGGAATGTATGGTACATATCATTACGTCCTTAACTATAAAATGTCAGCAAACTAAACAAGATTTGCATGTCGCATTGCTACACCTTAGAGCGACACCGCTCAGTGCAACCATTCCTTCACCAGCAGAATTTTTGTTCAGCAGAAAAGTGCAAACAACCCTTCCCAGTCATCATTCGTCAATACTTCCAGGAGTATGAGATGCATTCATTGAAAAACAGGGGAAGGTGAAGAACACACATGACCGGCACGTGGGCAAAGAGTTACCCAACTTAAGCATTGGACAAAAGGTACGAGTACAGCACCCAACTGATGGAACATGGAATCCAGCAGAAATAATTAGCATCTGTCCAGAACCATGATCGTATCAACTGCAAACACCCAACGGCATGACATTGCGAAGAAACTGATGCCAAATCAGGGATGTATCGGAACAAGAAACACGAAGTAACTCCATTGCAAGTAGAACATGATCTAAGACACGATCCAAGCACAGCACTCCTACAGGCTCCTACAGAATTGATAGAACAAACAGCGATCTCAAACCAACTTCACAGTAACCAAGTCTGGGCATATCAGCAAATCACAATTTTGCTTCAGAGACTCAAGTTTATCATTTTGTATAATCATATAGTTAAGCACATAACATTTTTCTCCTTGACATATTGTAAATAGTTCTGATTTATTTAAGAATACAACTTTAAGTTAGAAAAAAGGGGGATATAGTGGTATACATTTAAGGGGTGTATCTAAAACCTGCTGTGCATCACCAAACATGATGTGAAATGGAGACAGAAGAGAAGAGAGACAGAAGGGGGGGGGGGGGGAGAGAGAGAGAGACAGAAGGGGGGAAGAGTGAGAGAGAGAGACAGAAGGGGGGAAGAGAGAGAGAGAGAGACAGAAGGGGGGAAGAGAGAGAGAGAGACAGAAGGGGGGAAGAGAGAGAGAGAGACAGAAGGGGAAAGAGAGAGAGACAGAAGGGGGGAAGAAAGAGAGAGAGAGACAGAAGGGGGGGAAGAGAGAGAGATAGAGACAGAAGGGGGGGGAAGAGAGAGAGAGAGACAGAAGGGGGGGGGAAGAGAGAGAGAGACAGAAGGGGAAAGAGAGAGAGACAGAAGGGGGGAAGAAAGAGAGAGAGAGACAGAAGGGGGGGAAGAGAGAGAGATAGAGACGGGGGGGGAAGAGAGAGATAGAGACAGAAGGGGGGGGGAAGAGAGAGAGAGAGACAGAAGGGGGGGGGAAGAGAGAGAGAGAGACAGAAGGGGGGGGGAAGAGAGAGAGAGAGACAGAAGGGGGGGGGAAGAGAGAGAGAGAGACAGAAGGGGGGGAAGAGAGAGAGAGAGAGACAGAAGGGGGGGAAGAGAGAGAGAGAGAGACAGAAGGGGGGGAAGAGAGAGAGAGAGAGACAGAAGGGGGGGAAGAGAGAGAGAGAGAGACAGAAGGGGGGGAAGAGAGAGAGAGAGAGACAGAAGGGGGGGAAGAGAGAGAGAGAGAGACAGAAGGGGGGGAAGAGAGAGAGAGAGAGACAGAAGGGGGGGAAGAGAGAGAGAGAGAGACAGAAGGGGGGGAAGAGAGAGAGAGAGAGACAGAAGGGGGGGAAGAGAGAGAGAGAGAGACAGAAGGGGGGGAAGAGAGAGAGAGAGAGACAGAAGGGGGGGAAGAGAGAGAGAGAGAGACAGAAGGGGGGGAAGAGAGAGAGAGAGAGACAGAAGGGGGGGAAGAGAGAGAGAGAGAGACAGAAGGGGGGGAAGAGAGAGAGAGAGAGACAGAAGGGGGGGAAGAGAGAGAGAGAGAGACAGAAGGGGGGGAAGAGAGAGAGAGAGAGACAGAAGGGGGGGAAGAGAGAGAGAGAGAGACAGAAGGGGGGGAAGAGAGAGAGAGAGAGACAGAAGGGGGGGAAGAGAGAGAGAGAGAGACAGAAGGGGGGGAAGAGAGAGAGAGAGAGACAGAAGGGGGGGAAGAGAGAGAGAGAGAGAGACAGAAGGGGGGGAAGAGAGAGAGAGAGAGACAGAAGGGGGGGAAGAGAGAGAGAGAGAGACAGAAGGGGGGGAAGAGAGAGAGAGAGAGACAGAAGGGGGGGAAGAGAGAGAGAGACAGAAGGGGGGGAAGAGAGAGAGAGAGACAGAAGGGGGGGAAGAGAGAGAGAGAGACAGAAGGGGGGAAGAGAGAGAGAGAGAGAGAGACAGAAGGGGGGGAAGAGAGAGAGAGAGAGAGACAGAAGGGGGGGAAGAGAGAGAGAGAGAGAGACAGAAGGGGGGGAAGAGAGAGAGAGAGAGAGACAGAAGGGGGGGGGAGAGAGAGAGACAGAAGAGGGGGGGGAGAGAGAGAGAGAGACAGAAGGGGGGGGGGAGAGAGAGAGACAGAAGAGGGGGGGGGGGAGAGAGAGAGACAGAAGAGGGGGGGGAGAGAGAGAGAGAGACAGAAGAGGGGTGGGGGAGAGAGAGACAGAAGGGTGGGGGAGAGAGAGAGAGAGACAGAAGAGGGGGGAGAGAGAGAGAGAGACAGAAGGGGGGGAAGAGAGAGAGAGAGAGACAGAAGGGGGGGAAGAGAGAGAGAGAGAGACAGAAGGGGGGGAAGAGAGAGAGAGAGAGACAGAAGGGGGGGAAGAGAGAGAGAGAGAGACAGAAGGGGGGGAAGAGAGAGAGAGAGAGACAGAAGGGGGGGAAGAGAGAGAGAGAGAGACAGAAGGGGGGGAAGAGAGAGAGAGAGAGACAGAAGGGGGGGAAGAGAGAGAGAGAGAGACAGAAGGGGGGGGAAGAGAGAGAGAGAGAGACAGAAGGGGGGGAAGAGAGAGAGAGAGAGACAGAAGGGGGGGAAGAGAGAGAGAGAGACAGAAGGGGGGGAAGAGAGAGAGAGAGACAGAAGGGGGGAAGAGAGAGAGAGAGAGAGAGACAGAAGGGGGGGAAGAGAGAGAGAGAGAGAGACAGAAGGGGGGGAAGAGAGAGAGAGAGAGAGACAGAAGGGGGGGAAGAGAGAGAGAGAGAGAGACAGAAGGGGGGGGGAGAGAGAGAGACAGAAGAGGGGGGGGAGAGAGAGAGAGAGACAGAAGGGGGGGGGGGAGAGAGAGAGACAGAAGAGGGGGGGGGGGAGAGAGAGAGACAGAAGAGGGGGGGGAGAGAGAGAGAGAGACAGAAGAGGGGTGGGGGAGAGAGAGACAGAAGGGTGGGGGAGAGAGAGAGAGAGACAGAAGAGGGGGGAGAGAGAGAGAGAGACAGAAGAGGGGGGAGAGAGAGAGAGAGACAGAAGAGGGGGGAGAGAGAGAGAGAGACAGAAGAGGGGGGAGAGAGAGAGAGAGACAGAAGAGGGGGGAGAGAGAGAGAGACAGAAGAGGGGGGAGAGAGAGAGAGAGACAGAAGGGGGGGGGTGATAGAGAGACTGAAGGGGGGTGAGAGAGAGAGAGAGACTGAAGGGGGGTGAGAGAGAGAGAGAGAGAGAGAGACAGAAGAGGGGGGGGGAGAGAGAGAGACAGAAGAGGGGGGGGGGAGAGAGAGAGAGACAGAAGAGGGGGGGGGGGAGAGAGAGAGACAGAAGAGGGGGGGGAGAGAGAGAGAGAGACAGAAGAGGGGAGGGAGGGAGAGAGAGAGACAGAAGGGGGGGGAGGGAGAGAGAGAGAGACAGAAGGGGGGGGGAGGGAGAGAGAGAGAGAGACAGAAGGGGGGGGAGGGAGAGAGAGAGAGAGACAGAAGATGGGGGAGAGAGAGAGAGACAGAAGAGGGAGGAAGAGAGGGAGAGACAGACAGGAGGGAGGAAGAGAGGGAGAGACAGACAGGAGGGAGGAAGAGAGAGAGAGAGACAGACAGGAGGGAGGAAGAGAGAGAGAGAGAGAGAGACAGACATGAGGGAGGAAGAGAGAGAGAGAGACAGACATGAGGGAGGAAGAGAGAGAGAGAGACAGACATGAGGGAGGAAGAGAGAGAGAGAGAGACAGACATGAGGGAGGAAGAGAGAGAGAGAGACAGACATGAGGGAGGAAGAGAGAGAGAGAGACAGACATGAGGGAGGAAGAGAGAGAGAGAGACAGACATGAGGGAGGAAGAGAGAGAGAGAGAGACAGACATGAGGGAGGAAGAGAGAGAGAGAGACAGACATGAGGGAGGAAGAGAGAGAGAGACAGACAGGAGGGAGGAAGAGAGAGAGAGACAGACAGACAAGGGGGGAAGACGGACAGAAGGGGGGAAGAGAGAGAGAGACAGACAGACAAGGGGGGAAGACGGACAGAAGGGGGGAAGAGAGAGACAGACAGACAGGAGGGAGGAAGAGAGAGAGAGACAGACAGACAAGGGGGGAAGAGAGAGACAGACAGACAGAAGGGGGGAAGAGAGAGACAGACAGACAGAAGGGGGGGAGAGAGAGCGAGAGACAGAAGGGGGGGGAGAAAGAGAGACAGACAGAAGGGGGACAGAAGGGGAGAGAGAGAGAGATAAGGGGGGGGGAGAGAGAGGGAATGATAGAGAACACGAGAGACTCATGTAATCATCATGCAAAAGATGGGAGGAATCCTACAGATTAGACGTGTTAACCAGTATCCCAGATATTGTATATAGTTTCATCTCTTGAAACAAAATAACCCACCTAATTGAGTTACCAATCCTTTTCGTGTAGTTGGTGTGTTTGTGTAATTAGAAAACACAACACAGGTGGGCAGATTATTGGATTTCCATTATTTATCAGATAATTCTGATAGGTGTAAAACTGTCAGCTCCCAAGTATTTACAACCCCCATCCTCAAACATAAGTAACATTGCACATATCCAATAGCATTAGTAATTCAGTATCAATGCTTTAAAGGATTTAAATTGCCTAGGTCTGTTATATACATTGTTCTTTTTGGGCTTTATCCCATAATAAATATCTTAATTGTTATTCAGTTGCTGTTCAGTGCATTGCCTGGTACAGTGAAGGCAAACCAATTGCAGTTGGATACTCTGATGGGAAAATTTTACTTGCAACCAGAGAGCCACATAATCCAGAAGAGCCAGTGATACTTGATTCATTTCAGGTAAGCATACTTGCCCTAAAAAAAAAGTTCACGTAAGAATAATATCAAAGGCTTGGGAAATCTTTCCAAATGTTCACATTTGCCCACATGTTCAGTTCTCTCAAGCCCTCACTCATCCTCCCA